>NC_067401.1:15408840-15727769 GCF_016432865.1 Antechinus flavipes
CCCTGTTATCCCTGCTATTCTCAACTATTGATCTGTTTGTCTCTTCTTCCTCCCCCTTCTTCCTCTCCTTCTCTTGTACTTTTTCCTTTCACCCCCCCTTCTCCTTTCTCCTTTCTCTTCCCCCACTCTTCTTCCTCTCCACTTTTTGTACTTTTTCCTTCTACCTTCCTCCTTCCCCTTCTTCCTTTCCTCCATCCTTTTTCCTCTCTTCTTCTTGCACTTTTTCCTTTCACCCTCCCCTTTCTCCTTTCCCTCTTCTCCTCCTCCATCCTTCTTCCTCTCCTCCTCTTCCACTCTTTTTTCCTTTCCCTCCTTCTCTTTTATCCTTCTCCCCTTTAACTCTCTCCTTCCCTCTTGACCCACCCCCTCCTTTCTCTCTTCCCTTCCCCCTTTCTCCACTCCCCTTAGTGAGATAGACAGGTTAGCCTGGAACATCTGGATAGCCTTCCCATTACTTCTGCACTTGAGGCACACCAGCCTCCTCTGTTCTACCGGGAAGTCTGGGCTTGGGGAGTTGAGGGTCGATGGAAATCTTAAGAGCTCCCTCTCCCCACAGGAACAGGTCCTGCTCTCCCTATATATTGGGCTGATTTTCACAAGATCTCTTTGCTGACTTAAAATTGAAGGCCCACTCTCTAACCAACCAAAGCCACTCATCCTCTCCAGTCTGTGCTCCCTCGGGCTGCCCCGATCGTCTTTTCTTATATTGCAACCAGTAAACACTTAATAAGTGCCCACTCTAAGTCAGACCCTGTGCTAAGCCCTGAGGTCCAGGCAGCAGCAAGGCAAAAGTCTGTTGTTCCTTGAGGAGAGCAATCTAATGGGGGAATTAAAACGGCCATATTATCATCTGTGTAATTTTTGTCCCCGTGCCTTGAACAATGACAGGTGTTCCATCCAGGCTCCTCAGAATGATCTCATTGTTTTCTAGGCTCCCTGCCTTGTTACTCATCCCCTGTAGTTGGAGGGGCAGACACCAGGAACAGATGCCTGCCCTCACCGAGCAGTTTGCTTCTTGGATAAAGCGTCCGGCTAGAGAATCGGATTCTACTTAAAACCGGTTAAGTCGTGCCCTGGGCCTCGAGCCAGTAGGAGATGACATGGTTCTGGAGGGTTTGATTCGTCGGGGAAGGAGTTTGTGGGTCCCGTTCTGTGCCCTGCCCTGGGTTCAGAGCGGTTGCTTTCCCCATTTGGTACAACAGTGAAAAGCTTTAGCACATTTTAAATAACATTACACAAGCTGCTGGGAGTTGGCGTGCAGCGTCTCGGATCTGGAGAGAACGGTACCTCTCTCTGCTACCGAGCCAGTGTTTCTGGCATCACATCCCCAGCAGCGTTCTGCTTGTTCGCCTCTTCAGAGCTTGCTCTAGGTTCCTAATTACCCTCATTTAGACACTCAGGACAGAAATCGCCACTTCGGTGAGAAATTTGGGTAACGAGACTGAGAAATGGACTCGTCGTTACGATGTGCTTCATGATCTCGGATCTGGGTGGGTTTTTAAAAATGAAAATGTGCCTTTTTAATGTAAAAACATTGTTGAATGCCCGTTTCCTTCTAATCAGTCCGTTGTTAACGCTTATCTGTGTAAACTAGAGTCAGTTAAAATTGGTGCCCACTCGCCAAAGGGCCCTCCCTTCTCCCAATTTTTATCTGGGATTTTGTGATGCGAGATGTATTTTTATTTAATTAGACCCTAAAAGAAAATGCAGGAGAATTGTACTTAAGATTTTAGGACGTTAAAAAGCCTTGAGTGGAAATTCTTCGATGAAAGGCATAAAGTATTTCTTTTATTTTTTAATAAAACCAGTGGGAGGAGAATTTCACGAATTCTCTCTTCCATTTCAGAGAGAGATGGCTATAAGTTATGTATGTGAAAGCAGATGTGTTCTGCCAGATTTTTTTATTGTTCTATCAGCACTTATAACCTGCAAAGGAGAAACTGGAAACGTTCTGTCTTGGTTTCCTTCAATCTTTTATTTTTTTCCGCTTACTAGAATGGCAAAGGTTTGCTCTAGTTCTCTGCTATCAAATAATCTATAATTCTGTGACCTTTGATTAATGAATAATTAGCATCTACTACGTGCTAGAGGCAGGGATGACTGCCCAAAGACTGAACACAATCGCCCCTTTCGGAGAAGTCACGGTCACCACCTTTGTGAGGCAGGCACTTGGCATAGCTGATAGAACGCTAGACTTGGTATCGAAGACCTGAATTCAAATTCTGACTCGGGACACTTGATGTGAATTATTTGACCCATAGGTTGGTCACTTCCCTTTCTCAGCCTCAGTTTCCTCATCAATGAAACAGTGATGATAATAATAGCACCATGTGAATGTCAGTTTTATTAATATCCTTAATTCATTAAAAGCATGCTGGTGGAAAGGAACTTTCATTTGGTCCACCTTCTTCACATTATCAGATCAGACCCAGATAGCAGAAGTGACTGAGGCAAAAGTAAAAGCCAAGTTCCTGTTTCTGTTCTCTTCTGCTCAACCGATGCCCACTTTAGGGGACTTGGAAGCCCTCCCACTTGCTACGGATCATTGTCTTGTCATTCTCTTGTCTCAACCACCAATTTTTTTTTTTTTTAGGGTGGTGGTATTTTTTTCTTAAAAAAATGTTTAATAGTATTATTTTAATTTATATTTATTAAATTATTATTTTAATAATATTTTATTTTTTCAAATACATGCTAAGATAGTTTTTAATATTCACCTTTGCAAAACCTTGTGTTCCCAGTTTTTTCCCTCTGTCCCTCCTTCCCCCCTCTCCAAGACAGTAAGCCATCTGACACAGCTTAAACATGAAGCTCCAATTCTTGAATGATTGGAACGAGGGTGGTTTGACAGCTTCATTCTCCAGAGCAAGTGAGTCTGTTTGAGAAGGCAAAAAAAAGAACGCCTCTTTTTGGCAGAGTTCTTAAGGTTAGAGCTAGCAGGCTCCCTACAGGCCCCCTGATTTAACCCTCTTATTTTGTAGGTTTTCAGATCCCACATTTAGAATCCCAGAATTTGAGAAGTTGAAAAGGAATAGAGTCTGATCCTATCCTCAAACTTTTGTTCTCAATATCTTTCTCCTATTCAAAATGATTAAGGATCTGGCCAGAGAGTTTTTGTTTATGTGGTTTATAGTTATATTGATCGCATTAAAAATAAAAACTAATTATGAATTTGTAGACTCTCTGAAAGGATTTCAGAGATTCCCAGGATGCTCTGGACCATACTTTGAGAACCACTAGATGAGGAGTCCAAAGGAGAGATCATAAGCTCATAGATTCAGATGCCCCAATCTTAGAGGTTGTTTAATCCAGTATTCTCATTTTGAAAATGAGGAAACTGAGCCCCAGAGAAATTAAATGGCCTACTAGAGGGGTGTAGAGAGTAAAAGGCAGAACCAAAATTTGAACCCAGGTTCCTTGATATCAAATGTAGCATCCTTTTCATTGTGAATCTGAGTTCATATGGATTACACTTAATTTCCCTAAACTTTAGTTTCCTTAACTGTAAAATGGGAATAATAACGGTAGGGATTGTTGCTATTTCCATTTTACAGCTGAGGAAACTGA
The DNA here is from genome assembly GCF_016432865.1 of Antechinus flavipes. Classification (NCBI taxonomy): domain Eukaryota; kingdom Metazoa; phylum Chordata; class Mammalia; order Dasyuromorphia; family Dasyuridae; genus Antechinus; species Antechinus flavipes. Next base: position 15,412,408 of record NC_067401.1, read on the forward strand.
GGTAAACAGACGTTAATTGGCATCAGCTAGTAAGTGTCTGAGGCCAGATTTGAACTCAGGTTTTCCTGACTCTAGGGGCAGCCTCTTGGAGCAGGAAATGGACCTCATAAATAGTTCCTATCTTGTAAGGAAAACTGAGGCTCGGGCATTTTAAGTGATTTCCTCACGATAACAAATATTATGTGTCAGAGGCAGGATATGAACTCATTTTCCTGTCCTCTGATTCCAGAACTGACCTCCTTTCCAGTGTCAACTGAGACATCGTACTTCGTGAAACTTATAGTAGCTACATAAATGTGAATGGAATAATACAATATAGTATATAATGTGTTAACGGTCTCACTTCTCTGGATTGACCTCAGCACTTCCCGAAGCATCCTATTTAGGCAGAGCAGGTAGGCCCCGAGTAGAACCAAAGGGGGCATCCCCATCTAACCGGCCCTTTCCCATTTCTCCCTGGCTGTGGTTGGTTGCTGGACCCATTTAAATCCACCATTGTGATTGAAAAGATTGTCAGCACTATGCAGATGAAGTGAGGTGAAAATACATCTCATGCAGATAATTTCTATGTAGATAATTTGCCATAAAAATTTATATTGCAGTCCTTAAAACCTTCAGAGATTTATTCTGTCTAGGGAAAGGTGATTTATGTGGTATTAAAACACTTTTTATGTTCCAGTCCTTTAGATTTAATGTTTATTGCCTATAAAAATGAAATCTTCCCGTGGATATTTAAAAGTTTGGGTCTTGTATGAAATATACATCCAGCTTGGAGGCTGAAATGCTTCGAGGAGGTAGTAAATAAGCAGTAGATTCAGAATGTGGCCTCTGAACTCCAAAGTCCACTGTGGAGTCCTGGCGTGACTGGTTCGCTCTAAAGGTCCGCGGTGGCCCAGGGAAAAATGGCACCAGGTGTTGGAAACCTCAGGAACTAAGCCGTCTTCTAGAGGGCTTTTCCCATGAGGATCGCATCTGTTTTTGTTTCAAATTATCCAAAGGATGGTCGAACAAATAGAAGTCTCCAGACAGACGATGGACACAAGTTGTGCCTGGGTTTTTATTTAAATCTGTAGTTCTGCCTGCCATCAAATTATGGCGCAGACATTAAAGGCTGGTTTTTATTTGCTTTAGAGATGCATTGTCAAACGAAAGCATTTTTGGAAACTTTTGCAGTCTCTCAGATTCATAAATAACACCATGTTTGCATGTCAGTCTTAAATAATTCTAATGGTGTAAATCACACGGGGAGGGGGCTACCTCATTCAGATGAATTTAGAGCTCTGGAGTCTACATTTGAGCAATAAAACAGCCCCAGTCTGGATGGCACGGTGTGAACTGGGTTTCGGCTTATCCTGTGCTTGCCTTCTGGGGCAGAAAAGTTCTCTGTGACCCGGGAGGCAAGTCAGACTGTGAAGAACTTGTACTTTTGTGGGCCGGACAATAAGCGCAAGTTCAAGCCTGAAACTCTAGGCAGGAGTTCTCAGATTCATTGCCATTTGAGAAGTTATATGGAAGTCACTGGGCCAAAGGCCTACCCAACATGTAGAAATTTCTTGCTTGGACTCTCCTGTTTTTATATGCGTTAGAGTCCGGGCCTGGAGATTGGGAGATCAGTTGGGACCTGAAACAGTTATTATCTGTGTGACCTTTCACTTCAGTCTTCCTTAAGTTTTGTCAGCTGTAATGGAGAGGATCAAATGGGATAATATTTGTGAAGCACTTAGTACGGTGTCTTGCACATAGAAGGCGCTTAAATATTTGTACCCACCTTCCTTTCCCTTGGTTTACTCACTGGAAAAATCTCCATTCCAAAAGATAACCTCTATGGTAGAGGCTGTGTATGTGCCAATGGTGGATAGATAGATATTATTTGAGGTTTCATATCTAGCATATGATGGCTTGTGGCTCAATTTCCAGAGTGGCAGAGAATTGAGTTGGAAAGGAGGCCGTCTTCTCTATCTCTGACCATCAAGGGAGAGAGAGGCACTGGATCCGAGATTTCATTGGTCTCCGGACCTCCCAGGTCATGCCTTTAGCTGTATGGGCCTGCTGCTTGTCCCCTTGAGAACCGAGAACCTGCACTCAGTTGCTTCCTTACAGTTGGGCCATCACTTGGGTGTTAGGGAGGCTCCTTCACTTCTCAGACACATCCCAATTGGGCCCCGACTTCCCTTTCCAGCCTTATGTTAACCATGATGCCCTTCCTTCCCCCCTCCCCTTTCTTTCCTTCTCCCAGAGAGCTTAAGCTTCATGCTGGTGACCTTTTCTATCACCTGCTATTCATTTGTATAGACCGGTGTATGTATGTGTTGTTTTCCTCATTAGATTGCAAACTCCTTGACGATAGGGAGTACGTCACTTTTGTCTTGATACCATATCTAGCACCTGGTGAGAATTTAATAAATGATTGTTAAGTGATTGATGGGCCTAGTAAAATAACTGATAAAATATGGAGTATAACAAAGAGAGTTGTTCTTGTTGAGTTGTCTTGGTGAGCCCATTTGGAGTTTATTTGGCAGAGGTACTGGGGTTCCTTGGTCAGCTCGTTGTATGATGAAAAAACTGAAGTAAACAGTATAAGGGACTTGCCCGGGGTCACAAAACTAGTGTTTGAGATTTAATTTAATTTAATTTAATTGAGATTAAATATGAACCCAGGTTCTCCTGACTTGGTTTCTGAGGCTCACTATCCACTCTGCCACCTAAAGGCCCTAAGAGATATTACACAAATGCATATGTTTCTTCTGGATTGCCTCTGGGGTTAAAGGGACTTGTGTTCAGATCCCACTGCTTGATTCTACCGGTGTCACTTTAGGTACCTGTCTTTTATCCCTGTGGTTTTCAGTAAGATATAAGATGAGGACTTTCAAGTCGATGGCTCCCAGGGTCCCTCCCTTCCATCTCTGCATCTCGGAACACTGTCTCCCAAGCATGAGCTCCGAAGGCAGTTCCGATGACCTCTCGTGGCCTGATACGGCCGCAGAGGAGGAACTTGGGTGGGTGGGGGGAGCACGCATGAAGAAATCCTGCAGGTATCATCAAAAGAACTGAGGGAACCTGAGCTATCTTGTCGTCTAAGTTCCTCTGAGCAGATGGGGAAAATCAGGAGGAGATCTGGGTAATCGGCACATGTTCTGGGCTGAGCTAAATTAGAACGAGGGAATTCTGACCCTCTTAAAAATAAATGTTGCCCCAGTTTCGAGGGAGGGGGAGACAAGTGGCTTTTCTTTGATATTTTTATTTGTTTCTTCGTCCAGAAGTATTTTTTTTCCCCTTTTTATAAGGAACTTACCGAGGACGTGTCTCTTCCATTCGGCTGGAGAAGGGAACTAGTTAACAGATTGTTAACTTTTGCTTTAGACAGACAGCTACATTCCTTAGTAAGAAAATTGTGAGCTCACTAACTTTAGAATCCTCTTTTTTGCCACTTTAAACTAAAGAATTTGAAATGGGTGCCAAACTGAGACTTTTCAGTGACAGTGTGTTAAGCCTACTGGTATTTTTCTTGTAAATCAGTTACTAAAATTCACTCCAGTCTGAAACTTGACAAATTCTCAGTCAAGAAATTAACAGGTTTTCGTTGAAAAGGTTTGGCTCTGTGTGTTTAAAAAAAAAAAATATTGGCACTCGGGGAGGATATCAGCCTCTAATGTGGAAATCATCTCTTAAAGTTTAAATGTTTCACTTTTTTTTCCTTTTTTTTGAATTTGGAGGATGTGATTGCCTAATATGGTTATGGAAAAATTAGACTGTTCATGTGAGTAGTTCTCATGTTATTAGACACCTTCGCAGCGATTCCTTGTGAAATCCGTGCTGGCCGGAAGAAATGTGCAAAAGTGATCAATCCGTGATAAGAATATGACAGATCCTGGAATAGCTCTTTTGAAAAGAGATTCTTTCCCTTTAGTGCGGCCTGGATCCCTTCTTAGAATCAGGTTGGAAACTCCGTGTAATACATAGGATTAGGGAGGAAAGCGATTTTCTTGAAATAGGTTTATCAAAACCTTAAAAAACCCAAGCGAATTCACAGATAAATATTATAGTATTGGAATATTGAATAACTGGTACATAATCTTTGATCATTGATCCTGTGTATTAGAACAAGATACTTTTTCTGGGGTCTAAGATTCCCCCAAGGGGAAGACATGAACCTGAAGATCGAAAATTCCATCTTTAGTTTTAATTTGCTCTAATGAGAATCGGGCCTTTGCTTCACTTACTTAAATATATGCTTCTGAGAAGGGGGTCTCCTCTAGACAGCTGCCCAAGGGGTCCCCGACACAGAAGTGGGAAAGATGGCTTGGGAGGATTTGCTCCTGGAAGCCCCTTATCCCACATTGTGTGTCAGTTTCATCATTACATCATCGACTCAGATCTAGAAGAGACATTGAGGGCAATCTGGCCCATGCCTTTCATCGAACAAAAAGGGGAAATTGAGACCCGCAGAGATGAAAGGGCCCTAAACAGAGCCAGCAACTCAAGTACATGTATTAGATGAATTGTTTCTCCTATTTCATACACAATTGTAGCAAGTTAGAGCAGAAAAAGCAGAAGCTTTAGAATCAGAGGTTCCAGATCTTGGCTCCCACTTAGCTCCTTGTATGAACTTAGGCAAGCCATTTCTCTGAACCTCAGGTTTTTTTAATCTTAAAATGAAAAGGTTGAATTTCAAGAAAGAAATCCCCATCTAGATCTCAACCTATGATTCTTGGTGAAAAGAGAAAATTGTCTTTCCTTTAAAAAAGACACATTTGCCCCCAATACACTAATAATTCTAATAGCTGCTGCCCTTTTCCTGTTAATGGCACCGAGGTTTGCCTTTGCGTTTGCTTTTGCTTTGTGCCTGGCCCAATCGGTGTTAATTAGCTCGGGTGAACAGTGCTCTCTCTTGTTCCACCGTGGCGGGCTCTCCTGCGATTTTAGCACCTGTACAGGAAGCTTTTCTCTGCGGCTGTACCAGGTCAGATCCCTTCTCAAGCAGCCGAGGATTAACGTGCACCGTGGCCAAGGCGCCGTCTTCCTTCCTCGGCCAGCAGTTGGTCTGCTGGGGACGTCGCGGGTCCTGCTGGAACGCTCCTGTTGGTCAGGGGTGACCTTGCTCCTTGCCCAGCCTCTTCTTACAAAGGATTTGTGCAGTTGGAGAAGTGGGCTGAGGCAGCTGCGGCGGCGAGAACAGGAAAAGGAGCTCTGACATCAAGGGCCCTGGAGATATCGGCAGGAAAGGAGCTGACTGTGTCGTGGAGGGAGAGGCGAGAGGCAAAGTCAGGCCGGCTGCCGGAGCACTGGCTGAAGAAATTGGGGCCAATATGAGGGGAGAAAGGGAAAAGGCAGTGGGAAGTGATGCTTCCTGGGGCGGGGTGAGATCTGTTCTACTTGAAAAGGCAAAGCCAGGGACTCTGGAAGTTTCAGAAAAGCTTTGGATAGAATGTAAGCTACTTGAAGGCAAGCAGTGGATTACTTTTGGATTTATACTCTCAGCACCAGTAGGGCCTGACTCATTAGCTGCATTTAATAAGTATTATTGACTTTAGACTCAAGTTAACAATTTGTTGCCATTTAGCGCTAGCCCAAAGCCAGTCCCTGGTTAAAGATGGCCTTTCAGGAAAAGGAGTGTGGCTGCTTACCTAATGGCCTATTCCCACAAGCACTCCTCTAAGAAAAACTACAAATGTCCCTGCCCTCAGAGAGCTCCCAGCATCCTCTGGGTAGACCTGCTGGATGCTCCTGTGCGCCTGGCTGGAGAAGTCATTTTCAGATCTGAGGTAGAGGAAGATGACACTCTGGGTGAATCTCCCAGGTCACATTTTCTGCAGGGACACCTTTCAGATGGTTCCAGTCACTTCATTGTTTTTATAAAGATGATGAAATAGACATATGGGTCAATAGTTACAGATCCTTTCATCACTTAAAAATGCCTGTGGTCTACTTTTTGAAATAGCCCAACTAGCCAAGCTTCCCAGTGCCTGTAATTTATATCAACTGGTCCCATTGAGTACTTACCCCTAGGACCCAGGTGATGTAGTTAACTTAAGAGTGAAGAGTGTAATCCGTTGTTGAGACTTGTGTGATTGTGTGGTTGTTAAACACGGTGTTTAGTGTGTGTGTGTGTGTGTGTGTGTGTGTGTGTATGGGGGGCTTTAGGACCATCTCTCGCCTGGATTCTTGCCATAGTCTCCAAATTGGTCCTCTTGCCTCATCTTTCCACTCCATTCCACCCAGCCGCCGCCATCGGGTCTTTGCGTCATTCCCCTAGTTGGTAAACAACAGTGCCTTCCTGTTGCTTCTGGGAACACAAAGTTTGATCTTTCTTATTGGCCTTTCCCCGTACTCTGGTTTCACAGACTGGCCCATCGCTGCTCCACACCTCGGGTGTCCTGTCTCCCATTTGGGTCCTGATGAGGGCCTCCCATGCCCAGAATGTAACCCTTGGCTCCATGGCTTGGACTCTTGTTTCCTTCCAGACTTATCTTAGATATTCCTTCTCCTCGAGTCCTTCTCTGGGCCCCTCGGCTGCTTAGGGATTTCAACACAGTCACCTTGTGATTGCTCACACTTGTACATGGGGCGTTCCACCCCTGTGGCCCCCGCAGAATGGAAACCCTTTGGAACAGGGACTCAGTGACTTTTCTCTGCACATCCTGGGTTTAGCACAATGCCTGGCTCAGAGTAGGAGCTTAATGAGCGTTCCTTGCTCGCTCGTTCCAAATGAGGTTTAGGTCGGCCATTTCTTCCATTGGGAGTGCTTAAAACAAATTTTCCATTTTCAAGGCAGGACTGTCTAGCAGAAAGTAGGCCGGAGTAGATGGGTCTGGGTTCAGATCTCTCTCTGATGCTACCTGTTCAGCCTCAGTTAGGCAAGTGCTCTAATCTCCCCGAACCTCCGTTTCCTCATCTGTAAAAGAGGGACTTGAGCTAGCCGGCTCCTGGGGTCCCTTGTGGCCCTCCATGAACCCACGGTCCTTCTCCCGTTCTATCAGTGGTCTCATATAATAAGCCATCTTGCTCTCCAGCACCATCCAGTAGCAAACCCCGAATCTGATTGCTATCAGGACTTTGCCGGCGACCTCATTGTGCCTGGGATTCGGCAGCATGACTTCACTAGAGGAAGGGCGCAGACGAGCTTGGAGAGAGCCGAGCCTCGGGTTGGAACCACAAATGGCTTTTGATAACTAGTAAAAATTGGCAGGCAAAGTGATTGAAAACATGTGAGAGGTAACTGGATCTAAGTCTGCAGCAGGACATAGTCAGAAGTTTTCCCCAATGTCAAAGTTGCTCTTGAAGAGTCTTAAACTAATAAAAACAAGGAAATTCCATGTTACGGCTGCCACTCCATCTTTGCATTCAGCCAACAACGGCATGATTTGACAGGTCAGATGCTGATTTGCTTTGGGACTCCTGTTAACATGTTAAAAGGGGAAGACAGAGAGCGAAAGCTGGCAAGAGCTCCGATTTAGAAATTCCTTGCAGTTGTGTCTTGCCAAACTCTTGATTTCATTTTTGTGTAGACTGCTTCCTCTCCAAAATGCTGCTGCTTGTATTGGTTTTATTCTCTGAAGTGGATTCAGGATGTTCTCAGTGAACAGTTGAACTTTCTTTTCCCATGTATTATCTTAATCTAGACTTGAGCGTGAGGGTTTTGGGTTACAGATGCCGGTTATGTGGGCACCCTGAGGGCTTCTGGTAAGGGGGGCACCCTGGATTGTGAGATCAATCCATCAGTTCTCAAACATTTTATTGAACATCGGGCACTGTGCTAGAGGATGACAAAAGGGAAAGCAGAAACAATCCTTACCCTCAGGAAGTTTACATTAAAAAGATTAAAAAAAATTTATTGAACAAAAATATTTCCCTTCCTGTTTCCCCCAACCCTAGTGGAAAAAGAAAAAAAAAATACAAAGAAAACCCCTGTAACAAATATGGAAAGGGAAGCAAAACAAACTGCTGCTTTTGCCAAAAAAAACCAAACGGGGTCACAGACACAGCTCAGAAATGACCAAACACCAAAATCCTCCCCACTATTCTTTCTTCTAAAGTCTTATTAACCACTTGTAATATCTATCCCAGAAATGTGTGTGTGTGTATATGTAAGTGTATATATATGTAAATGTATATGTATGTATGTACGTTTCACTTTCTAGCTGCTGGTACCTACTCCACCTAGATTTCCATGCGTAATTTATTTTTATATAGTTTGCATATTTTCACAAATTGTCTTCCCATAATACAGTGTACCAGCTTGTTAAGCACAGACTGGGGATTATGTCTTTCTTGTCTTTGTATACATAGGGTGTGGAACATAGTGAGCACTTAGCAAATCCTCGCTGATTGATCTGGAAAAGGTTGGGAAGACCAGTATTGATCTTGGGTCACAAGGTTTGGGTCTTTGGCCCTTAGTATTGTGTCATCTTGGGCTATCCCTTAATCTTCTTAGCCTCCTTTATTTCCTCATCTGGACGGGGAGGGGGAGCTGTGACCTTGCCATCTCTAGGGAATCTCTCTCATTTGGACTTGTCTTGGTAGTGCTGCACATCTCTGACAAGCAAAATCTGTCCTGATTCCTATTTCATCACTTATTGTTTGCATTTGTTGAGGAGTCTTGTAGGAGCCGGACCTCCACACACAAGCCTCTGTGTTAGAGGAGGCCCCTTAAATCTGTTTTTTGCTGGACAGAGTCAGTTTCTTTTTAATAATCAGCAGCCAAACTCATTCAGTAGGAGTGTCTGCTTTTCTCCTTAGTCATTTGTGTGACTGTAAAAATGTCTCCTTCAGTAGACAATTATTTGTGTTTTTCTCCAGGATTCTTTTCACAGGTGTGTGGATCTTTCCATAAAAATTGGAGGCAGATAAGAAAGTAGGCATGAGGGTATGGCTTTGGGGATATTCTTTGGGGAGGGGGCATTAGTGACATTGGAAGTGAGTTTTTTCTGTATTTTTCTTGGAGGGGTCATTAGTGACATTGGAAACTTTGGGTTTTTTTTTTTTTTTCTTCTTGCATTTGGACTTTTCCATTTCTGGAGGGAGAAGGCAGTATTTTAGCCATCCTTTAATATTTTTTAAAATCCTGTCTCTGCTCTTGGCACACGGGGTCCCTCATGGAGTGTAACCTGTTGGTGCCCAGCCTCCAGATTTCCTGATAACAGCGTGTAGCAATAGTGCCAGAAATTAGTGAAGAAATCATACACAACATTCAGATTCTCTGCCATCTGAGGGCCATTCTGCTGAGCCATCTGCTTGACAGCAGCTCCTCCCCAGTATCAGTGAGCTGGAAAGCCCGCTCCCTGAACACGAGAATACAGGACACTTGTACCGCACACAGCCATGGGAGTCCATCTGAAGGCTGTTCCAAAGCGGGGGGTGGTACTGACTGGTCATCGAAGGGGTCCGTGAAGTGTTTTTTATATGATCGGTTTCCTGTTTCCCAGGTATTTGCTTGGTTTTCCATTTCCTTCCCAGCTTAGCCAGTGCCGAGGCTGCTTTCAACTTTTAATTACCAAGCAAGTGGAAAATCTGTTTGGGAGCTTTTCAGAGAAAAGTCTTCATTTGCTAATTAAAATGTGAAAAGCTATAGGTAGATTTCTAAGTGTAAGGCACAACTGTGACTTAAAAAACACACATATATAACAACCAGAAAACAAAGCTCCCGACAATTTCACAAATGTAAATATTGGCTCTCTCTATGGAATACGTATAGCTTTAAGGATCAATTTGGTAAGTTTTACCATCCCTCCTCTCCACTGTTATGGAATACGTATAGCTTTAAGGATCAATTTTATAGGTTTCACCATCCCTCTTCTCCATTGTTACGGAATATTTATAGTAATTTTCACCCTCTCCCTTCCCCCTTCTCCATTGTTACGGATCAATTTTGTAAGTTTCACCATCCCTCTTCCCCATTGTTATAGAATACTTATAGCTTTAAGGATCAATTTTTATAAGTTTCACCATTCTTCTTCTCCATTGTTATGGAATACTTATAGCAAGTTTCACCATCCCCCTCTCCCCTTTTCCATTGTTATGGAATACTTACTTATAGCTTTAAGGATCAGTTTTGTAAGTTTCACCATCCCCCTCCCCCTTCTCCATTGTTCTGGAATATCGATAGATTTAAGGATCAATTTTGTAAATTTCACCATCCCCCTTTCCCCTTTTCCATTGTTATTCTGCTGAGATCTTGGGCGGCAAAGGGGCCTTAAGAGACCATCTAGGAGTTTTCCCCTTTTGGTATACCCTGGACCCCTGTGGTGGCAGTGTCAGAAAGGACAGCTCAATTGTATTGTTTAAAAGCATAAAATAAGCTAAATAAGATATCAAATGGACCAGTTATAATGAGATAGAACATTTTTTTTTAAACAAGTTCACTGTGCCCCAGGTTAAAAGCCCCTTGAATCTAGTCCAGATCCCCTCGTATTACATTGAACTAAATGAAATGAACGATACACAAAAGGACTGGATCCAGTAGTGAATGAACAGTTGGTTTGTAACAGGACTGAAGAGGTCACCTTGACGTTCCCAAACGAAGGTGGACCGAGTGAAGAAAATACGAGGGAAGAAGAATCCCAGGGAGGAAAGCCCCTGAGCCCGGCCCTGTGGTCTTTGAACTCTTAATTGCTAATAATCAAAGCCAAGTTCTATTTCTAATAAACTTCCATCTTATCTGTCCTGGCACATACGCATTGTATGGTTTGTTTGGATTCACAGATTGTGTCTGCGCTGGCAGATGTTTGTGGCTGGGATAGCCCAAACATTTGCAAAAAATAAAAAAAATTTGCGGGGTTGAAAATGGCTCTCCCAGCCAAGGCTTTCCCGGGGAAGTGGGTGGAAACCTTTGCCAAAGTGTTTGGTGCCCTAGTGAAGTGATTTCTGCCAAACAATGGAAGCACATACTTTGAAGAGACACAAACATCTTGGCTCCTGAGACTTTCCAATTAAAGCCTTATTTATGAAACAAATGCTTTATTAGGAAAAACATTGGCGAGTGTGGATAAGATCAGAGATATTTCTGTTGGCAGCAGCCGCGAGTATGTATTTTGAGGAGAAATCCACCTCGTCAGCCATCTCCTTAATAAGGGACATGGGCCGTGGTGTAATCATCGGTTAATAACCTCCTCGGATGCTGTTTCTGTTAAAAAGGCACAGGTCGGCTCGTGGGTGTTCCCCGGCGGTGGGAGGGCTCGCCGGCGCGGTTCGGCCTGTCCCTTCTTCGGCCGTGCTCTGTCGGTTTGGCTGCGAACGGTGCGTACGGACGCGAGGCCGACCGCTAAGCGTACGCCTCTGCCCGTTGTGATGAGCACGGAATGCTTTTAGCTGCCCTACATTGTGCCCGTCTTATGGGGCAGAGGTGGGCAGAGAACTTGGGGCAGGGAGCTGGCAGGCACTGGGGGGGGATAAGTAGTTCTGTTTATTAGGGGTCTGTGCCAGGCACTGGACTAAGCACTTTACGGGGATCTAAAGGGATCCTGGGAGGTATTAGCAGCCAATGTCACAGTTGAGTAAACTGAGGCAGGAGGTGACTGAGTGATTTGGGAAGTTGGATTTGAGCTCCAGAGCTTGGTGTGTGAATTGTCGTTCACACACCCCTGGCACCCGCAGACCCCCACTGAGCCCCTCTAGTGTCTCCAGGCGGAAGCATCCTCACACTAAGGGTCGGTGGGCCTAGAGCAGGCCCATAGCAGGCCCAGAGTCGGCTCTACTAGTCGAGGAAGGAGCTGAGGCTCCGGGCATGGATAGGATCCCAGGCCTCCAGCTGGTGGAGGCCGTTTAACTGGGCCCGAAAAGCCAGATCTGCCGCCTTTGGTTGTCCATGGCCTTTTTTCCTTGGTCCCATGTCCGCCTGTTTTGGGGGCACGGAGCTAGCTGCAGGAGGGCAGAGGGTGTATTGGGAACACAGTGGGGGTACCTGAGGTTCCAAGAGACAAAGGCAGGATCCTGGGGGGTTCAGGGCTGGAGTAGCCATTGAAAACCAGAGTTGTCATTTGAACCCAGGTCTCCGTCACTAGCACGCAGATAGCTCTTACCTATGGGGGATCTCATTTGACCCTCAGTTGTTCTGTCATACCCACTTTACAGATGAGCAAGTTAAGGCACAGAGCCAAGTCTTCCTAACTGATCTCTCCCCCGTGACTGAAGCTTTTCCACCGCAGACATTGTCTGGATTGTGGAGGACCTTGAATGCCTCATTAAGGATTTGGATCTGGGGGGCTTGGAAATGGGGAGGCGGCTTCCTGAAAGCTGTAGGCGCTCATGGCTCTCTCTGGTCCAGGCAAAAAGTCCAGAGTCCAGGACCTGAGCTGGGTGGGCGGTCCATGGGAATAAATGGCAGGGGACGGAGGAGCCAGACTTGGGGGAGGGGAGGAGCTTGATAGGAGAAGTTTGGAGGGGGGAGTAGCGGTGGGCACCTGGGACTGGGCCTTTTGCAGGCACCCGAGGACTGGATCTTTTGCGGGTACCCGGGACCGGGCTCTTTGTGGGTGCCCAGGATTGGGCCCATTGTGGGTGCCCAGGCCCTTTGGGCCCCCATCTGCGGGGCTTGGCCCAGGTGAGCTCAGAGGTCCCCTCCTGCTTTGGCCCGGGGATCCTGCAAAGTGATTCATGCCCCATGAGCAGAATCAGGGAGTGATCAAGGTGGAGCGAGTCTGGGACTGCGGAGACACAGGCACATATTAATTACTCTGGCTCCTTGTGTCTCGCCAGCTGCCACAGGGAGGGGAGGAGGCAGAGGGAGGGAGACTCGGGCCCAGGAGCAAGCACTGAGGCGAAAGCCTTTGGAAAATCCGAGGCCGGGACCCGGCGGGGCCTGCGGCGCTTCCGGGACCGTGATGCTCTCTCCTTTTTATTGGGAAAGGAGAGGCTTCGGAAGCAGCCCCACGTGAAGGGGTGTGAGTCAGAGTCATTTGTTAAAGGTTAAGTGACATCCCCTCCCCGTGCTCCTGAGGCTCCGTGCTTGCCCCCTGCTAGTCTGGTGGGCTCCGTGCCTCATTATGTGGCGGAGCGGGGCTTAATGAACCCCGTCTCTCACGTCTGGAAGCTGAAGCGGCTGTCTCGCGAGTCCTGGATGGAGCCCGCTCACGCTCCTCAGAGCACCCACAGACGTGGGCTTTAAACCGCTTTTCTCCCCCCGGCATCGACGTTTCTCCATCAGCTGCTGACTTTGTGGCTCCACGGCCCCCGGCCCGAAAGCCGGACGGGCCGAGAGCTGTCGGACCGGAGGTGCCGAGTCGTCGGGTTCCAGCCCGTGCCACTCTGGGTCGGGTGGCGAGTCAGCTCTGCGCCGTAACCAATCGGGCGGCCCCTTAACCTTGGCCCCCCTGCGGGTGAATGACTGAAGAGAAAAAAAAGTTCTGTTTTATGGAGAGAGATAGTTGGACGTATACACATAGATACATTTTATAGAAGGAGATTAGAGTGGATCTATAGAAAGAGTGTGTATGATTATAGATAACATACTGAACTCTAAACTATATATAAAGACACATATAAATGTACAAAAAGATCCATCTTGTCTCCTCCATCCATCCCCCTGTTAGAGAACAGCTGGGCAACCTGTATCCTAGGCAACTAGAACATTGTCCAGTTTCACTGTCTCCGGTGCTCAGGGGACAAAATGACCAAGAAGGAGTTGAGAAAACGGCCGTGGCGCTTGACTGCGTGGGGCCCTGCTGCCCAGCGGCCCCAGGCTGGCGAGCAGCAGGAGGGGAAGGGCCGAGGGGCCGGCAATGAGTGGGCCTCCATTTCTTCCAGGGAGGGAGCTGGAGGTTTGGGGCTGGGAAGGGCCTCTGGGCTCTCGATAGTCCCCTCATTCTATCGATGGGGAAACTGAGGCCCGTGGAGACAGGCTCGCCCCCGGTCACCCAGAGGGTGATCCCCGTGCAGGGCGCCGGCTGCAGGACCCGTGCCCTTTCCGGGTGGAACCCAGGCCCTCGTGGCCTCCTCGGAAGTTCACAGGCTGGCTGATTTTGCTCCTTGGTAATGTGAAATGGGACTGTTAGCGGCGAGCAGCCCTTATCAAGCCCCTTGTATGTGCCAGGGCACCCAAAGCCCAACCAGCCGGGCCCTGCCCTCAAGGGGCTTGGGTTCTGTGGGGGCAGAGGAGGGGGCTAGGGGAGGACCACATACAGGGGGCAGAGGGAGGACCACATACAGATTTGTGTCGGGGCTGCTGGGATGACTGCTGGCGGTTCCCTCAGAAGCCGGTGCTGCAGCTCGTGTCGTGGCGGGGTTCGTCCTGTCACCAGCAAAGATCCAGGCCCCAAGTTTTGGGGGGACCTGGGAGGTTGCCGCCCCTCATCCTTCTGCTCTCCAGTAATGGGACCTCCAGGAGCGAAGCTCCTTCAGCCACGTGCCCCCCAAAGGTGGCTGTGGCTCAGTGGCAGTGTGTTACCTAGAACCATCCTAGAACCACTGAGTCTGACCAGCCATCGTCATTAACCCAACTGTGTGTCCGGGGGACGGGCGGCTTGGTGCGAGCCAGCTGGGTTTCCTGGTGGGAAGACCTGAGTTTGAATCTTACCCCAGACACTCCTGGGCTGTACGACTTGGGGAAAATCCCCGAATCTCATGTGCCTTTGGAGAGAAGGAAACAAGCACTGATTAAGCGCCTCTTTTTGCCAGACGCCGTGCTGAACGCTTTACAAATAGGATTTCATTTGATCCTCATGACAACCCAGGGAAGCAGGTGCTCGGTGCTATTATTATCCCCATTTTACAGTGGAGATAATAAGCACCCAGCTTAGTCAATAATCAATCAGCAGGTATTTATTAAACGCCTGCTGTGTGCCAAAGGGTGTTGAAAGGATCCAGTGAATTAGCAAATGAAAAGCTCCATTAAAAGGCTGCAGGGTTAGGGACTCAGATCAGAAGAGGGAAGAAAGTTGTCCCAGAGCTGAGGCCCCCTCCAAGCACCCACTTAGCTACAGAGACCATTTTGGGGAGCAGAGGGGCTCTCCTGGTCAGGGGTCGGGAAGGGAGGTCTGCAAAGACAGACTTGTTAGGGAGCGAGGGCTTCTGAGAGGTACAGGTGAGGGAGGAGGAGACAGGCGCCTACTGTGTGCCCAGCACTTGCTAAGCCCCTGAGCAGAGAAGGAGGGACGGCCGGGGCCGATCCCCCCTTGGTCTTAGTCACCAACACAGCTGCCATCTCACCTCATGTGGCCCAAGAGCAATAATCCTGCGGCCGCTCCCAGGGCGTCAGGGCCTACAAGGACCCGCTCACTGGGCCCTAAGGACCGTTTCTGGGAGCGAGGGGACTGGCTCTATTACTGTAGCTGGGAACGGCTGTTCCGGGGCAGGAGTTCGGGCCCAGCACCACCCGCTGCGCCCACAGCCGCCCGGCTCCCTCATTGGTGGCTTTATCGCAGCCGACCTGAGGTCCACGTCCCCGGGCCCTCTGGGAGCTCGGGGTGTCCTCGGGCTTTTAGGCTCGGCAAAATCCTGTTTTTTTTGCGTTTCTGAGATTAGCGGGCCTGTGACTCCCCGGACAACTCGTTCCATCCGGTCTGGGTCATGACGGGCGCCAGCCGCCCGCATCCGCTCCCTTCAGCCTCGCGACATTGTGTCGGTCGGCTCGGCCCGGGCAGGATTAGTGGGTAATAAGCTAGCACGTGGCCGGCAGTTTTGTCTCCCGAATTTCCCTCACCTCCTTGAGCTTTCCCGATAATCATTGATTGTTCTCAAGGAGCGGCTGCTGCTACTTTGGAGAATTCTTGCGGGCTCGGGAGCCTGGACATGGGCCGCCCTCCCCGTCCCAGCCTGGGCCGTCCCAGGCCGCAAGGAGAAGCTCCTCGGCTCAGGGGTTTCCTCCGCTGTCCCACACCTGCCGTCGACCAGTTAGGAAGGAGCCCGGCCCTCTGTGGCCGCCCCCTGGCTGTGGCCCTTCAGGATGGCGTCTTATTATCGGGACAGAAGTGGCAGAAAAGCGGGCCTTTCGTGGTCAGGGCCAGCCCTTCCAGCATGCTCTCTGCCCCCCACACTCTCAGTCACGCGTGGCTGTCGGTACAGACAGAACCCACTGGGACCGGAAGTGCATCTCTCTCCCCTCCCCTCCCATGGGTCACTTAGAAAGTACTTCCATTTGTCCGGCAGAGCAAATTTTCTCGGCCCACTTTTTGGGTGGGAATGAGCCGCCGACTCGGTTTTGTTCAGGAAAATTTCCCCTGCAGCTTGTCAGTTTTTTAAAGCCATGTTGAAGTAATTTCTTGTTTTTACAATAGGTTTCTTGGGGAAGACTCCATTTTTAACTTGGGCTTGGCTTCTGAGATCGAGGCATCCAAGTCCTCCTCCTCAGCAGATTGTTTATATTTTTGAAGAGCCTTCTGCTTATCTGTTATTGCTCTTTCTATCCCGACGTAACCACACTGGTTTCTGCTGCTCTTTTTACGTGCCTTCGCTTAACTGGGACGAGTTTCAAATGCGGTCTTGCCAAACTGTTAAATGTTTCCCTCTTTTTCTGCAGTATCTTTGACATCTGTTAGTGAATTCTAGCCCGTCCCAGCCCATCGAACTCGTGAGCCCGCCCTCTCTCCAGAAGCACAGGGAAGGCCTGGCCTGGTGCCCCTCTGCGCCCCGGCCCTGCCCCATGGCACATGCTGCCCGACAGCAGCCGGGACCCCACCTGGCCCACGCTGGCGGGGCTGGCTCCGTGTGCCGCCCGTGCCGGCCGCTCGTAGCCCCGGTAACAATCCCATCCCTCCTCGGCGTAGAACTAGAGCCGGAAGCCCCCCAGTCTGGGCTCCTGTAGGTTTAGAGCAAGAAGGGATCGCCTTCATTTTACAGATGGAGAAACTGAGTCCCAAGGTCAGTTAAAGAACTTGCCCAAGATTCCCCAGCTAATCTTACCAAAGGCCAGATTTGAATCCAGATCCTGTGACTTTATTCCATTTCTCTCTCGCTTGGCTTGCACGAACATGAATGCAGGTCCTTCCCTGCCAAAGGCAGCGCTCTTTCCGTTAAGAGACGTTCAGCTCCTTGGACTTCCCCCCCAAAAATGTATTTCTGCCTTGGAATCTTACTCTGATTAGAAGGAAACGATGGCTCTTGGACCGGCTCTCATTCGTCCTTCCCAGACGTGCCTGTAAATCGGGCAGCGAAATCTCTCCGCGGGGCACCGGGCTTTGGTTCCTCGCTCTCCCGTGGTCAGCCCATAGCCCCATCGTGTGCCATCTGCCGCGGGGGCTCGGAGCTTGCAGCAGAGCTGGCATCCCCAGCTCCGGGATGCTCCTGGGACCCGTGTGCAGAAAGAAGGCCACAGGCCCTGGGGTTGGCGCTGCCCTCTGGCGTTCGGGCGACCCTCAGCTTTGCCAGCCCATCCTCCCAAAGTCCGCGCCGTTTCCTGGGCAGGTGTATGTTTCCAGGAGTTTGACTCACTGGAGAAACTGGAAAAAATCATCTTTGATTCACCTTCTTGAAATTAGATACTTTAATTCTCATTTTTGGTTCAATCCCAGGCCTGCCTTTGCTCCTTATCACCTGTTCGGCCTTGGGCCAGACTTTGGGTAGGGCCTCGGGCAGGATCTTGGGCAGGACCTTGGGCATTGGCCTTGGGCAGGACCTTGGGCATTGGCCTTGGGCAGGATCTTGGGCAGAGCCTTGGGCAGGATCTTGGGCAGGACCTTGGGTAAGGCCTCGGGCAGGGGCTTGGGCATCGGCCTTGGGCAGTCTCTTGGGCAGGCTCTTGGGCATCGGCCTTAGGCAGGATCTTGGGCAGGATCTTGGGCAGGGCCTCGGGCAGGATCTTGGGCATCGGACTTGGGCAGGCTCTTGGGCAGGATCTTGAGCATCGGCCTTGGGCAGAACCTTGGGCAGGACCTTGGGCAGGATCTTGGGCAGGATCTTGGGCATCGGCCTTGGGCAGAACCTTGGGCAGGACCTTGGGCAGGATCTTGGGCAGGATCTTGGGCATCGGCCTTGGGCAGGATCTTGGGCATCGGCCTTGGGCAGGATCTTGGGCATCGGCCTTGGGCAGGACCTTGGGCAGGGCCTTGGGAAGGACCTCGGGCAGGGCCTCGGGCAGGGCCTTGGGCAGCTTGGTTTGCTCAGCTGCAGTGGGATGACACTGGCCCCGAGCTCCCCAGCCCCTTTGTGCCCAGGGGGTTCTTGGGCACCTCTGCCAGCCTGGTGGTCTGCGGGCCCCTTCCCAGAGTCGTCCTTTGATTTTAATAAAAGAAGATGCATAGAATTATAGAGGTGAAGTAGAATTGTGAACGAGTCTGCAGACCTGGGGTCAGGGAGCCCAGCCGGGGATCCCATCTCCCAGGAGCCGAACCCGGGTCCGAGTCTCCGGATGAAGTTTTAGATGAAGGTTTTAAAGATCAAAAGCAGAGAGTTATGAGAGCATCAGTAGTCTGAGAATCCATGTGGCGTGACGTCATTGAGTGACCTCATCAGTTTAACTGGTTTTGTGTGGGGGTGACTTCATAAAAACTGTATTTCTGACATCGTCGATGGGAGTCGTCCTTCCCTGACCGATCGGTCCCTTTGACTTGTGGCTTTAAGGGAAAAACCTGCCCAGTGCCACTGCACCATCTCCCCTTCCCAGGGGAGTGAGGGTCTTCCCTCCTGCCCAGCGCCGCCCCCTCCCCCTTTCCCAGACATTGGGGGGTCCCTGTCCTGCCCAGCGCCGCCCCTCCCCCCTTCCCAGGCATTGGGGGGTCCCTGTCCTGCCAAGGCAGTGGGGGTGGGATCTTCCCCTTGGGGGTCCCCTCCAGCTCAGTCTGATTGTCCCCCTTGTTTCTCTCCACAGAGGGAGCTCGATGCTACAGCAACAGTATTGGCCAACCGACAAGATGAAAGCGAGCAGTCTCGGAAGAGGCTCATTGAGCAAAGTCGAGAGTTCAAGAAAAACACTCCAGAGGTGAGGCGGGGGGCTCGCGGGGGCGGGGGGTTCTTGGCTCGCTGTGGGCCAGGCAGGCCCCGGTTTGGCGGCTGGGCCGCACGGAGGGTCCCACAGGCCTGGCCTGGCGCTGGGAGTGACCCCCGGAGGTGTTCAGGGCCTGGCTGGAGCAGAAGGCCTGGAGCGGGGCCCGGTTCCGGTGTCGGAGGTCACCTCGCCTCTGCGCCCACTCCCCCGCTGTGGTTGGGGGCCGGGCCCTGGGCGCTTTCCCTCTCCAGCGAGGCCCCTTGTTGCTGACTTGTTGGATCCAGGCTCTGGCGTGGGGGGAGCCTGGGGGAGGGGCCCTTTTCCCTCCTTCTGAGCCCTTTGCCCCCACGGGTCAGGAGCCGGCGAAGAGAATGGAGCCCCAGGCCTCAGGTCCCCCCTTCATTCCGGGGACGCCCAGGAGGAGCTGGCCTGGGGTCCCGGGGCTGACTCGGGGGACCCTCAGAAGCCCCTGCGCTGGCGTGGCCCGGCCCGCCCTCGAGGAGCTTAGGTTCTGCGGGGCAGCCCCGCCCTGCGGAAGGCTGTCCTTGCAGGTAGAAGCCGCCAGCGAGTATCCGGCCCGAGCTGTCCAGCACCCTCCCTTAAGGGGCCAGCCCAGCCTCTCTCCTTCTTCTGACCTGGGGGTGTCTCACTGCTTTCCACCGGGCGTGCCCCATGACCTCCCCTGCCAGCCTGGGCTCCTCCCTCTCGCGGGGGATTGACCTCCAGCTGGCATTCGGTGCTGAAGTGACAACGTCCCGGCAAGCTGGGGTTTTTGTTCAGATGTTTATGTTTTTCCAAATACGCGCAGAGAGAGTTTTCCACGTTCCCCTTTGCACCATGTTCCAGACTCTTCCCTTTCCCCTTCCCAAGGCAGGAAGCGATCCAGTCCGGCTGCCCTGGTGCAGCTCTTGTAGATGCGTTTCCCCGTTTGTTTGAACGGATCCTGAATGGACCGGGAGGGTCTCGGTGGCTCCCTACTGCCTCCTGAACGCAGCCCTCGGGGCACCCTCAGCATTCTGGGAGATGGACCCTGAGGCAGGGGCAGGATTTGAACCTGGAACCCGCTTCCCAAGCCAGTCCCTCCCCGCTCTCCCCTCAGAGTGGTCTCCTGCCTGACCGCTCCCCTTCAGCCAGACATTCCCGGCCCTCCTCAGGCCGTGTCATCGAGTATGGTGACACCTGTGGGTGCCCTCTCCCTGCACCCCTTTCCCCATTATAAGGCCTGTGCATGAGGAAGAAGGGCCGGGTGCCCCATTGGGACCTGCCTCCTGCCAGGATCTCCACCCCGGCCCCCTGCCCGCTCCAGACACTCCTGGTCCGTGGTCTGGTACCTGTTAAGGTACCAGTCTGGGGGCCTCGGTGACAGAGGGGCAGCCCCCTCCCCATCCATGGGGCGAGCCTGTGTCTAGGCCGTTTCCTGGAAACGAAAGCTTCCTCAGGAAAGGAAGCTTCCTCAGGGACTGGAGGCAGCGCGGGAGGGCCCCCGGCCTGCACGAAGTGGGCGTCCTCGAGTCAGACCCCGTACTGTCCAGTCGGGCTCAGGGCCGTGTCCAGGGTCTCCCAGTCAGTCAGAGCCACCGGCAGGATTGGAACTGGCCGCCATGAGACTTCTCCGTGGAAGGCCCCCTTTGGGAATCCAAGGGAAGACCCCTAACAGCCTCCATCGACAGGGGAGCAGGGCAGGGGGTCCCAGGCTGTGGCGGGCGGGCTCGGCAGGTTTCATCTCTCACCCTCATTAGAGACTGAGAGAAAGGCTGGAGGGAGTGGCCGGTGGCAGAGGGAGGCTGGCGACTCCTACCGGTCTGCCCCCACACCGGCCCCAGAGCCTCCAAGAGCCCGGGGGCCGCGCCAGGAAGGAGGCTTATGGAGAGTGGGAGGGGAGGGGCTCCCTGGCAGCATTCAGGAGGCAGCGACACTGGGGGGCTGCGCAGTTTGGGGTGAAAGGCTGGTCTGCGGGTGCAGAGGCTGCAGGGAGCCCCCCCCCCCCCCAGGAGGAACTTGTATCTCTTAAAATGAAGTTTACCCGGCCTTCTGGACCTTTGGGGCAGCTCCCTGGTCTCAGAATGTAGCCTGGGGGTTTTGCAAGGATGGAGGTCCCAGAGCTGAATCAGGACTTGAACCCCAAACCTTTGTCTTTCAGCTTATCCTCTGAGGGGATGGCATGGCCACACCCCCAAGGTTTCCTTGGGGTCACAGCCAGGAGAGGTCAGAAGGGAAAGGTCACAGGGGGAATTTTAGCCCTTTAATGAAGGTGTTAAGGAAAAAACTCTAGATTAGTCCCTGCCTGATTTGGGACTTGGCAGCAATTCCCCCACAACCCCTTCCCTCCCCCTCCCCCCCCCGCCCAGGCCCTTTGCTGGTCTTGCTGCGGTGAGTTCTGTGACCTGGCACTCAGGTGGGCACTGGGGGGGCTGCGGGGAGCTCCCTCTGCTTGGCAAACCTAGCGGGCACATCCATAAGCTCCAGGTAGGTGCCATGTGTGGGGCCTGGCAGCTGCCGGCAGAAGGCGCAGCCAGCTTGGACCAGTTACCCCCGAGAACTTTTCTAGCTGGTCTGCCTCATTGGACCCAACTGATTCATTGCTAGTTAATTAATTTATTTTTTGACCAGGGTTAATGAAAAATAATGAAAATGGCAGTTTTTAAAGAGCTGAGGAAAAAAGAAGCCGTTTTGTCCCATAAAGTTAATGCCCCAGAAAATGGGGATGTAAAAGGGATGCCTGCCTTGAGCTTTGGTCCGAGGGACCGTCTCCGATGGCATGCAGGGAGAGACGGGCAGTAGTCGGGCCCAGACGCCAGGCTAGCAGGACCGGGGAGGGAACGGACCTCCCAATGCATTCTGGGTAGCCTTGAGTTCTTCTATAAGCGACTGCCCAGGGAAGGCCACGTGCGCGGCCTGTGGTGCAGATGGAGCAGGAAGAGCCAGGTCCTGGGTGTTTCTTCTTGGGCCATTAGATTTCTTATTTAACAGCGACTGACGTCCTCTCCTTCCCCCATAGCATCCCTTCTAATAATAAGAGAGAAGGGCTCCTTCTCTCCTGCTTCTAGTCTGGGGCCCTTGTGTAGGCCGTCCCCGGCATCCTTGGCTCTTCAGAGACAGGGGTCCCAGAGGCTGTGCGAGGCCCCTTGCAGCCCGCAGTGGTGACCTTGGGAGCCTCCATTCAGGCAGTGTCTCTCCCCCTCGGAGCCCCTTGGGCCCTGTGATTCTGTCTCACTCTGCCTGCCTATTCTCAAAGTAGGATGCCCTGGGAGCATATTTGTAACGTCATCATTGAGCTTGAAAGGGAAACGGCACCGCCGTCTTGCATGCACTGATTGTGGGTCCCGCTCGCGCTCAGGTCCGTGTCCAGGCCTGCAAGTCACTGAACAAAGGAGCCTCACTTTGTCCCCTTAGGTCTGGCCCTCGGAGTCTGCTCTGTCTTCTGCTCGTAGGGTACCCAGGGGTTCCATTCCCGAAGTTCATTTGCAGGCAAGTTGTTTCGCACTCAGGACCCGTTACCATAGAAATAATGTTATAAATGGGGCTACGACGTTGAAGTCTGGTGAACTTGTACAGTTACTGCTTCCAGAACCCAAGTACCATTTATAACTGTGTTTCTATGGCAACGTGGATCTTTAGCGCTATTGTGGCACGTCGGTGACATGTGTCACCCTGACGCAGCCTCCAGAGCAGGGACGTTATCTCTGGGCTGGTCTCCCCTAATTTATTAGAGTGGGGGTGGAGTCAGGACTCGAGGAGCAACTTGGGGTGTGGTGGGGATGGGCCCGAGGGGCCCAGGGGTCAATTGTCATGGAATGGGAGGAGCAGGGGCAAGAGAAGGTGCATCTCCTGTGGCCCAAGGGTCAGGGGCTGGCAGGACCTTGGAGGCCTTGAAAGGCAGGAGAAGTTGGTCCGAGGGCAGCAAGGTCCCGCGTGAGGTCCCGCAGGCGGCCAGTCTCAGGTGCGGGATTTAGACCAAGGCCCACACCCCTTCATTGCGCTTCCTTGGAATAGGGGCGACGATGGGGCCAGGGCAGGGAGGTGGCTGCCATGGGCGGGAAGCTGGCGAGAGGAGGAGACCCTCGAGACAGGAGTCGGCCTCTCCTCACTCCTCAGCAGACGAGGCTTTAGGCTCAGGGGCCAGGCCGGACCAGACCCTTTATGGGACAGGAGCCCCCAGGGGAGCAGACTTGTGAAGCAAAGGAGAGGGGGCGCTCCCCCAGCCGAGCACAGACACATATGTTCTCACGCACCCCCCTCAGATTCTGGGGTGTCAGGGTCTCTAGCACAGGCGCAGGCTTGCCAGGAGCTGAGAGACTCCATTTGGGTCAGAGCAGGGATTTGAATCGCGGCCTCCTCCTGCTGTGGGCGGCTCCAGCCCCTCAGAAGGGATCAGAGGTCCCCTGTTGGGCCTAGAGAGACGCGCTGGCACTTCCTCGGAGACTATGAACTCTTACTTGAGACACACATTTAACAAGCTGCTTTTCCGGTTCCCAAGTCCCCAGAAGAGTGGAAGCTAGAAGACGGTGGGCTCGTCAGATGAGCAAGAAACAATCCCCAGCACGGGAGGAAGTGGAACAGTTAGTATGGACTGGAACAGTGCCGCCATAGCCTGGGACCGGGTCATCCCATGCCCCCAGTGGGCATTAAACAGCCCGATACCGTGGTGACTCGGACACAGCGCAGAAGTTTCGGCGCGTTTGCTGGTCTCCGTTTAAGGAGCCGGTGAAGTGAAGAATTTGTTTTAGGAAGATTCCCTCCTCCAGGATTCACGGATCATTCGCTGCACTCATCTGGGACGGCTTCCTTGGGGGGCCTGGGAGCGCTCATTTGGACCTGGCAGGAGTCCGAAGAGGGGATACGGGCCCTTACGGAGGAGGCGGCTGAGAGTGGAAGCAGCCTCCCCAGAGGCAGAATTTGAACCCAAGGCTTTTGACCTCAGAGGCAAAGCTTTCTCTCCTGTTGCATTTCCTAATTCTAGTGACGCTCATTAGTGAAGCTTCTTAATATTTGCGGAAGGTCCTTTGAGGAGAAAAAAAATCAGGTTTTTCTTTTTGTTTCTCTTTAGAAGTAAGCACTTAGCTGCAGTGAGTCTGGGGATTTTTACCTGGTAAAATAGCAAAGCTGGAAGATTCAGGGGCTGCCTCCTCCACCATTAAATTCGAGTGCGACTTGAACTAGAAACTGTTGGGAAATTAAATGTGGCCTTTTGAGCTGGTGACAATTAAATTGTTACTGTTGGTCGCATCATCAGTGAAAGAAATGATTTCCAAGTTTTGTTTGTGCCACAGGTGGCGAGAACTGGATTTCGTGGCTTTAAGTAATAATTGACGTAATTACAAATCACATGAGGAGCGCAGTTGGTGGCACCGGATTGGTGGTCTCGTTACTGGGCTGTCGGGATGGAGGGTTGTCCATCTGGATGTGAAAGGGCCCTCGGAGATCTTACTTGTAGGCGGGCGGAGAGTGGGGCCCAGGGCGGTTTCACAATTCCACCCAAGTCAGAATTCTGTCTCGGATACCCACTAGCCAGCTGTTGAAAGCCTCCGCTTTCTCATCTGTACAATGGGAATATTAGCCCCTACCTCTGGGGCTATGAGAAACCAATCAGATATCAGGTGCAAAGCATTCCTCAAATCTTAGAGCCTTTTAAACATGAGGGAGGGTCAAGGGATACACACCCAAGGTGGCTTCAGATTCAAAGTTGCCGCCTCCCCCCAGCAGAATACCGATAGCAAAGGGGGAGAGCCTCTGGACGATTTTGGAGACGGCCACCGAGGAAGCGTCCCGGGCTGTCACGGCTGCGGAGGGGCCGATCCCCCGGGTCCCTGCACGCTTCCTCTGGAACCTGGATGCGAATGAAGCTGAAGCAGAAAATAATCCAGTTCCGAGACAGTGCAAATAAGGAAGCCCTTGTTTCAGTTGGTCCTACCTCGAGGACCGTTACCTCTTGTCCTTTATATAACGATAACTTCAGAGTTTACATAATTAAAACTTTGAAGTGTGTGAATTCGGGTACATGCAGCCACCTCATAGGGTTCACTCTTCACCCCAGTCCCGGAGGGCGCAGTGGGAGACCCGGCCAGCAGCAGAAACCCCGGCCTGGGGCCCTGACCACCCGTCCTCTTCTGCCTCGGATGTCAGGCCTTTAGGAGGAGATGACGTTTCCCTTTTTTCACTTTGACAATCTATATTCCCAGCTCCTCCCACTAAATAAATCCATGCTGATGGAGGGATTATTCTGGGAATGGAAATAAAATGTGGGCTGTTCTTATGCCCTCAAGGGGCCTGGATTGTGACTCCACTGTATGTGTTGGCTCCTCGGTGGAAAGGAAGCCCCTGAGGGCAGGGACTGAGGCATCTTTATCCTTTGGCTCTAGCAGAGTTTTTTGTTTGTTTGTTGTTGGGGTGGAGTGACTTGCATACAGCTACTACTTGTTAAAGGTCCCAACCGGGATTCGAATTCAGGTCTTCTGACTCCCCGGCAGAGGCTTTGATCTGTTGTTCTTCCAGGTGTCCTCTGTCTTAGTATGTCAAGTAAAAGGCAACTTCCGGGCTAGAATCTGGAGCTTGCGGCCTGGTCCTTCCCCATGCTCAGTTCACGTCTAACTTCACGGAAGCTGATTGCGTAGTGTCCGTCTTCCTAGGCGGTCGTGATCTCTCTGCTCACCTTGTTTGTGAGAGATTGGAAGTGTCGTTCCCCCCCCCCTTCCACCTCCAAGACTGGACAGGACATTAAGAGGCCCAGCTTTAAGAAGGGCTATTTTAAGTGGCGCTAAGAGTAGCACATGAATGACCCTCCAAATGAATAATTGGCTAATGGAGTTAGAAGAGGATGAAGTGATTAGATAAAAATAGCCCGTGCAGATTTTACCTGCTAATAAGGGAAATTTGTGCCGGGGTGGGTTGGAAGTCAGTAAGGGACGGTTTTTAGAATTAAAAACCCAACAAGACAGCCGTTCTCGGTGCCGCTGCTGAAGGGGATACAAGTTTCTGTCGCAGGTCTGTACGTCGAAGATGCAGAATTGAAAATTGGAACACTTACCGCCGTAAGGGCCATCTCAGAATAAAACCTTCGGCTTCCTCAGTAAGTTGGCCGGTTTCTTGCGAGTGGTCCCTTAGCACAAATTAGGTCAAACTTTTCATTCTCTTTTTTCCACCTCAATGTAAATTTTTTTGGGGGGGGGGCAGAGGATGAGGGACACTTTGTACCAAGTTTGTGGAATTTTGTAGAGATGGTTTCGAGTGTGGATACTGTGTGGGGGAAGGGGGAAGAGCGTCTGAGGCTCCCCTGAACACACACTGTCTCTGAGACCCTAGATAAGCACCGTGGGCAGCCCCAGCCACTCTTCGGGGGGCTAGCCCGGGATCCTGGCCTCTGCCTGGGCCCACGTGGGGGTCGCTCTCCTTGCCGCCTTCCTCCCCAGAAAGAGGTGGCTAAGGGACCTTGGGAGACAAGGATTACCATTCCTGGCAGTTTGTTTTGTTTGGACTTTGGGGCTTCCTAAGTTGACCACAGGCTCTCTGAGCATTTTTGGGGGCTTTGTTTTTGCTGGTGCCGAAGGCCCGATCTTGTCCCCATGTTGATGGCATTCCCTCCCACAAGTAAGGAGCTTGGGAGGGTGCTTGTCAGTCCTGGCCAGCGGAGAATGCGGGCCGAACCCTGAGGGATGACTGGACTGAGGGGAGGGGAGGGGGGCTGTTCTAGAGCTGTGAGCAAGATGGTGCACTTTGACTTCGGTAAAGTGGGTGCCTAGGTCAGAGGTCAGGAAAGCTCAGCATCCTTCTGTGCACGAGGCTTTGCTCACATTCAGGCTCCGGCCATCGCTGATGATGCTCGGTCCCAGAGCGGAGACATTGGGGGTTTTCTCTCTTCCTCTGCGTGGTGGGAGGCATTTTCATTGTGTGTTCAAGCTGCAGCTCAGACTTTGCCTTCCTCTCGCTATCTGTGATTTTGAGTTTGAAAGTCTTCTGAAAACTTTTCATAGCCCCCAACTACATCCACTGGCTCTCGATGTTGCAGATTTGTGCTAGTGCTTCTACGTCTTGGTGCTCATCTGGTGAATTTGATGCAAATATTTTGCCCATTCATTTTATTTGTCTCAAAGCTTTATAGTTTTGCTTTATCAAATTAATTAATTTTATTTTATTTTTTCATGAACTACCATGGCCTGTGGTTAAGACAGCTTCCCCTTGCCATAGTCAAGTCATTTAGAATATATTATGTGAAAGGGTCTGCCCTTTCTTTTTTAAACTTTTATGATGTGATCTTTTATATTCAGGGTGCCTATCCTTTTTGAGTTGATTGGGGCATGTGATGCGAGATGTTGTTCTAAGCTTCAAAGCTGCTGTGCACTTTTCCCAGAAGTTCTCTTAAAAAAAGAGCCTTTTCCCGGTAATCTGTGTCCTTGCATTTATGGAAACACCACACCCAACGGTTATTGCTTTTATCTCTTTTGTTTCTTGCTTATATAATGTTTTACTTTTCCACTTGTCTCTTTCTTAATCATTACCAAATCATCTTGATGACTTCTGATAGCATTTGAAATGTGGTAATGCTGTACCCCCTTCATTCACTCCTTTTTTTTTTTTTCTTGAAAAATTTTTTCATTGTTTTGCTTAGTTCTATAGGTATAATTTTGGAAATTTTATGGAAATTAATATGATGCCGAATTTGTAAATTAATATTTGTTTTTATAGTGGCAAGGCCCAACCATGGACAGTGAATATCTTTTCAGTTGTTTAGCCAGTTAGTATAATACCAGACTTTTTAAAAGCACATAGATACCCAGACATTTCCTGATTTAATTATTGAATTGAACCTTCATTTTGAACAGGTTTATACAGTCTGTTTCAGATTGGAGTATTATGTGTTGAACTGGTTGATGTTAAATATTCAGTGCAAAGTAAATAACCAGAAAACCTGTTTTCCTCGTGGAGTGTGAAACTTTATGACTTCAGTCAGTCAGCCAAAATACAATCAGAAAATTGAAAGTGTGCTCTCGCCTTATATTGTTGAACATTAGCCAGTACCTGAGGCTAACGTTGAATATTAACTCTAACGAGAACCTGACTCACGAGTGCATGTGCATGTGCGTGCACACACACACACACACACACACACACACACACACGTTCTTGAAAAAGCAGCTTGACAGACTTAGACATTGTGCCTTGAGCAAAGCCCAGGAATTCTCCCAGCTGCGCTCTTGTGTCTGTTGTAGGGAGGGAAGTGCTAGCCTTAGAAGTCAGGAGCCACAAGCCACCACAGATGGGACGGCCCGAGAGTCACAGCCGGCCCTCATTTAGTAGGACCAGGGAGGAGGGGACTGACCGCTCTACAGTGAGGTGCCAGCCCTTGGAGGCCTCTGTGGCCTGGGGTGGTGCGGTGGCCAGGGCCCGTGTGGACAGCTCTTCCCCTGGGTCCTGTGGGCCCAAAATCATGACCAGGTTCTCTGTGGAGCCACCAGTGATTTTCATTGAGACCTTGGCCCCCTTCCTGCTCATTAAATCCAGTGGCTCCCTATAGTCTCCAGCTTTGAATAGAAACTCTTCCAACCTTCAAAGCCCTTCCAGCCGAGACACTCCCGACCTTTCCTCCTCTCTGATCCTCTCCCCAACAGGTTCCGGTTGACCCCTCCTCATGCTCGGCTCCTGACCTCCCGGCTGCCCCCAAAGCCCCGTTGTCCACCAGAAAACCTTCCCATTCCTCCCTGTTCCAGGGCTTACCCTCTGTTGATTGTCTCCAGTCTGTCCTCTCCATAGGTTGTTACATAGCCGGAGAGCAGGCCTGTCTTATACTTAGCATGGGGCCTGATACACAGTAGGTGCTTAATTTATGCTTATTGACTCAGAAACCCCATTCTCTGTAATCTTCAGCACTAGGTCAGTGAACACTTCAGTGTGGACATGGTTTTCCTCCTTAGAAACCTTAATCAAAGGATGCTCGTAGCACCTGTCCCTTTGAGGGGGCTTCCTTTGGGAAGCAGCCGCAGCAGCCCGGGAGGGGCTCTGAGAGAAGGCAGTCCCACAGCATCGCTCTCCGTAGTTTGTCTTGGGTACCAGGATCATTGCATTAGCAATGAACTGTTTACATTTTAGTAAGAGCAGGTCCTCTAGACATCCTAATTTGAAGCATTAATAGAAGCATTTTTGGGGAAGGGGCACTACTGCTATAGGGCATTTGTAAGATGAGGATTGCCTTTATATATTTATTTACTTTTCATCCCCTTGGAATTTTTCATTTTCCAGGTAATTGGAATTTTTACTCATAAGAAATTTACAAATTATGAAAATGGAGCCATTTTTAGCTTTTGGTGCGCTCGAGTGAATTATTCGCCAGCTTGATTGAACACATCCATGTTGTCGTAGCCTAGTGTTAAAAACAAAAGGATTTGCTGTAATCTCTTAACTAGAAATGTCGAGACACAAACGTGAATGCGTGTATGTAACCATGTACGTAAACACCCAAACCAAGAAAACCCCCCCCTTTTTTTTTCTGGCAATAATACCTTGGCCCTCATATTTCCATAAATTTTGAGAACTTTAAAGGAACGTGATATTTTGGTTCCCCGCCTGAAGGGAATCTTGAACGCAACATTTGCTAGACTTAGTGCTTCATTGTGTGGATAAAAATAGTCAGAATTGAAGGATTAATAATCTTGGTCTGAAGCGAGACATAAAAAACTGCTCTGTTATCCTAGGTGCCTGTGATTAAGATCAGGGAAGGGGTCAGCTGGTGGGCCAACTAGCACTGACAGTTTCCTTCGAAAGATTAAGTGGCCCTTCACTTCTGACTCGGGTCACTAGTAGCTTAAAGTCATTACTGTCTATTGGCTGTTTGGTTTGCCTGAAATATGGTGCCGGTCTCAGTCCGGTTCCTTGGGGTCAGGCGTGTTCACATCAGCAGACCGACAGCGGCCCGGACGGCATGAACCGGCCATCTCTGGGGAAACATTTCCAAAGGCAAAAATGTGACCCTGTTTCGGGGGGACCTCGACGACCTCAAACATGTGGCCTCTCTCGGCCGAGCGTTTTTGAGATCTCTTTATCCGGCCTCACTTGTGTGTGGCCCGGGATGGGCAGAAGATCCATATGTGGCTGTCTTGGCCAAGACCATTGGGACCAAAAGAAAATGGAAGCAAAAATAGACTTCGTCTCTTGATATGTGTTAGGAATTTCCTTTAGCCAGAAAAGAAATGAACCTAAACTTTCCTGCCTCCTATCTCCTTTTAAGCTAGCTTCTCTCCCCCCCCCCCATTTTTTTTTTTAAGTGAAACACCAATGGACTCGTATTTCCTTTCTTTGTTAAAAAGTTGAGTTCCCCTCCCCCTCCAGGTATTGAGAGGAAAAGATTTTTTCCCTCATTAAAATTTTGATTGTCATTTTTGTCACAAATAATTTCTTTAGGAACAGTAACTAACAACAAAAACTTCTGCACATGGTAGGTTCAGAAAGGAAAATGGAACTGATTGCTTTAATTTGATTCTTTCATTTCGTAGCCCAGAGAGAGTGAGACTTGACTTTGGCATAAAAAACACCAACCTTCGCATCTGGATGTTGTGATATCAGGCAGGTCCTCTGCTTTCTGCAGCGTGAAAAGCCTCCTCCTTTTCCATGTTTCAAGAGCAAATAAAAATAAAAAGAGTGAACAGTCAATATATTAGAATAAATGAAAGTTGGTGGAAGCACTAATAAGATTACTCCTAAGTTAAGCTTGTTCCCTTAATTAGTTGTTTTTATTGTTTAAAAAAAAAAGTGTGTGTGTGTGTGTGTGTGTGTGTGTTACACAAAATTTATATTCATCTTTTTCTCCTTATCTTTTGGGAAATATTGAGACAACAGCTGTCTGTGTTTTTAAAAGATCATTTGTAACCAAAACCAGATTGGGGGAGAAAAGTTTCTCCAGATATTAATTTTTTTTGCTAATACTTCTAAGAAACATGTCCCTTGGTAACCCTCTCTTTAAGTAAACGAGCTGATTTGTGAGAGCTAGAGGAGTCGAGAGTAATTTCTATTTTAAAATTCTTTTTGCATTAAGACATCTGCAGTGTTGATGAATATATGGAAAACTGAAATTGTGCGTCTATCCCGCCGTGTCTCCAGCATGACAATAAATCACCTTTTTTTCCTTTTAAAACGTCTGGGTTCGTAATTTATGTTTGCATAACCCATTACTAAATTCATAGTAGGTGTTTGAGTTGGCAGACATAATTCCAGGGATTTCGAAGGTCTTTATGAAACCTTAAGATCCCAAGCTTTTGTTGGTGCTCATAATTAAGTGGAACTTTTCCTTTTTTTTTTTTTTTTTTTAACTTTCATACCAAGTTGGATTTGTTTAGAAATTGGAGTCATTTTTCCTTCGCTAGAACGAGAAGCATTAGGTTTATCCCTCCAAATTCATTGTACCCTCGCTCCCAAAAATATATTTTTAAAACGATTAGAATTTATGTAGGAGACGGAGGGTGATGTTGTTAAATCCGTAGAACCCTGTTGTTAAGGGGACGGAAATTTGTGTTTTTGTACAACCCTCAGAGCTTTTGGAAATTCTCTGAATTTCCTGAAATCCTGAAAGATGAGCGGACGGCCCTCTCCCCCTCTTCCCCGCTCGACCGCCCGATGATGGAGCTGAAATCTTGACAGTTCAAATAGCTCTTCAATACTTTGTACGTTAAAAAAAAAATGTTCCAGTGTTTTTGTTTCAGGGCTTTTTCTCTTCTGCCAGCCTATATAATCTATATGAGCTATTTTAGTTCTAAAGGCAGTGGGAAAGGGTGATTTATAAACTACATTTTTCCATTACTTGAATTATTTTGCAGAATCAGAAATGAATGACTAAGGTCAGCACAAAGACGCTTACCTTTGACACTTTTAAAACTGCCTGCTTCAAAAAGAATGTATTTTCCTTGATAAAATAGCGCCATTTAAAAATTATTTGAGCTGAAGAAGGTATTACAATAATTACAAAATTACCTCAGTGGAAAAGCCGGTAGGATCTCTCAGGAATATATAGACTCACTTGGTTATCTGGACTTGTGTAAATAAATGGCTTCTGTCAATAAATTAATACTTTTATTTAGGATGTAATTTGGTGGCTCGGGAGTCTGTTGAAAATTGGTCGTGTAGAAAACATGACTTTTGAGAGAGACAGACGGGGAGAAGACATTTATCGCCGTGGGTAGGAGTTGATTCCTCCATAATCAGCTGGAGGAGCCGAGTAAATGCTCCCGGGTTCTTAGCGGACATAGCTTAGGCCTTGGCCCGAAATCCCTCCACGAAGTCGCCTCGGACGTGCGAGGGGCCGGACCCGGTCCAGACTCACCCGGAGCAAGCTCGGTCCAGAATCTTGTCTTGTTCTCGGGCTCAGCGGGAATGCTATATGGCTCGGCGGTTATAGGGGTCCCCCACTCCCTTAAAGATTGGGTGCCCAGAGGGGTCGGTCCCAGGGCTGCTCTGGGGGATTCTGAGGTGACCCGTTTCCCGGAGATCCCTTTGTAAGGGGCTCCATGTTCCCTAGGAAAGGTCAGTCAGTCAGCAGACACTCGGTCAACTCTCACAGGGTGCCAGACACCGGGTGTAAAGCGGAGCAGAGCATCCCGGGCCCCAGAGCTTCCACCCCTGTGGAAGTCCTGGGAAAGACCTCTTTGGGAGGCGGCAGGTACATCCTGTGGTGAATCGCAGCCAGTCCTGCCCGGCTGCCCCTTCCCCGTGGCTTTTCCACAGCCCTGGACCCCTTGGGGGGAAGCTCTGGGGCCTGCCATGAAAGCCGGCCCTCCCCTCACTGGGTTCATCCCAGGGCCCATCCTCCTGGGCTGGTGCAGAAGGGTCATCAGGAGGGGAAAGGGCTTCCAGCCACTGGCCCAGCTCCTTGTCTGTGGAAGGATTTTTTTTAAATTTAATTCCCTCCTCTCTGTCCCCTGGATTCCAACCACTGAGCAGTCCACTCCATGAGAGCTGTGTTTGCTCCGCTTGGTCAGACCCTCTCAGTCAGAGAATAAAATTGCCACCGAGCGGAGGTCCCGCCTCCCTGGAGGCCGAGGGACCGGCCCTGGATCCAGGCTGCAGACCCTCGGCTTCCAGCCCCAAAGGGGAAAGCGCAGGACTGGGGAGGATGGGGGCTTCCCGGGGAACAAGCAAGGCCAGTGTCGAGAAAGTGCAGAGGGCCGGGGGCCACCTCCAGCAGAGAGCCTCCTTTGGAGGCAGTTAGTGGGGGCTGATTGTGCCCAGCCCTTCTAAGAGGGTGCAAAGGAATAATAATTCTCCCCATCTGTAATGTGAGCAGAATCCAGAAGCCAAAGGGTAGTGGAGGGGAGGGGAGAGAAGAGAGAAAAGGGGAGGGGGGATAGAAAGGGAAGGAGGGAGCTAAGGGGAAGAAAGGAGAGCAGAAAAACAGGGGGTGAAATGAGGCAAGAGAGAAGGGGAGGAGGGACAGAAAGAGAGGGAGGGAGCCAAGGGGAAAGGAATAGAGAAGAAAAAGGGGGGGTGAAATGAGGGAAGAGAAAAGGGGAGGAGGGAGCCAAGGGAAGGGAGGAGAGAGGAAAAGGGGAGGTAAAAGAGGAGACAAGAAGGGAAGAAATATTTAGCTCTTGTCCTCAAGAAGCCTGCAGTCAGTCTGGGGGTGTTGCTGACTGAACCCTTGATCATTTTTCATGGTGACCTCATGGACTGTCCCCCTTCTACACTTGCAGCACCTCCAGGTTTGGGGGGCACAGATTATTCCCCCTCCCCCCATTCCTCCCTTAGCAGCCGTTGGCCGGTGCTGGGGATCAGAAATCATGAGCAGTGGGGTGGGGGTCCTTAGGACGCCCCCTCTCTGATCATCGAATCAGGGTCTGAATGTGGGGGTGCTTGTAGCTGTAGAATGTAGGTGGTCCTGGGAAACTTGCAGAAGTGATTGTGATTGGTCGGCAGGAGACATCTTTTGGGGGAATTGGACAGTGTTTTGAGCAATGCTGAAGATTGCAGACTGGGCAAAGAAGGCCCAGCCCCACAGAGAGCCCCAGACCACCTCGGAGGCCTCTGAATCCGGCCCCCCCAATCTTGGAGATAAGAATGCTCAAGGAGAAATGACTTGGCCGTGGTCCCTTGGGGTCTGTACTAGGCCCACGGGGCTGCAGCTGGAAGCAGAGCCCCTCCGGATGTTACAGATAGGGAAACTGAGGCCCGGGGCTAGGCTGAAGCCCCGTGCCTGGTGGTGAGGTCCCCGGCCTAGGGCCACCCCCAGTCAGCACCACGCGAGCCTGGTCGGGCTCAGGAGTCAGCTCCTCCGATTTGTGGGCCCTCATGACTCGGATCTGTTTGTTCTTGTCGGTTTTCAAAGTCAGGCGAAGGGGGGAGCCTCGAACGCCTCCTGGAAGCAGGTGACTCTTAGCCCTCGCCTGTTTTTGCCAGCCTGGCCTCGGTTTCCATGGCAGCAGGCAGCATCCCCGGCAGCTTGTTCTTATCAATCGGAGCCGCTCCAGCCCGGGAGCAGGCAGGGTCCTAAAGCCCTGCTCTATGCTGCACGGGAGGGGGGCAGGAGTTTACAGTTCTCCTGCTTCTCTCTGCCTTATCGCCTTTTCATTGGAAAGAAAAGGAGGGGGCTCCAGTCCTAACCTGCAGGGCCTAGATGTTTCCTCCACAGACCAGGCCTTTGAGGGGAGCACTTATACAATAGCTTCCCCTCCGTCAACAAACATTTATTAAGTACCTGCTGTATGCAGAGCACTGTGCTCAGCCTGTGGGAATACAAATACAGACACAGAGAAATTGTAAATGTTTCTCTGTACATCCTGCTTCAAGAAATAATATATTTAAATGGGGCCTACTAATTCAAATTAATTTTATTAGCAGGTTGTTTTCTTTTGTTCCTTGCTGAGCATGCAAATCGGCAATTATTCTGATAATCCGGTCCAGGGGACAGATCTGCCTTCTCTCTCACCTCGCGGCTTCTCTTCTCTGACTTTCCTGTTCAGGGGCTGCTTGGAGTTAGTCTGGGATCCCATCTCGGGCTCCAGTGCCTTTCTGATATTAATAATATTATATCAATATGATATTATGATCAATAAATAATAAGATATTATTGATAATAATACCAATAAATTTATGATATTAATAATGATTAATAAATCATTAATGTGATAATAATGAGTTCTTAATTACTTTATTTAAGCTTTTGGGAAAACATGTTAAATAGGAGATCACTCTGTATTGTGGAATCTCGGGGATGGCTGAGGGGTGATCCAGAAAAAGACCAGAAGAACGAAGGAATAATTTGATAAAGAAAAACTTGATCTTGCTTTGGAAAAAATCAAATGAAATCCCCAACCCCACGGTTGTTTTATGTCGTCGGTGTGATTGCAGGGGGATGAAACCCATTGGTCGTGCCTTGCTTTCCCAGCTCTGTCTTTTTCCCCATTTGGGCTGAAAACCACCTGGTTTTTGGGTGAGGAGGTGGAGAACGAGGCGTCTCCGCGTAGAGGCCCCGCTCCCCGGCCTTTTTAGGGGATTGCAGGTTGGATCGGGGCTGGAGAGCTTCCAAAGCAACATGACTCAGGGAGAAGGGACTACTCCCAAAGCTCAGCTGGGTGGAGCAAGTCAGATACGGGAAAACTCCCAGGGATGAAAGCGGTGGCTCCCGCTCGAAGGCCTTGGCCCGGATGGGCCTTCGTGGGGTGAGGGAGAAGGAGCCATGGGTTCTCCTTCCTGGTCCCTGGAGGGCCGGGACATGCACGGGTGTTGGACCCTCAGTCACGGAATCGCATTTCCATTTTTTCTTGCAAGGGGTTTCCCTTGATAGGATGTGGGTTCTTTGCAGGGGGGGCATCCCCCAGAGTCTAGCTCAGTGACTGGCAAGCACTTAGCAGGCTCTTAATAAAGCGGGCCGATTGCTCAGTAATAAGCCTGTGTTTGGGAGCCTTTCCTTACTGCGGGGGCTTCAGCTTCTCCCTCAGTAAAATGATGGGAGATGCCCTCCTGAGGGCCCTTCTTCTGGGCCCTAGGCCTCAGGCAGCCCTACTCGGTAGCAGGGGGCTGCGGCTGCCTCAACGCTAAAATGGGAATAATAATAATGATGCTCATATCACCGCCTTCACAGGGTCGGTGTGAGCCAGATACTTTGTGAACCTTAAAACAACGTCAGGTGCTCTCAGTTTTAAAGAACATTTTAATCTTATTTCCAATTAAGCAACATTTTTCCCCTTTTCCCTCCCCGCCCAAAAGGGAGAAATGAAAAACCAAACTCTCATAACAAGTGAACTACGTCAACCCAAACCAGTTCCTCCTTTAGCCGTGTCCGAGGCGCTGGTTGGCTCGGTCTCCTCGGCGTTGGGAAGTGGCAGCGTTAGGGATCGTGGTGGCGGGTCCTCGCGCTGGGTACAGCTCTTTAAAAGCTGTCTGGTCGTTTGTTTTGTACAGGATTGTTGTGATTGTGGGATTTTTTTCCTGGGTCAGTTCCCTTTCTCTGCATCGGTTCATGAGAGTCTGAAATTGCAAAACTAAAATCTTCTTTGGGAACTAAAGCACAGCCTTCATTTTCTTTTAAGTAGACCCAATGGAGTGTTTTAAGGAGACATATAAAAATGTTATGTATAAAAACAATGGAATACATATATATATATATATGTATATATATATATACATATATATATATGTATATGTATATAAATTTTTTTTTTGGCTGAGATAATTGGGGTTAAGTGACTTGCCCAAAGTCACACAGATAGGATATTAGAAAAACTAGATGAATACACCGTCTTTTAAACCAAAAACTTGGTTCACTTTTTTTATAAGTTTTGAAAAAAAACTGGAAAAAATGTAAAAAAATTAATACTGACATAGTATTAAGTATCTGAGGCCGGATTTGAACTCGGGTCCTCCTGCCGTCAGGGCGAGTGCTCTAACCACTGCCCCACTTAGCTACCTCTATACATATATTTTTACCATGTTTATTATATATTGGATTACTTGTCATCTAAGAGATTATCTCATTCTATTATAGCTGGGCAATGCAGCGTCGAAGAGGGAGAGGAGGGAAGAGAGGGAAATTGGAACACAAGAATCAGTGGTGAAAAAGTATCCTTACATATGTCTTGAAAATGAAAAGGTTCAATAAAAAATAAATAAATAAATAAATGAAAAATACCCAATGTTATACAATAAGGAGGCTTATGAAGGGTTGATCATAGAAGCGGAGAATTTAGGACGAGCAGCAAATTGGAAACATTCATGTAAATTCTTGTTAGGAGTGATGACTCTTAATTTTCCACAGGACTTTTAAAATAATGTTTTAGATGATGTTTTGGTTTTAGATTGGTCTTCCTCTCCCAATATGTCACCTCTTCCTTCTCCAGAGGAAAATCCCCTTTTAAGACAAGGGGCAAAACTCCAAAGTCTTCCAGCAAAAGGGACCAAAATATCTACAGGGCCTTTTTTGGGGGGGGTATAAAATGTTTTTCACCCCAGGGCTCCAGCTCTGTAAGAAAGTGGGAGAGCTTGTTCATACCTTTTAGGTTTTATAACTCTTACATGAAATTTCTGAATATATAATTGAAATTACTGTAATTATACAAAGTTAGGATGGAGCTCTTTTTTTTTTAACTCTATATTACACATGTACTTTTACTCTGCATTGCCAAGCTATAATATAATGAGATAATCTGTTAAAAGTAAATTTTTTCCAATTGGACCATATGCAAAAACCCAGCTGCTATGGGTTCTCTCTCTTTCTGTCTGTCTGTCTCTCTCTCTCTTTCTCTCTCTCTCTCTCTCTCTCTCTGTCTCTCGCTCTTTCGGGCTCTCTCTTGCTCTTTCTCTCTCTCACACATACCACCTCAAAACTGCCATTAATAACTCTGGGTTAAGGGGGTCAGGGTCAGGGTAGCTACAGCTGCCCGAGTTTGGATGTCTCTCTTTCTCTGGGAGTTTGGCACTTGAGAATGGGAGAGTTTGGTTCCATCTTTGTTGGCCTCCAGACTGAGGTTTGAATTGTATCTTTTGGCTTCTTTTTTCCACTTACAAGAGAAAAGATGGACTCGTCCCTCGCTTAGATCCTGATACGTGTGGGTTAATTTCAGCAGACCCCATCCCAGCCCGGCTCCTTGGCAAAGTCCTGGGACCTCGGCCTAGAAGGAGGAATCCTACAACTGAAAAGTCGGAGTTTCCTGAGCTGGTTCTCTACAGCGCCGGGTCCCTCCGGCAGCACCGATAACCGGGACTCGGTTGTGCTTCTGCTAGGCCAAGCGCTCCCGCGTGGAGCCCCTCCTGGGTACAACTAGGGCTGCTGGATTGGGGTAGATGCACCTTACGGCCCCTTCTGGCTCTAGATCTCTCTTCCTCTTGAGTTGGAGGAGGCGGGGGTGCTTGCTGTCTGACTAGGGCATATTTAGAAGATGGGACCCATGGCTCCGGCCCCAGATGGCGCAGTAGGACGTGGCTCTCCTGGTCCCCACGCCTGCTCAGAAGGGCAGCGGCTCAGATCTCTCTCAAGTTTTCTCACTTGCATTTATATTGTGCAGTGATGTGGTGGCTGGGAGAGGGGGAGAGCCGCGACCCCAAGGCTCGGCGTCCTCCCCGGGAGTGAGGAGGTCGGGCCCCACGACCCTGCGGTCCCTTCTGGCCCGGCCACACTCCTGGGCCGCTGGGGAGCGCCAATGGAAGTGGACACTCGGCAAGTCCGTCTTTGTAAGTTACTGATACTCCACTAGTGTTCAAGGATCTGCCTCATTTTAGAAGAAGAGGGGCCTTCCCACGGCCGGGCAGAGGCAGAGATTGCTCGCCACGGGCCGTCCTGTCAGCAGCGTGGGCCTTGTTGTGGAAGGCAGGCTGCTTTGTGGAGCTGCCGACACCGTCCGGTTCAGTGTCGGCGCTTTCTCCACCTCGTTTAAGAAACTAATGGGGAATAATTCTGTTGCTGCCCATCCCTAGGCCAAACATTTCAAGGCTGCCTGGCTTCCAGAGGCCTGCCCTGAGTTTTATCTCTGCGTCACTGCTGAGCGTTCCCACTCTGTTAACAGAGCTATAATTAACTTGCAGGACATTCGCTCGTCAGCCAGATTGGGCCGAGCGCCAGGAAATCAACCCCAATTACTATATGCACATTGTCAGTAATGGCCACTTCTCGCTTTCTGCTAATTTGAAATGGCAAGCTCCAACTTTCCAGGGTAAAATCACCGTTTTGGTCTCGCCCTCTTACCTGGTGGAACTCATCCATTATTTTGATGTTGTGAACTTGGTCTTGTAATATTGGGCTTGAGCACTTTCTAAATGGATTTCAGTTGCTTTTCTTAAATGGAAAAACCGTGTCTGCCGTGATCCCTTGAGCATCGTCTTCCCTCCGAGCCCCAGAGAGACTTAATAAACCAACTTTTTAGAGCAGATGTGCTCTTGGAAAATGATATTGGAGAAAACTGGTAAAGGGTTTTTTCCTATAAATATTCTCTTTTGTAGATTTTTTTTTTCTTGGATTTTCTTGTCTTTGGTTTTGAGTGATGAAAATAGCATTTGACATAGTGCTGGAAAATGGATAAAGCAGGTAGCTTGTCGCCCTACTAGGGGGCTTAGAGATCATTTAATCAATCCTACTAGCTCTCTTAACCAGAGGAGCTCATTCTCATTATGCTTATTTTATAGACGAGGAAGCAGCATCAAAGAGATTAAATGATTTGCCGGTGGTCACATAGCTGGTGGGGCCTTCGAGCCTACGGCCAACGAGCATTCGTTATTTTAAAATAAGTTTTTGGTCATGTCTTGTTTTTCTAACTTCCTCCGATCTTTCCAGCCCCGGTGAGCCATTCCATACAACAAATAGTATCTTAAAAAAAAAAAAAACAGAAAAAACATAAATATTACTGAACAATAGATTGAAAAAGTCTGAAAGTGTGCACCATGTATCCCACGCGCGAACCTCCCATCCCTGCCGAGGAGAGTCCCATTCCCAGCATGTGTTTAGCCAGGGCAGAGGTACAGGAGATGCTTGGAATGAAGACATTCTGAGGTTAGAGCTCTGGGTGAGTCCTTATTTGGTTTTTTTTTGTTTTGTTTTGTTTTATTTTTTGCCCTTTTCTTTTGTCTTGATCCTGTTGGTCCAAACTAAAATTACAGGCCAAATTCCAATGTGAATGGTCAAGTGGTTAATGGTGCAGGATGACAAACACTTTGCCTGCAAAACTCTCTTTGCTAAGGATTGGGAAGTGCTTCCCAGTGCTGCCCTCTGGGCAGATCTGCTGATTAACTCTTGGGCAGTGTAGTAGAGGAGACCTGATTGGAGTGGTTTTGTTCAGTTCCCGAAGAACAATTAACTCAACATTTGATCGGAGCTTGGATTACTTTTATTTTCTGCCTCCATATCCCTTGTTGAACTTGATCATTTTGATCCAAAGGGTCATTTTGCTTTCTTGGGACAATGATTTGCAGCTTCATTGGAGTGACGAAGGACAGAAAATGATCCAAGAGGGCCAGAGCTTCAGAACTTGGGGAAGCTCTGTTGGGACGGTCTTTCGAGGGGAGCCTCATTAGAGTAATAACCATAATCATCAGACCCTTTGTTTGGATGAGTTCACAACTGATTAATAATTCTGTCCATGAGTCTTTGTAAGAGGATTTGACTCTTAAGTTGGGCTAATGCAATTTGGGCAGACTGTGTCCAAGACATGGGAAAGCTCTCTGGTCCATGACAAACCTCTGTGTGAATAGTATTTCATTGATTAAGCCCCAAAGGATTGGGGAAGTTGAGTCAACTCTGTTGGAATTCACATCTGCGGTTCTGGGAGTCACCCTCTGTCTTTTGCTTCTGAACCATTTCCTCTTCTCCCCCACCGTGACTCACTTATTGATGATGTTTGCAAGCTATGAGTCATCCTTAAGAGGAAAAATATAATATTCTTCTCCCTCCCCCCCCAAGAAAAGAAAATTGCCCGGCACTTAACTTGGTGCAGTATAAAGCATTAAATACATTTCTAGTTTGATAATTGGTAGTTTCCTACAGAAAGGAATTTGTTAAAAGAAAAAAGAAATATTTCTTGTGTATTTCCTTTGTGTTTTCTCATCCAGAAAATTATAGAGTGACACTGTGTGAGTTTACCTTCCTTATTTTTTTTTAAAGGCCAGGATCAACTTGGGTTTCACTGCAGAGAGTTCTGATTCTCTTTCAGTTGGGCTTGCCGAGCTTAGCGTCTCCATCTTGAATCGTGGGGGTTCTCGAGTCAGTTCACTGGGATAATGG
Source organism: Antechinus flavipes (assembly GCF_016432865.1). Lineage (NCBI taxonomy): Eukaryota > Metazoa > Chordata > Mammalia > Dasyuromorphia > Dasyuridae > Antechinus > Antechinus flavipes. The sequence goes on from NC_067401.1 coordinate 15,453,435, forward strand.
GAAATAATGCCCTGCCTGTCATTTCTAGAGTCAGGAAGGCCCGGGGCTGGTGAGAGACTTCTTGAAATATCCTCAGTCGGACAGACCACGGAGGGGCCCACCGGGCCCCCGGCTTGGGACTGGTGTGACTTCAAGGCGTTTTTCCTTTCCTGGGTGATGGTTTTGTTTCTGGAAATTGAGGGTTGAACAGCTCTTGTGACTTTGGTTTAAACAAAACAAAACAAGTAACTCGGTAACTTCTCCCGGTGGGTCACAGGTAACAAGGGCTGGAAGAAGAAACTGAATGGAGAACTGGTGAAATTAGTGATAATACAAAAAGAGGGACTCGACTCTTAGCTACTTTCAGGTTGACAGGGCAGGTTCCTCACAACTATCTCCTTAGAGAAGAAGCAACTGAGACCCAGAAAGCTTGCAGATTTCTATGGTGACACAGCTAGTAATTAATTATCAGGCTGGGATTTGAATCCATGTATTTGGGACCTGATCATCCCTGACCTCTTTCCCCAATGGCTGCTGCTTCTCGAACTTGGCTCCTTTGAGGGCTTTTATTCTATACAAACACACACAAGTATATTGTCTTCCCCAGTAGAACAGAAACTCCTTGAGAGCAGGGACTCTGCTTGTTAATTAGCCAGGTACAACTTGGTGCTTTTGGGCAGGAACAGTATCTGCTAGGGGCATAATCTAGACTTAAGTTTTTTGGTTTTTTGTTTTCAAAGAGAGTGAAACTAGAGACCTAATTAGGCAAGACTCTAATTTGGCTTTGGATATTGGCTTAGCTTTCTTGTGGATTAAGTGCAAAAGTCTGCCATGAAAGATTCAGGCGCTGTTTCTCAGGCTCCTAGCCAGTAGGCCGCCATGACCCACGAGGATTCTGGGGAGCCTGCTCAATGGACGTTCTCTTCTTGCTGAATTTGCCTTTCCCTGCCATGGCTGAGTAGTAGTCCATTCCTGTTTGGTTGTGTGTTGTTGTTGTTGTTGTTTTTAATATATGTACACTTTTTGTTTTTTATATAAAGCTTTTTATTTTCAAAACACATGCACAGATAGTTTTCAACATTCCCCCTTGCAAAACCATGTTTCAATTTTTTTCTCCCTCCCTTTCCCCCAACTTCCTCTTCTACACAGCAAGTAATCCAAGATGTTAAACATGTACAGTTCTTCTATACACGTTTCCACAATTATCTTGCTGTACAAGAAAAATCAAATCAAAAAGGGGAAAAATGCTCAAAATACTCTGTTGTGCTCCACCCTCAGTTCCCACAGTCCTCTTCCTGGGTGTAGATGTCTCCCGTCATCACAGATCATTGAAATTGGCCTGAATCACCTCATTGTTGAAGACAGCCACGTCCATCAGAATTGATCATTGTATGTTCTTGCTGTTGCTATGTAAATATTCTCTTGATTCTGCTCACTTCCCTCAGCATCAGTTCCTGTAAGTCTCTCCAGGCCTCTCTGAAATCATCCTGTTGGTTGTTTTTTATAGAAAAATAATATTCCATAACATTCATATACCACAATTTATTCAGCCATTCCCCAACTGACGGGCATCCACTCAGTTTCCAGTTCCTTGCCACAAAAAGGGCTATCACAGACATTTTTGCACGTGTGGGTCCCTTTCCCTCCTTTAAGATCTCTCTGGGTTATGAGCCCAGGAGAGACACTTTTGGGTGTCCTTTGGGCATAGTTCCAAATTGCTCTCCAGAATGGTTGGCTCAGTTCACAACTCCATCAGTAATGCATCAGTCTTGCACAATGTGCATTTCCACATCCCCTCCAACATTTGTCATTATCTTTTCCTGTCCCCTTAGCCAATCTGACAGGTGTTGTCCTAATTTGCATTTCTCTGATCAGTCGTGATTTCGAGCATCTTTTCATATGACTAGAAATAGTTTCAATTTCCTCATCTGAAAATGATCTGCTCATATCCTTTAACCGTTTATCAATTGAAGAATGGCTTATATTAAGAGTCTGTTCTTTAACTATTACAGAGTCTATGGGGATTTCATTTCATCCCAGTTTGAAAAGAAAGGCCCCAGACTCACCTGAAGTCAGGTGTGATTTGTGTCACTGTTACCAAGGTCTCCATGCTGTTAATGACTGATACATAGCATTCTGTAGCTCTTTGAAGTGGACCATCCTATATTCCTTGCATTGTAGGCAAGAGCATTATTTCTTTTTTTTTTTTTTCTTTTAAAAAAATTACTTATTTTTAATACACATTGCTATATGAATCATGTTAGGAGAGAAAAATCAGAACAAAAGGGAAAAACTATGAAAGAGGGAAAAAATTAGAAAAATGTACTGATTTACATTCAGCCTCCTTAGCTCTTTTTTCTGGAAGCAGACGGCATTTTCTGTCCAAAGTCTATTGGGATTGCTTTGGATCACTGAGCCACTGAGAAGAACCAAGTCTCTTATAGTCGGTCACCCACATTCTCGCTGTTACTGTATACGGTGTATTCCTGGTTCTGCTTGTTTCGCTCAGCATCAGTCCATGGAAATCTTTCCAGGCCTTTCTACAATCAGCCCGCTTATCATTTTTACAGAACAACAGTACCTTCCGATACCACGACTTGTTCAGCCGTTCCCCCACTGATGGGTATCCACTTATTTTCCAATTCTTGTTCACAAAAAGAGCTAGAGAAGCATTATTATTGCGACTGCAGTTTGGCACTTTTGGTCTTTGGTTTTCTTCGGGCGCTGTGTGGAAACCCAGATTAGTGCAATGTTTGCTCCAGGACGGATTGGGCTTTGTGGAGTTGACAGCGTTATCACTTTTATTGGAAATTTCTAAGTTTATTTTGGCTCCAAATTACTGAAATTTCAAGTCCATGAAATACCAGTTTTTCAGATCAGAGGACTTGGGGTTACAGGTAACCTCCTGCCCCGTCTTGTGTGTGTGTGTTTTGGGGGCCTAGTGGGTGTGGGTGTGTGCACCCTGGTCCCCTTTGGCAGCCCGGAGAAGCCTGTGGACCCTTGCCGAGCTTTTAAAGAAGCTGGGCCTGAGAAGGTGAGGAAAGAGTGTTTCAGGCGTGGGCTAGGGCTCGGGATGTCCTTGCCCAGGATGCCCACGTCCCCTCGGCGCCCACCGGGGCCTCATGGAGATGTGCAGTTACAGCGTAATTTATTTGGTAAATACCCAAAGAGCACTGACTCTGTGTCTGAGGACCCAGAATCCAATCCGGCCTCTATTATTTACTTTATGACTCTGGGCAAGTCCCTTCAGCTCCCAGTTTGCTCTTCTGTAAAATGGACGGCCTCTTCAGGCTCTCTCCAGGTCAGGATCCATGTCTGTGATCTCACGAGCTGCTCAGTCCCCCCCGTGACGCTGGAGGGTCAGTCGGTCAGTCTACATTTACTGGGCATGTCTCCACCGCCCTCCAAATTACTGCTCTTTCTAGAGAGCTTTTCAGATAGGATCCATCCCATCCTCATGGCCACCTGGGGAGGCAGGTGCTCTTGTAGCCCCATTTTACAGATGGGAAAGCCCAGGGATGGCCGCCCGTGTGAGGAAGCCCCAGAGGCTGGATGCACAAACCAAGGTGGGACTCCTGCCATCAGTAGGGACAAGCCCAAGAAATGAGACAGAGTTCTGGGGGGCCATGGGGACCAGGGAAATGAAGGGTCAGGGAACATGGGGGGTATGGGCGTCAAGGAGTATAAGGGGGCCATGGGGACCAGGGGGGATGGGAGGTTGGGGGATATGGGGGTCAAGGGGTATGAAGGGGCCATGGGGCATGGGGAGGCATGGGGGGCCAAGAGGCATGGCAGTCAGGGGCCAAAGAACTTCCTTTGGACGGTTGTGCTGGAGCTGGGTCTTGGAGGAAAAGGCAAAGGGGAGGAGAGCGAGCATTCCTGCGGGGAGGTGCTTGTGGAAGGGCCTATGTGCATGTATGTCTGCGTGATTGTGCATCTGCATCCGTGCATTCCCTCCCTCAGAATGAGACCAGTTGCTGGGCAGGGGGCTGGGGAGGGGCCGAGATGTCGTGTCCCGTGTGGGACAATTTTCCAGGACCCCTTGGTGGGAACTTGGGGTGGTGGTGGTAGTGTGTGAGGTGGGCCCCTTCCTTATTGGAAGGAGGGGCCTCCAGACCTTCCCTGTTCTAGAGGGCCTGTTGTCCCCTCTGTAGAAGGGTGGGGTCTATACTATCTCTCGAGGGGGTCCACACTGTCTCCAGGGCCCACCTTCCAGCTTATCAGCCCTGCCTTCTTCAAGCTCCTGCTAATGATGTCCAGGCTCATTCCCGGTAAGGATCCCCAGAGCACCACCCGTGGGCGAAGGGAGCAAGAGTACGACACTCATACATAGTCGGTGTTTCGGAAGTGGCGTTACACTTGACTCTTATCTGTCGGGAGCCAGAAGTTTGTTTCTCTAATGTGAGATTAGTGGATTTATCTTATTTGAGAGCATTTCTCTGCCCTATTTCATATAGTTTAGGAAAGCCGGGTCTCGGGTCAGGCCAATCGCATTTCCCATCCTTTACCTCTTGCTCTCCGGCGAGCCCCCATTTCGAGCGGGGGTGTCTGTAGCAAACCGTAACCGGGATTGTTCTCTTTCTGCTGGATTTTGGAAAAAATGCGCCCCAGCCCACATCTGCCCGGCATCCCTAATTATTTCTGCCCAAATGGATTCTTCCGAGGGCGGGGCGCCTCGCTTTTCATTTTATTGTATGTTGTTTTTTTTAGAAGAAATGAATTCTTTCCTTTCCTGTTTGTTCCTGTGTGATTGGCTTGGGTGTGGTTTTCTTTGCCTAATTAATGGGAAAATGTCTTTCTGTTCGGAATTTCATCAGCCACATGTTCCGCGTCTGAACATGGTGCAACCTGTGGCCCCTTTTAAGCTCCGAGACGTGACTTGCTGTTTATGGGGCTATAACCAGATTTGTTTTGCAATGGTTTTCAGCCCACCACTGTTCTTTTGACAGAACCAATGCGTATGCTGCTTTAATAGACTTTATTGCCACCAAGACTCCTTAAATTGGTACTGTTGCTTTATTATAACAAAATCCTTTTAAACTCATTTTAAAGAGCGTTTTACGAGTGCCCGACTTAGAAGCCTCTTCCACCCGAGACCCGGCTTATTAACTCTTCGTTTCCCAGTCATCTTGTCAGTTTTATCTTGTTCGCTCTTCCACGGGTTCCTGGAGGCTTGCCATTTTTCTCTTTTAGGCGTCTCCTTGGATTTTTTTTTTTGGGGGGGGGGCGGGGGGGATGGTGATCGGGGTATTCAGAAAACTGAAAAAGAACCTTAGGTGGACACAAGACAACGGAGTGTGCCGTTCTCATGTTTGATTCTGATGTCAATAGCACTGAGATCACCAGAGGAGCTTAATAATTGCTCTCAGAATAGAAATTGACAGAATTATGTCCATGATTTCATTTGTTCCCAGGTCTCAGTTTCCACATTTATAAAATGGGCTGAGAGCTGAATGGGAAGGCTCTTAAGGTCTCTTCCACTACAAGATTGATGGCAATAAGCTGGTATTATATATGTAATATTATATATATATGTATGTATGTATGTATGTATGTATGTATATGTATGTATGTATATAAAAGCTGATAAGGAAGATTGGCAAAGAGACTTACAGATATTTTCTCACCTTGAGATGTAGGCACTGTTCTCGTTCCTACTTTATAGATGAGAAGACTGAGGCCCCCAGATGACGGCCTTGCGCCAGGTCCCCGGTTCTGCCCCTGTGACCCCGAGAGCCCATGAGATGGTTTCCCTCTTTCCCCGGTCAGTCACATCCTCAATAACCCGGGGCGCGGAGCCTGGTAGCCTTGGGGCTACAGAGACTGACCATTTGGCAGCTGAAGAAGCGAGGACCCCGAGCATCCATCATGTCCCCAGAGGCTAAGTGTCCGGCAGGATCTCTACCTCCGGCAGCCCCTGATTTAGAGCTGGGAGGGAGTCTTCCTCGCCTGTGTCCCCCCCCGCTCGCCCACGCTGCCTCCCCAAGATCCTTTTCATGCTGTGGAAGTGACCGTCAACTTATTTTAGGAAGGTGACTCGATTAGGGCAGTCCAGCAGGAAGGCCTCTGTGATCCCCTGGGCACGCCACTTGCCTCAGTTTCCTCCTCTGTAAAAAAGGGCTCATAATAATAACAGCCCCTACCCCAGGGTTGCCGGGAGGCTCCACGGAGATAACATTTGCACAGCACTCTGCACCTCGAAAGAGATTTCTCCACGCTAGCTAGCTATTACCCACATTTATCAAGTTAACTAAACCCCCTCACGGCACAGGAAAGCAACCAAGAAATGATTTAGCTGTCTCCAGAAATGAAAAGACAAATGTATTCATTTCCCCATTTTAATCCCAATTATTTGCCTTTCATCTCGTTTCAAATCCGGCTCCGAGTCTTGCCGGGGAACGGGGGCTCATTGTGCACCGGCTCCGAGCCGGGCCCTGAATTGCTCTGGCTCGTAGGGATCTGCTTTAATTTCCTGGTAATCAAATTAGGCCTTGATTGAAAAAGAAAATCTTGACTAAAGATAGAGTGTATTAGCCCAACGTGTCGATTCGGTAGGTATTTTGTTTAATGTGTAGACGCTAAAGATATCTAATTATGTCATTTATTTTACATTTCACCCACTTGTGTTATTGTTTACAATCTGCAGACATACACAGCCGATATATATTATGTTAATAGAGTTCTGGTGAGTGTTCCCTCCCGCGATGGCTCCCGTTTATGGGCACGGCTCTTTCTTCCTGCTATCATCCCAAGGTGGATGGGAGATTTCCCCCTCGCGGGCAGCTGCCGAGAGACCCCACGTCTTACCCCGTGCCGTGGGAGCTCGGACCCGGCTGTGGGAGCTCGACCAAGTCACTTAATCCCTGGGCGAGGGATTCGAGGCCTACAGGGCCCAAGGGGTCGCAGTAGCCCTTCGGAATCCCACGGGGGGTTTTCTAGACAGAGCCACTGGAGTGGGTTCTGCCATTTTCTTCTCCAACTCGTCTAACAGATGGGGAAACTGAGGCATACAGAGTGAAATGACTTGTCTAGGGTCACATAGTCGTGAGCGCCTCAGGCCAGGTTTGAACTGGGTCCTTCTGACTGCAGGCCTACCTGCCCCATGTAAATAGTGTAATTAAGTGTAAAGAAGCAGTGTAACTCTAGTGTATGAGGAAAGTGATCCATCTAAAACATTAATTTTTTTTTTCCTGAGGCAATTGGAATTTAAGTGACTTGCTCAGGGTCATACAGGTAGGAAGTGTTAAGTGTCTGAGCCCGGATTTGAACCCAGGTCTTTCTGACTTCAGGGCTGGTATCCTATCTGTGCCACCTAATTGCCTCAGACATATTAATTTCTAGACGTTTTAAGCTTTTGATTATTTTGCTCATTGCCATATAATTGAGAAGGGTCTTGGTGGGAAGGATTATAGGAAATTGTTCCAGAGCCAGCAGGGAACCTCGGCAGCCATTTAGCGACAATTGAGGAAACTTGAGGTTCAGAAAGTCACTTCAGAAAGGGGAGGTGATGACAGCGGCCTTCCCCTTTCTTTTCTGCTTCTTGCCCCCGCGCAGAAGCTCTCAGCTCCATTCCACTGCCGGCTCAGCCGTGGAACCCCCTTAGAAAGAGAGCCTTCGTCCCGGCATCGGGGAGAGTGAGGCAGAGAATTCTGGATCCCTGAATCTGGGACAGGGAATGGGGTCCCGAGAAAGGAGCCCCCGATTCTTCTCCTCTCACACTTCTTCATGAATGCCTTATCCCACAGGGAGGAAGGACCCCCTCTTTGTGTCCCCCTAATACCAGTGGTAATTGTGGGGGAAGGGAGGAGAAGAAGATGTCTGTCTTATTCAAACACAGGGAAAAGTAGAACTGTCAAGAACTAAGAGCTAGAGGCTCTCTTTGTGGCAAGTATATGGCGCTGATATTAGATCCCAGGCCTTTCTGGAAAGAAGAAGCAAAGAGCTCCCCTCCCCTCCTAGACCAAACACTCCCTCTCGGCAGAGACAAATAATTTAGCAGAATCATCAGTGTTTGGATCCAGCAGCGTGTACGGGGAGCGACTCTGTCTTGGTCGTCCCCCCTTCTGCCACCTTCAGTCAGTCGGTAAACATTTATTCAGCTTACACGTGCAGGCCCTGATATGCTCAATGCACAAAGAATAAAAGGGCGGCCCCTGTCCTCGCGGAGCTTGCAGTCTGATGGAGCTGGGGTTCGGGAGCTCCCTTCTCGAGGATTGTCACTGTTTGTCCCTACTCAGATTCTCCAGCTTTTAGGGATCTGGCCACTCCATTGTTGGAGTCACTGTGTACAATGTTCTCTTGGATCTGCTTGTTTCATGTAGACCCCACTTTCTCAGAAGCTGGTCCCCCACTTTCTCCGAAGGTTGGACCCCCACTTTCTCTGAAGGTTGGACCCCCACTTTCTCAGAATGCTGGACCCCCACTTTCTTAGAACGCCTCGTCTTCCTCCTTATTGCACATTAATAATCACTGGCACCCAGAGAGCACCCCTTTCCATCCATCTTGCAGTTGAGGAACATCCACTTTCGGTTCCTTTCTTTGTTCTCAGTATCCCGGCGTACATCTGAGCCTGGGCTCTGGCTTGGATTTCTTTGCAGCTAAGCCTACTGGTAAGATGGCCAGGTCCTCCGAAGTCATGGACAGTTTCTGCTTCTTGCAGAGGAGTCCCAAATTGCTAACTGGAATAATTGGGCCAGTTTCCATTGTATTAGTGACCTTACCATTAGGAGACCGACAGTGTCTTTAAGGGTCTTTCCGTAGCTCCTCCAGCATTGACCACTTTTTTCATCTTTGCAGTTTAATAGGTGCGAGATAGAACTTCAGCCATTGTAATGTTCATTTCTCGTATTCTTAGTGATTCGTTGCATGTTTTCTAAGGCTTTGATAGTGTTAAAATATTCTGTAAAATTAATTTCCTTGGATCATAGCTAATTATCTTTTGGGAGAAGAGCTTAGCCGTGTAAGAGCTCCACAAATATGTCCTCTCCTGAGAGCTCTGAAATTCTGTCCTCTCGTGTACATGTTCTTAATTGCTGTCCAGGTCCTCTAGTAGGTGATGTCGAGCTTCATCGGCTCTAAGATGGAGAACGTTCGTTTGTTTGTTCGTTGGTTAGTTAGGCTTGAGACCTTTAAAGGACTGCGGACGATTGAGCGATCCGAGGCAAATCCCTCACAGGTCCGTGTGGCTCCCTGGTCGTTATGTGTGCAGGCCTCTCGGCTTTCTCCTTGGTACGGCCGTCGCGGAGGGGAACAGATGGCCTTTCGCTCCATCCTTTTCTTTTTTTTCCCCTCCCTCCTGTGAGGTGACAGCATTTTAGGCCGAATCCAGAAAGTGGCCAAAATGACAATTTTCTCCCCGGTGTATTTCTGGAAGTTGCTATAGACATTGTTCCAGTTTTTATTCTCGTCTGTTTGCGTGTTATTTTTTTCCTCTCTCCAGTGTTATTTTTGCTCCTTTTCTCTATAGCCTATTTGTCAACGTTCACAGGTGGATATCTGACATTTTGCATTAAGGCGCACATTACCAGACCAGATGCTATCACCACCTCACGAGGTAGCAGAGCCTCCCAAAAACCTTCCCCAGAAGTCTGTGAAGATCGTAAACGCTTTTGTAAACCCCGACTGGGGTTTTAGAGTTCGGGAGTGAACAAATCCAGGTTTTGTTCAGTGACTGTAAGTCTACCTGGATAGTGGAGATAAAGATTCCTTGAATATTGATTACATAGGTCTGTTCAGAGCAAATGTGTCTTCTCAGAGCTGAGATCGTAGATATTCCTCCTTCAGATTTTCCTAGTATTTTCCTCCTTATGTAACGGAAGAGGAGGTGACTGCTTAGCGAAGGGACTCACCCAGGCTCACACGGCTTCTGGGCTTAGTCAGCTGTTTCTTTTCCCTTCCTCCACCCAGAGAAAGACCCTCTGGGAGGGCTCGATTAAGGGGATCATTTGATGTCTTTTTTAGTTTTAGACATTTACAACTTAGCCAAGCATCTTTTGCAAAGACTAACCAAGCTTTGAAAGCTCCCGAAATACGACAATGAGCCTGATTGCAGCTGCCAATTTGGTTTTAGTCTCCAGTGGAAGACAATCCAAGCGACGCGTCTGAGAAGCTCTTAAAAGCTCGCTTGGTTTTACGCAGGTCATTTTAGTCCAGTGTTAATAGAATACAAAGTTTGCTCAAATGAGGGTTTATAACTGTTGAGGAAAAATAAGCTATTTTGCTTTGCTTGGGCCTCTCTGAACTGCAAAGACCACAAACATGTTCTGTTAGTTTAATTACTTAATGAAACCACATGTGGAGATGAGCTGGGAATCCATGGTAGGGATGAATGGCTACCAGAATTTCGGAAAAGCTGCGTAAGGGATCCCCGAAAGCCAGTCATGTGAGTGTGTTCCTCCACGTGTAACTTTAGAAGAATTAGGTCATTTTGATTGTGTGTGTGTGTGTGTGTGTGTGTGTGTGTGTGTGTGTGTGCACGCGCAAGAAAGGGTCGGGGTTGGAACCTCACCGTAGTTGGTTTGCTCTTCCGTCTTATGGCCAGTCCTTGGACCTAGGGAGTGCTCCAGGAGAGGTTCACGCTTTTGGTTAATATGGATCGCTTGTGCCGGGCTCCCGGGAGAATGCTCCCAGGAGAGACAAGTTCTCTCGTCTTTTCTTGCGGGAGAATTCCTGGTTGAAATTGATTTTTTTTTTTTTTTTTTAATTACTGGCCAATCTCCACAGCCTCTAAATGGATTGATCGGCCTGGGGTAGCCATGTGGCCGGCTGCTTTAGATCACTAGAATATGTATGTGTGTGCCTCCACTTGGAGCCAGCCTCTCAGGCCAGAAGACCCCCAAGGCTTCTAAAGTTTAACCACATCCAGACCCTCATATTTACAGATGAAGAGACTGAAGGTCAGAGAGGTCAAATATCTTATAGTTGGAAGTCCAACTTCCTCATTTCAGGAATAAGGAAAGTCAGGTCTAGGGAGATTAAATGGCTTGCCCAGAGTCTCACAGGTAGCAAATAGCAGAGATAAGACTTGAACCCTGACCTCTGCGTGATGGCCAAGCCCTCACTGATGGCTTGTTTATTAGGTGAGCCCAGACATGGGCCTTCCTCTGTTACCGAGTCTGTGAGGAACAGAGGCTAGAAACAGTTCTTGTCCCCATGAAGTTTAGCTGAGAGAAAACAAAAGCAAATGCTCATGAGAAGAAGACACAGTTCGCCAGTCAATGTCTGGGCAGTCCCGGACAAGTCACTCGTTGTCTCTCAGCCTTCCTCCCCATAAGAGAGGAAATTGGATTCTGGGCTCCAGATCTTACCCCTTTATCGGCCCCTTAACTCCCTTGGGCTTCGGTTTGCTCCTCCATAAATGAGGGCCTCTTCATTCCAGGCCTCCAGTAGCCATCCAGCTACACATTTCAATGGATGGTCCAGATAAAACATGTGGTTTAGAGGAGAAAGATGGCGGTATTGGCTGGATGCGTCAAGGATGTCTTCTGGGACCTTGAAAAACCTGTCACATTTGGATAAATAGAGAAGAGGGGAAGCACTCCCAAGAAAATGGGGCTTGCAATGAAGTGTTTTCCCTAGGCTTTCTTTGTCGCCCCTCCCCGCCAACTAAAAGCAAGCCGAGTCATTAAATATCCTCTTATTTGGGAAGAAAACGATCTCGGAATTGGAATCATTCAGACTCTGTGCCATTCTGGGCCCTGTGGATACGAGAGCATTAGGAAGCTTGGTCCCGGCCCTGCTGGAAGGCACAGCTTTGTTGTTGAGTCAAAATGTGCTCAAGGAACCCCTGAGAAGTAGAGGCATGAATATAATTAGGAGAGGATAATGTAATGTAATGTAGTATAATGTAATACAATATAATATGTAATAATATAATTACTGAGGAAGTTTGGAGTCAAGGAGGCCCAACATGGCCATGGCCATCCAGGGGCTGAGTCTCAAGCTCACTGTGGAAGGAAAGGCTCCATGAGGAACAGTGGGGAGAGAACCTTGCAAAACATGGGAGAGTGAGGGAGACTTGGGGGCCTCGAGGGGCAGGGGGACTTGAGTAGAGGATGAGTTTGGAGAGCTGAAGCCTGCTGAAAGGGGAGCTCTTTGGGCACCAGGGAGGCCCTTGGGTGCCAGGGAGGCATTTTTTGGAGAGAGAGCAGCCTGCAGCTGGGTCAAAGGGGCTCAGCCCAGGCTCGTCTGTGGTCCTCGGCTTCCTCTGAGCTTTAGGGAAATGGCATAAAGCTTAAGTGCCCATGGGCACGGATGCAGGGAGGAAATGGAATGCTCTAAAACTTCTCCCCAGATTCCCCCAAAGGATAGGCTGCGGCCCTTTAAAACCAAGTCTCATTTCAAAGATCAAATGCCGGGGCCGGGGCCGGCTCGGATGGTCAGTGTTAAGACGCAGAGCTCTTCCCCTTTCGGTCAGTGGTGAGAGAGTCGTCCCGACTTGGCACCCGCTGCCCTTTGAGAAGGAGATGCTTCAGTGGGCTTTCCCGGCATTACGCTGATTTGAGAAGCAGCCATGACTGTGCATCTCTCTCTGTGTCCTCAGCAAGACTGTGTGGGCCCTCAGGCTTCTCCGGTCTCCTCGGCCCGAACCTCGGGGTCTGAAAAACATCAGGTGAGTCAGGGAGATGGGGACATTCTCCCGCTGGCTGGAACCTCCAATTCCACATTTGTTCCAGACGTACTGAGCTCGATCACAGCTCAGGGAGCCTGATGTCCACCTCCAAAGATGGACAACTCGGGAATCCAACCCGACTCCTTGGCCTGAATCCTAAGTGGATCACGCCGCCTGGACTGGACTCTGGTTCTCCTCTATCTTGTCCTGTAAAGACACAAGAGTCCTGCCTCTTGTGTGACCTGGAATACACGAGTCACATAGTGACTTGCCTATAGGAGGGATGCAGACTTGCCAGGACTGAACTTAAAGTGGACCTGATGCTACAAAGATTATGCATTTCTTGGGAAGGGCCCATGGGATAGGGTCTGGACCCGACATTTAGACTGAGTTACACAGATTTGTAGCATGTCCAAAAAGGTTTTGCTCGGTATTAGTTAGCTAACCACAAGCTGACTTTTTAGAACTAAGTGCTTAACTGATTCTCCGGGTGTAAGTGTCTCTGGGAAGTTCAGCATCTTGGCAAAATCGAACCCAAGGTCTTAGATCAGAGGTGGCGGATGGAGTAGAGATGCAGGTGGCTGCTGGAGGGAAACCATGCGCTCTCCTCAATTAGAGCATTCTGGGTTCTTTAACTACGACATACAATGGTGTTTGGCTGTTTCAGATTGGGTGCCATGGGACTCTGTCTCAGACTCTTTGAAATTAATCCTCAAGCATTTAAGTACCTTCAGTGTGCTAGGTGTTAGTTATACAGTTTATACATACATACATACATATATATAATATATATATATAAATATAATAAATATAATATATATATTATGTAAAGTCATATGACTTTATATTATATTTATTTAAAGAATGAAATAATTCCTATTCATAATATTTTTATGAATGACTTCAATGGGAAGGAACAGATGCCATTATCCCCTTTGCAGATAATGTAAAACTAGGAGAGATGGCTACCCTCATCGATCCCAGAATCGAGATGGAAAAAGTCTCAGCCAAACCGAGAGATAGTACAACTTATTTAATAAAACGAAATGAAAACGATTAGTAAAATGAAAAGCCGACACACGGGTTCAGAAATCATGATACAAGGACGGTCTGTGAGTGGAATTAGATTAAAAAACAATGCACAGGAGAGCGAGCCGGGGGCGGGACACGGCACGGTGGAAGTCTTTTGGGCGAGTGTGGGTGATGGTGGTGAGGATTGTGGTCATGAACTTGGGGGAGGAACGGGGCTAGTCTTGGAAGGCTTTGTTGAGGATGTGCCTTGAGTTGACTTTGATAGGATAAGTAGGAAGTCCGTTGAATAGGGAGAGGGACTGTGATGGGGAGGAGACTCATCGTGCTATGGAAATGGAATTAACTTGAGTTCAAAGCAAAGATGTAGGGTTCAAGAAGAGACTGGATAGCTGGCTTTAAGTACTTAGAGAATAGATTTTGTTTTTTATACCTTTAGCCCTAGAATGAGGAGAATCTGGAACAATGTGGAAAAATGAAAAACTCTGCAATAGTGTGGAATAGAAGTAGAATGGGCTGCTGCTTTGGGAAGTAGGGACTTGGCCACTCCTGGAGGTCTTTAAGCCGAGGCTGGATGATGGATATCTTGGTGGAGTTGTAGACATTTTTGCTTAAGCAGAGAGTGGACAAAATGGCCTGGGAAGCCATTCCCAAAACCTCAGAAGGTTCTCTTTCCTGAAAACAAAAACAAAAACAAACCAAATTGGTTCTTCCATCATAATTATAATTCATTAGCATGGCCTTGGGTTTCATATAATTACGAAGCAAGAAGGAACCTTAGGGACTGTTCTAGAACAAAGTTCTCACTTTTTAGTTTCTTTTAAACTTTTAAAAATTATTGAGGACTCCTCTCTCAATAGAGAATTTTTGTTTTTATGGATTCTAAGTTATTGATATTTATCTCATTAGAAATGAAAGCATCTTAGTCTCTTTAACAAAATAGCTTTGCCCTCATGGTCTCTCTCTGAAGGTTCCCAGCACTCTTTGGGAGCCACCCTTCCAGACCAAGCCCTCCCTTTGAAGTCTGTCAGAGTAGGTCAAGGACCAGCCCAGGAAAAGGGGTCCAAATTTGGATTTTCCCATCTCTCCCTGTTAGAGGCGGGTTTTAGGGAGACCACTTAATATTTCTGAGCCTTGGATGCTGCTTCTGGGAGATATGGCTGATGGTTTTTGTACCTCTTTCTTCTTGTTGCCTTAGAGAATGAATAGAATGTAATCTCCCTGAGGGCAGGGACAGTTTCCTTTTAGTTCCTCTACCTTCAGTCCTTCGCACACAGTAGGTGTTTAATAAATGTTTGTTGATTGATAGATGGAGTAGTTGAACTTATAGAAAATAAATCATAGGATTGGGGTTCAAAGGCTTCTCAGAGGTAGTGATTAATGCCTTCATTTTATAAAGAGGGAAACTAAGTCCTAGAGAGAAGGGAAGTGATTTATCTAGAATAACTGATTTGATTATCTAGAATTAGCTGATTTATTACACCCCAGAATGCTTTGTCACTTGTAATACTGTGTCAGCGTAAGCTGCCACAACAGTCATTGCTGTAAAGATGCTTGCGGTGAGCTTATAGATGGGGGAGTTTGCATCCCCAAATTTTTGTTCAATTTTTAAAAAAAGACCATTTTATCTACCTGGAAAGTGGTTCGTTTTGAAACCTTGAACGTAACAATAATAACAGTAGGGAAAGGGCAGCCAGGTGGCACTCTGTGGATAGAATGCCAAGCTCTGGAAGCTCCTCCTCTTGAGCTTCCATCCAGCCTTAGACACTTTGGAGCTCTGCAGCATGGCACTTCACTCTGTTTCCTCAGTTTCCTCATGTGTCATGGAGAGAGCATGGCCAACCACTCCAGTATCTCTGCCAAGAAAACCCCAGTGAGTCACAGAGTTAAAGAACAATGGTTGCAGAAGTCACCATAGGGAGAGCGTGACTAGGCCCACGGAGGGTCTCTCTCCAAGCCCGGGGAAACAGGATGAGGTGGCGGGACCCCGAGCTCCAGACCCAGTCAGTGCCTGGCGGGCGGTTCCTCCTGCCCTGTTGGTTCCTCCTGCCCGCCGGCTCCCCCTGCCCACCGGCTCCCCCTGCCCACCTTCCACTGCTGGATCGGCTTCCTCCTCCATCTGCCTTTTAGACTAAAAGGCCGTCAGTCACCGCCACCGGCATCTCTCAAATCTGCAGAGTGCCATGATTTGCATGTTCATTTAAAACTTTCCTCTCTAAGTGCACGTTATAATCGCACGTTTTACCAACCTCAACAATAGCACGAAGAGGAAAAAAACCTCAAAGTTCTTTTAGTTTTATTTTCCACAGAGAAACATTGTGGGCTGGTGGGAACGGATAGTAACTGCCATGTGCCTCACCCCTGAAAATCTGCAAAACACTTTGCCTACACTGCCTCCTTTGGGCCTGCTAATGTTCTTAGAAGGTTGGGAGTAGAGGTATTATCCCCATTTTACAGATGAGGGAACTGAGGCTTATGGGGGTTATTCAGCTCATGTGAGAAGCAGGGTTTGATCTCATCTTCCTGACTCCAAGCTGGGTCCCCACAAAATGGCAGAGAACATTTAGGCAGCCCAGGTCTGATTATTGACTGACATACAATAATTACCTTCTTAGCTCGGTATTTTTGTTTGCCCCATCCTCTCAGGAACGCTACTGAGGATTCTCAGCCATGTTCCCTTCCATGGACATCGTCAGAAGCTTTGTCCAGAGTCTCCCAGGAGCTCTCTGCTACCTTTTCCTGCTTTTATCTCCCCTTCTTCCCCTACCTAGCATGGGAGCTTCTTGTGGACAAGCCTTGGTCTTCTTGACCTTCTCTGCATCTTTCTCTCAAACAGTTTATTCCCCCAGACCCATTAGTATGCATCCATAAAATGGCCTCAACCCAAGTGAGAAGCTGGCCCTTGTGGTCTCCTGAGCCTGTAGATGAGCTCTCGGTTATGGGAGGGTCCTCCAGGGCCTGCTTATTTACAGATGAAGAAACACTCCCAGGGAGCTTGCGAGGACTTTTTAGGCAGGGGTGTCTCTCTGTGGAAGAGAAATGCATTTCAGAAGCCATCTTGTCCAACTTGCCAGAGGAGGAAACAGGCCCAAGGAAGTTCCTCAAAGGTCACACAGGGCATAAGAAAGTGAAGGAAGCAGCTGACCTCTGTCTTTGGACTAGATTAGACTGTAACCCCCTCAAAAGACATTTACTTCCTGGTGACCTTCCTGTGAGACAACTGAAATGGAAAATGCACTACAATTCCTTAGGACATTTTATTTATTTATTTTTAAACATAGAGTAGCACCCTTTTAGATCGATAATCAAAGATCTGCATTTAAATTCTAGCTTGGCCACTTTATATAATTTGGGGTGAATCACTTAATTTCTGGGAAATCCTTTCCTCTTTTATAAAATTATAAAATGGACTTTTAAACTCTAATCAGTGATTGGATGATCCTTTGGTCACATTGTCCCCTGAAATAAGACTTTCTGTGGTGAAATCATTCTTGTCCCTCCACATTAGCTAGGTAGAAAGTAGTCCTCAGGTACGGGGTACAATTACAATTCCAGGAGGGCTTAAAAATAAGAATTTCCTAACTATCTGGACATGTATACTTATATTGTATTTAACATATACTTTAACATATTTAACATGTATTGGTCAACCTGCCATCTAGGGGAGGGAGTGGGAAAAGGAGGGAAAAAATTGGCACAAAAGGTTTTGCAATTGTCAATGCTGAAAAATTACCCATGTGTATATCTTGTAAATAAAAAGCTATAATTAAAAAAAAAAAGAAACCCCCATAAAAAAAAAATAAGAATTTTCTAAATTGAAAGACTAACAAAAGAGAGTAGACAAATACTCTTGTCTTCTTCGGTTCATTTTTGAGTAACCGCTCTGGAAAAGGCAGAGAATTCAGAGGTGAGCGTCGCCAAGTCCATTTTGCGGGGCCGGTGAGGGTTCCTCCACCCACCTACACGTGCCTTTTAGCCAACGCGGTGCCTGGGATTCCGCCAACACGGTCACGCTTTGGCCAGTTGGAATTCGGCATCTTTGGGGGCAGCTTCCGAATCTGGGAACGGAGATGTCGCCGAAAAGTAGCCGGAGGTCACTGGCACCCAGCAAACCTTGTCGTAAAACCGCCGTGTTCCTAGTACAGAGTGAGCGCTAGTAAAAACAAAGTGTATGAGAACAAATAGATTTGAACGCGAGGGCACTACAAATAGTTTTGAAAGGCATTAAGATCATATTAATCTTAATTTTATTATATATTAAAGTTCTTAACTTTTCCAATAATGCAGTTTTAGTTGTTTTAAAACATCTGAGAATTATAGTGCTATTTGGTGTGGCTGTCAGGAAAAGGCTAATGCTATTTATTAGGGTCCTGGTTTTATTTAATAGCCAGATGAATGGAACAGTTAATAAAAGAAATATTGCTTTCTTTCCTGACATTTATGTCCTTGGTTTCCAATAAAGAATTGAAATTATGAATAGTTGATGGTTTAAATTGATGTTTTATGTTGAACGCTAGCTATAATTTGCCCTCTGAGGATTGTAATACCGAGAAACAGATGGTTTTTCATAGTAACAAATTGCTATGTGTATACAGTATATAGTACTGGCTTTCAAATACTTTCACCTTCAGAGCGGAGCCGTCCCCGAGCCGGGCCAGGGAGGAAGGCGGAACGCCGGGGGAGAGGGGCTTCCAGACTTTGGGCAGAGCAAAGCTGGGAGCCGAGAAGGCGCCGCCCCTTTGGTCCAGGTGTATGTGATAAAGGCATGGAAACGGCCAAGGCTCCCGGCGGATCGTCCGGCCTTGGATTTCCTGCCGTCTGCTCCCGCCGCAGCCCGTTCGGGCCGTTTTCGGGCGCTTGGGTTTCCATCAGAAGGGGAGGTTGGGGAAATTTGGAGCGCTTTCGGTTTTAGGGAAAACCCCAGGACCCGTCTACACGAACGGATCTGAAGCCATGCCAGCGGTTTTATTGTGTGAGAGTCTGAGACGGCAGCATGGGGCTGGCTGAATATTCATCCTCAGACTGTTCATTTGGAATTACTAAAGAGGCACGAAAATCCAAGATGGGCACCAGGGAGTGCCCGCCGAACTTCACCAAGTGTGTGATCCTTAGCTATTTGGATCGCCAGCCTATGGCTGGGGACCCTCGGGGGTCACTGAGGGAGGATACAGGAACACAGGTAGACAGAGGGGCCTTTGGGGCTCATGTAGGCCAAGCCTCGCGTTTACGTAGGAGAAGTCCGATTCCTGGAAATGAACTGCCTAAGATCACACTTGTATCTTGAAACTCTGTCATAAGATTGATCCTTAAACACACTTCCCACTTCATGAAAGTGGTCTTGGGAGGGTGGAGCCAGGTTGGAACTGTAATGAGAATAGAAAATGAATGTGCGTTTGGCCATCCTAACATGAATGAGGAAAAATTAATGGGGCCACAGGAGACTGTAGGTTGTACGTTATAGAATAGGTTTCTCTCTATCCATTATAGATTACATATGCACACAACAAGAGAACTGTTCAGTTCTGCAAACATATATTGTATCTAGGATATACTGTAACATATCTAACATATATAGGACTGCTTGCCATCTAGGGGAGGGGGTAGAGGGAGAGAGGGGAAAAATCGGAACAGAAATGAGTGCAAGGGATAATGTTGTAAAAAAAAAAATTACCCTGGCATGGATTGTCAATATAAAGTTATTATAAAATAAAATATTAATTAAAAAATTATATATGCACACATTATACATAATATCATGGCAACTAGGAAGGATGTATTTTAATGAAAGGACTTGGACGATTCCATCCAGTGTTGGACGACAGGAATGCATTTCAAGACTTGTTTTTCTTGAGAAATTTCTATTGGAGCTATATTCATGTGGTCTAAATTTATTTTTGTCTTTAAAATCTGTAAATAAATCAAAGCAGAGGTCACCTGTCCAGATGAGGAAACTGAGGTCCAGGGAAACGAGGTAATTGAGGATCTTGGGCTCAGAGATTCCACTGAGAAGGACCCTCGAGGTCCATCTAGATGAGCCCCCATCCAGACCTCCAGACCAGACTCCAAAAAAAGGGGGGTCACTAAAAGAAAAAGCAGGCCATGAACAACTTAGTGAACCCCATGGAAACCATTTTCTATGCTCTGATGTATTTCTATTTATTAAATATTTCCCAATTACTCTTTAATCTGATCTGGCTCAAGAAGCAGTGATGGGACCCGTACTTTGTGTGAGATCTCCCCCATGTTCTAGGGCCTGGCCGGAGAGTTGAAGTGATACGGGATGACGGTTGTCTGGCCCCGAAGCCGGTCAGCATTCTTTGCACCTCCCTAAAGGTACAAGCCAATAATTAAGGGGTATTAGTTAATCGTACAAAAGGCATCCTTGGTTTTCGCCAGTACCGGGCTTTCATGCCATAGCAGGCCCCCTTAATGTAGTTCATGTGATGTATCTCAGTTTACAGACACCTCCAAAGGATCAAAGGCAGGCAGAGCTGCGGCTGGAGACCCGGCCTTGTCGGGAGAAAAGGTTTGGTATCGGTGGGGCTCTCGCCAAAACCCAGTGGAAAATCGGGGTGCGGGCCGGAGTGTCGGCCAGTCCGACGGCTGGCGTTGGGGGTTCGTAGGGGGCGCTGTCGGTGAATTTGAGGCTTCTTCCTGAGCAGCTGTTGGAAAAGTGCGGTTTGGAATTTAGAAAGAAACAATAGCAGAAGGGAAAAGATGCCGTTGTGTGTTTTGATAGGACGTTTTCTTGTAAGCCTTTTAGAAAAATTAGACCCGCCATCCCCACAAGCTATGAATGATTAACACAGTTAATCGTTGCACACTGGTAGGGACCCAGTCTACAGCAGGCTCCCAAGGGCATCGCTGTGGATTTTTAAAGAGCTTTAAGAACTGGGCAGCCAGCCGTAGCAAGCCGCCGCTTAACCTGTCCAGAAAGTCCTTTTAACCACGTAAAAGAAATTTGATTATGGTTTTAAATTTTGGCTCAGTCTCTGCCTCCTGTTTTCAGCCTCAGCCAGGAGCCACAGGCTCCACAGGCTGGGCCTCTCTAGGATGCCGCGGCACAGAAGGGGCCGACCTGCCCTAGTCCGGGGACCGCTGTGAAGTCCCAGGCCCGGCAGCCCCCGAGATCGGGTCAGGGCCCAGAATTCGCCTCCCTGCGTCTCCCTAGGGCTGAGTAGCCACATCTCGGGCCAGGATCCTCCCCAGACACAATGGGAGATGAAGGGGAAGATGCAGTGCCATCTGGTAGGGGAGGGGGCTTCATGTTCCCCCGCCCAGGGGGGAACATTTCTGAGCGCAGTGTGGACCCTGGGGGACCGTGCTCCCCAAACACCTTTCTTTGTGGTGTTTATTTCATCTTTCTAGTGTTGCCCTGGATCTAGAGGACCCGGTCTGGAGGCAGGAAGGCCAGAGGCTGAATCTGGCCTCAAACTGGATGCTAGCCTGGGCAAGTCACTGTTTGCCCAGCGTCCTCATCCATAAAATGGGGATTAGAACAATGAGGAAACTCCCTGTACCAGTGTCCAACAATTGGTGTTCTCCAATTTAGAGAAGTTTGGGCCCTCGCTGTCAGAGCCAGAACTTGAGCCTACAGCTCTTGCCAGTTCCAAGGCTGGCCCGCAGTCTGCCCTGCCCCATGACCTCTTCCCATTTGCCTTGTTTTTTTTTTTTTTTTTTTTTTTTTTGATTGATCTTGAATCAAGTCAGAAACCTTAAGTCAATTCTCCCTCCGCCTTTGACCTTTGGCCAAGTCATTCAAGGCCTTTCTTCCATAATCTCTATAAGAATAATATTACTTGTGTTTCTTACCTCTGAGGACTATTGGAAGATTGCCTTATATTGCACCTAAAAGTCTAGAGAGATGTGAGCCACAGTTTCTCAGCAGTGATTTAAACGATCATTTTAGTCCCAATGCTATTGAATTTGCTGCTCGTCGGTCCCCAGAACTCGCGTGTTCTGTTTGTGACCGAGACACAGACGTCATCGCAACAGCAGGCATCGTATTTCTTATTTTTATGACATCATATCTTGTAATCACTCCCATACAAATTTATCCCCAGTCTACCTAGACCATTTTCACAGAATGAAAAGCAGAATGATAGGTTGATTGTTGCTGCTGCTGCTGCTCGCTGTTATAATTATTATTATATTTTCAAAATTTAAGACTGGTTTTTTTCCTTCCTCTTTAAAACTTTTTGATTTTCTCCAATGGGTATTTCTATTCGGGCCCTGGCTCTTTTCCCTCGGGCCCATTGACAGGAAGGAGTGCGTTACTGCAATTGTCTAGCCTGGCATTATTAACAAATGCACATGAAGAAATAAATACTGGGGCCAAGTTGAGCCATTGACATGGGAGGCAGAGGTTAAAAAAAAAAAAAAAAACAGGAAGAAAAAACTTGAGCCCAGTTGTGTAAGAAGCTGGCCCTGGCCTGATGGGCCCCGGTTCTCCAGCTCGCTCCTTGCTAGTTCTGCAGAGCCATTGTCCTTGTAAACCCAAATTAGGCTGGTGGGTAAAAGGTGAGAAGCTCGAAATGAGTTTCTGAGCTGGAGAGCTCCCGCTCGGGATGTGCTAGCCAAGGGACTGGTGTTTCTGTACGAGCCGCTCCCAGAGTGGCCTTTGGGTGTTGACTCCGGGCCAGGCAGTGTTCCCAGGAGAGCCGGGCCAGAGGGAGGGAGGAGGCAGACAGAGCAACAAAACGGACTCGGTCTCCTTTGGCCTCAGTTTCCTCCTCTCCGAAATGAGGGATTTAGACAAGATAGCCGCTGAAATTCCCGCGTCACAGGAAGTCCTGCTCGCTGTGTCCCTGATCCCGGCTCCTCGGCCGACAAAGATGGACCGGCTTCTCCTTCCAGATGCGGACCCCACGTGGTGACCTCGGCGGCCCCCGCTCTCGATTCCATGATCCTCCGCTCTCTCCTCGTCTCACAAATTGGTGGCTTTGTTCGCTTTAAAAGAGCTTGATGGTGCTCAAGTACCAGACAGAGATGGCATCTCCCGCTCGGTTGCGCCTGCCAAGCCCTCCGAGCCCCCAGGTGTTTATAATAAACGTTGTCAGGACTTCAACTCACAGTTTACACGGGAAGTATTTGTGGTTGTAAAGTCTAAAAATGACCTTGTAGCCTGCGGTGTTAAATAGCTTTAAAAGGTAGATAGAGAAGATCAGATCGACTTGGGCAGAGGAAGCATCCTGGGAAAGTGGCTGCTGAAATGGCCTCATTTCCACCGAAAACTGTTAACAGATGGGCCGTGGGCGGGGACGGGCCCCACGTGTTCATTGGAGAGGTCGTCACTTCCCCTGAGTTTGGCCGCAGGACCCCTTTATTGACACTCTTAAAATTACTGAGCACCCCAAAGAGCTTTTATTTCTGTTAGGTCACATCCATCCAAATGAACTATGTTAGATATTGAAACATCTCAGTATTACCATGGAAAGATCTGGGACCTCCCAGAGCCCCTGCAGCGGTCCCTGGACCACCCTTGGAGCATTGCTGATGGTGGAATTATTCCTAGGTAGGGAAGTGCAATCCCCGGCTTTTAGCAGATAAATGCAGGGCCTTTGGGGACAGGGGGAGGAGGTTCTAGCTCTGGTGACTCAGTTATCAGCTGCCCTTGATCCACGCCCTCCTCCGGCTGATAGGGAAGGAAGAAGTGGACCTTGCCTGCTTCAGAATGGGAGATAAGCCCAGGTTTTCCCAGCTGTTGGCACTCCTCTTCAGAAGGAGATCGGGCCGGGAGGAGCAGGCCCCCACGTCCCAGTTCCTTCTGTGGCCATTTAGGAAGGAAGTCGATGGCAAACTTCGCGCTCAGACTTCAGGGCCCAGCTCCTTCCCCTTTCCTTCCTCTCCCCGATCCGAAGCTGCGCCAAGGACGGGCATTTTTAACTCCTTAATTTATTAGCACTGGCGCTAGACTTTGAAGTGCGCTTCCTCTTCCCCGTACCCGCGTCGGGCACCCTTGTGCTGCTCTTTCCTCCTGAAGGAAGAGCCTTGGAAGGCTCCCACGGGAGAGCCTGGAGCAGGGGAAGGCCCCGGCCAGCTGCCTCCCTTCACTGGCTTTTTTTTTTCCCTTTTAAATCAAAGTGCTTCCTGGTGCTCCGGGACGGCCCGGAAAGATCATGTTTGCCTCAGCCATATAACCAAATCCTGTTTCACACTGCGTCACGGAGCGCCTGCTGTCAACCTGCCAGGCCGGGCTAGGTAATCTGATAATGGCGCGGAGAGGAGGGGAAGATGTCCTCCGGGAGCTCGCCCAATGTCTTAATCCATAACCTGGGAACGGAGCAGTCCATCTCTCTTCGGTTTATGGATTTCTTCCTTCCCCATTGGCCGGACCACCTGGCTCGGGCCGGGCCGCCTGTCAGCCTCCAACCGGAGAGCTCTTTTGAACTTTATTGACCACTTGGTTTGGAAGATTACTTACTTAGAAATCCCAATTCTCTGGGAACACACAACCTTAATACAGCTGACTTTTCCGTGATTTATGTTGGCTCTATCCAGAAAACGGGGCTTCGGAAGCTTGCGCGAGGGCTCCTAATCATGCGTCTCGGTGCCAGGTGACAGATTGCCTGCACCTCCCCACTGACAGTGGCTGGTGGGCTCACCTTCTGCAGGGCTCCTTGTTCCCCCACTAGAGTCAGAGATCGCCCTTGCAAAGACGGAGCTCTGCAGCCAGTTGGGACGGTGGCAGACGGGTTCGGTGATGGCAGCTTGGACCATAATTCATCAATAGTCGATGGGAAAAAACCATCCAACCATCGTAGCGTTTGTTTCGGGTCCAAACTCTTGTCCCGGAGCCCGAGACCTCCCGATTTTGCCAAGTGTTTGTGTCATTATTAGACTATCTGTTTGTGCTCTTTGGGAAAGCAGTTGCCCAAAATCAAGACAGTGAGCCTGTTTTCTGCTGGTGGCCGGAGAGCGGTCCGTCTCCTCCAGTGATTGTCAGTGGAACCATTTTGAAATGTTTTCCAGAGTACGCGGCTTTGCCCCAAGCGTTCCTCCCTCTCCCCTCCCCTCTGCGTTTTGTAAAAACCAACTATTATTTGCCCCAAGTCTCAGAAACAATGACATAGCAGTCTAGCCCTGGAAACTTTAAATATATGGGGTCCAACGACAGTCTTGCATCACTCACCCATCTCGGGCCTGTGGCTGCCCCCTCCAGAAACCACCAGATTGTTCTTTATTATACACTGGCCACGAATAACAGCCTAGAACTTAACTGGTGAGCGAATGGTTTCCATTCTTGTTGCTGTTGTCATTGGACCAGGTCTGTGATTTTATTGGTGGAGGGAGGAAATTTCTCCTGATTGACGAAGATTTCTGTGCTTACAGCCTTAGAAAGTTGCCTGGGATATACAGAGGTCAAGGGACTTGCCCGGAGTGACACAGCCAAGAAGGGTCCACCCAGTTCTCCCTGCCTCCGAGACCAGGCCGGAATGGCCTGTATCACTCCCATCCTCGTTCCCCACTTGCTTCTGTCCTGGTGATGGCTCAGATTAGAAAACTCGTTCTTTATTGGCCAGCGACGGGCCTGGGAAGGCCGCTATTTCTCTCCTATTTATAAAGAGGTCAACATCTTAAAACGCCGTAGAATTTTAAAAGGCCGATCCTCGTCAGTTGAGTTGGAGGCTTCTTGGTACGCTGCGAGGGGCTGAGCAACCGTATGTGTGCTCTGAAAGGAGAAAGGGCTCCGTGATCTTTGGAGAGGGATCGGGTACTTCTGGTACGGCTCAGCTCGTTGTGTACAGGGATTAGCATATTGTTCTTGGCTGTTGGGTGGCAGGGTAGTCTTTCTCCTTCCAAATCTTTAAATTAAATAAAGTCCATCTCTTAGGGGGCAGCTAGGTGGCGCAGTGGATAGAGCCCCACCCTGAAGTCAGGAGGAGCTGAATTCAAATCTGGCCTCAGACACTTAACACTTCCTAGCTGTGGGACCCTGAGCAAGTCACTTAACCCCAATTGCCTCAGCAAAAAAAAAAAAAAAAAAAAAAAAAAAAAGTCCGCCTCTTGTTTATTCTTAATGGCCAGGACCTCCAAGATTCTGAGTGTCTGCCTGTTGTTTACTATTTGTCATAGTCACAGAACTCCCAGATTGTATGGCTATTTAGCCAAACCCTTACTCTTAAAAGAAATTATTACTATCTTTTGTTTTTACTTCACATGTGGAAACAGATGGGTAGAACATCAGGCCTGGAGACAGGAAGCTCTGAATTCTAACCCCAGCCTTCAATATGCACTAGCTGTGTGATGCTGGGCAAGTTACTTAGCATCTGTTTGCCTCAGTCTCATTATCCATAAAATGGGGATAACAACAGTACCTATTTAGAGCTGTTCTGAGGATCCAATGAGATGATGCAAATAAAGTATTGAGCAAAGTATTGAGCACAGTGCTTAACAGGGCCTATAATAAGGTACTTAATAAATGCTTGTTTCCTTCCTCTTTTTCCTAACCAAAGAGCCTTTCCATGTATCAAAAAGCAAAGAAAAAAACTGAAACAGATCCACCTTGTTAAGGCAACGCCCCAGCCAGCATCGTTTGCCGAGTCCCATCCCAGCCCTCCGCCTAGAAGGGAAGCCGGCCGGATTTTCCACCTTCTCCTTGAAGCTGAACCGCATCATGCAGCTTCCACTTTGGGGGACGTTTGGGGCCTCTTTTCTCTTCTCCGTTGACTTTTTTGTGATTGTCATGACTACCATTTTTCTGGGTCTGTTTACTTTGCATCAGTTCACCTCAGTCTTCCCGGGCTTCTCTGAATTCTGCAAAGTCCTGTTTCCTTCTCCGTTCTCCTTCCTCTTAAACGTGTCCAGTAACGAGAAAGCCTTCCGAGCTCCCCGTCCACTTTGAGAGAGTTCTTGGGGATTCCTTAGATTGGGCTGAAATCGGCCTCCCTGCCCCGCCTTAGTGTGACTCCCACCAAAAAAGATGATGTTGTTTTCATCGCCAAAACTTTGACCCTTGAGGGGCCTTGGAAGCCGGGATCCTGCTTTGGCTTCATAGTGTGTGACCTTGGGCAAGTAAATCTTGTGACCTCTGGTCTGGGCTTTGGTTTTCTTGTGGGTTTGTTCTGTATGACCCTCTCATCCCCCCCAAATCTAAGTCTCCTTTCTCCTAAATTAATCCCACGACAACCTTTCAAATAATAGGAGACACGGTTTTCTCCCCTCAGTCCCTTTTTCCTCTCACGGCCCCCCATCCTTCCGTAGGGTGCGGACACAGGGAACCTGAAACCTAAAGCAAGTGGAATCAGCGTCTTTTAAATAAATGACTTGTCTTCTGTGTCTCTGTAGTTACAATGTCAAGGGAAGAACACGATTTTAATGACTAAACGCTTATCTCCCAAATTGGTTTAGGCAAACATCCTAGAAAGCCGGATACTCTGGAATTGTGCAGAATACACGGGCGTTGGTTTAATTTGCTGAGGGGTTTCTTCTTCTCTCTCTCAGGTGCTTGGGATTGGGAGCTTTGGTTGGAGGGCTTGGAGGCCATCTTGCCCTTCCTTCAGGCCTGACCTGAACCCGGCTCCCCTGGACCCTAGCCGTGGTTTTCCTCCTTTCTGTGGGGAGTTTATCATTTGGTCCCATCGGAGAGCTGGGTTGGGTCACTGAGTTTTCTCTGACTACCCTCGACTTTGATCCTTGCCAGGCCCTTGCATTGATTTTGTTTGTGGATATTTTTAGAGGCGGGGGCTTCCAGCGTGGATATGTGCTGGGATGCACTGAGGGATTAGAAAGCTTATTCTGCCGTCACTTCTAAGTTTGTCTGAAGCTTTCCCGGTCTTCCTAGTTCTGCCCTCTGGGGCCAGATAGAATCTGACCTTTCTTTCCCACGATAGCCCTTCTTCCAGGTGAAGGGGACTGATTGGACCAAGTATTTCCCTGATTCCAGAACTGAGACTTGGGGAGGTCGTTTACTCTCTGGAGGAATGAACTTTGAACCTGAGATGCAGGAAGTTGCAGGAAGTGACATGACCCGTGGGAGGCAGCCAGCCTTGGTGACCATTGGTCAAGGACGGTCACATCCTTTTAGTCTGTCCAATGAGAAGGCTCGAGTCTTTTGCTTTTAAACCCTGGACAAGCCAGAAGCAGTTCAGGTTCCAGGAGCACATGGCGGGAGCACGGGATGTCTCTGGGCCTCTCCCTGCAGGGATTAAATCAATGTTTTCTCTTCGTACCTGATGATGTCTCCGATTAGTTAATTGGATTGGGAAGGGGGCCTTGCCCCGGACCGTCCCGTGTCAGACAGAGTCAAGGCAGTGGCCACCTTGTTTACTCTCCTAGACCCTCTGGCCCACATAGGAACGCTTCTCCTCCCTCTGCTTGGATCCTGTGCCTCGCTTTAATCTCGTCCAATCTAAAATTAGATCATTAATCTAACTTAATCATTAGTTTTCTTGGCTGCCACATCACACTTTTGTTTCTTTGAGCTCGAAGGCCATTTAGACCCCCAGGTCTTTTTCAGACCACTTGTTGTCTAACCATAGTTTCCCCCCTTTTTTACTTGTGGGCTACATTTTTTTTTTTTTACCTCAGACTATGTCTAGGATAGTGAGAGTTCAATTGAAAGTGGATTTTTCTTTAAAAAAAAAAAATCTGAAAACTCCAGAAGTCTGCAGTTTATGAAATTGGATGAGGATAAAAGGCTCCCACCCCTGCTTTGCATATTTGACTCATTCTCCCTGGAAACTCCATTTGTTTTAAGCCCCAATGGGTTATGTGTGTCAGGATATGTTGGAGGGAGACGCTGACGGCCACCAGTATTTCCTGCTTTTGTTATTAACCATTTGGATGCCCGGGAGCAAGTTAGTTTTTTCCACGCCCTAAAAAAATGGAAAGGACACAGTGAGCTGGGAGGGAGCCACTCGCCACTCGTCGTGCTTCGGACGGTTCCGAGCCGGCCTTGTAGGGGGGATTTGTGCCAGGGAAGGTACCTTGCTTTCCTGAATTACAGGCGAGGGCCGGCCCCTGCGCCCTCCCTAGGAATGAGTGAATTTTCAGCAGCTTTTCCTTGCCTTGGGCAGTAAACCTCAGCTGCCTGCTGAGAAGGGGGGTGGAGCTCCCCCTTTCCTGGAGGTCATTCCCAGGTGCCTTCACCCGCCCGGGCATTGGCACTTGAAGGTCGTGTTAAGTTGGCCAGGATCCCCGGGCCCTTTTCCTTCATACGACTCGGGAGTTAAATGTCCCCGTTTATCACACAAAGTATTATCAGTTATTATTTATGCTGTTTTATCCAGCTAGTTGTACTTTGTGCAATACTTTGGAATCGGGGGCTGGGTTTTTATTGAAGGTCTGTTTGATAGAGACATGAGTCCTGACTTTCTCCCCAGTGGGATTTAGAAGAGAGGCGTGTAGTCTCATTGTACAGAGGGGGAAACCGAGGCCCCGAGGAAGTGTCTCAGGAGGGGAGGACTCCTGGCCAGCCCGGGACATGGGCCCAGGGGAGCTGGATGACTTGCTTTCTTCGGGCCTCCGAGGCAGGTTTTGAACAGCAGACCTTCCGGTGCCCAGCACATTTCCTTGTAGGTCTGAGCCTCTCAGGGCAGGGGCAGGAGCTCTGGTTCCGGTGTCTTCCAGCGGCGGGAATCCTGAATGAAATTGATTGTTTATCAGCCAGTATGGAGGCCGGTTATTTTATGATGACAAATGACCGTTGTGGACAGAAGAGCCAGAGATGGGGTCTCTGTCGGTCTCGGGTTCAAGTGTTCCTCTCGCCATCTGCCCCGGCCGTCCAGAAGTAGGAAACCGGGGAGATTCGGCCGGTGACCAGGTTTCGGAGAACATTGGGCCTGGAGAAAGTGACCGGCAGCATCATTCCCTAATGGCTACAGATCATCTCAGACCATGGAGCGGGGAGGGTGGTCGAGCTGGGATTTGAACTCGGGACCTTTTGTCTCCAAAGCAAGCGTGCTTTCCCCCGACTGCTGAACAAATGCGGAGCCTCGGGTTCGCAGCGAGGCGGCCTGGGATGCTTTTCCTGAGCAGCGGATAACGAGGGATGGCGGCTTTCCCCGAGCTTCAAAATAACACCTCCCACAGCAAAAGCAGGGCTCCGTCCTGACGAGGGCTGGCCTTTTTGTAGCTTGGGAAATTTCAAGGGAAAAGAGTCTGCTTAACAAGGAAATGATGAAGAGCTTATAAAAATAACCGTGGAAGGAAGTTTGGGACAGACGTACATCAGCATGTCCAGGGGACGCGAATCCAAGGGCCCAGAGACCGTGACTCTGCTTTCTCGGGGTGAAGGACTCTTCTGTTATCAGGGGGCCCGACGGCGGCCGCTAGTGCTCTCGGGCACGCCCCTCCGGTGCAGTGCCTCAGAGGGGGAGAGTCCGGGGGTGACAAGGGCCGTGATGATCGGGCTGGTGTCCGGGGGAGGGGGAGCTGCGGCCTAGGTATGGGCCACCACGGCCTCTGAGAGCGCGGCGGAGATGGCGGGCTGAGACACTGTAGCTGGGACCCCCACCCTCAGAGCAAGGAGACCTGCCCGGCCTGTGATGCTTCGTAAATAGGTCTTATTTTCTTTATTAATGAACCACAACACAGCAGTGGACTTCAGGACTGGCAAAGAGCCAGAGGTCACTGGGGTCGGCTCTTCATTCCACAGAGAATGGAGGTCACGCTCCCCTCCTTCTCTGGCTCCACTACTTTCTGCTCCCCACGAGGCATTGAGCAGACGGCCACTGGAGCGCTTCCTTCCGAAGGAGCTCAGTGTGAAGAGAAAGGCTTCCCTCCAGAGGCAGAGGCGGCGCAGCCTGGTGGAGTGGGGCCTGCCCTGCTGGCAGGAAGGCCTGGATTCCGGTCTCCCCTCCGGTAAATCCTGCCCGAGGCCCTTTTACCCCAGGGCGGTGGTCAGACTCCAGGAGAAACAGGGCCGGACACATCCCGACCCTGCCTGCATGTGGACTCAGAAAACCCCATGTTTACATGTTCCTTTTTACTACAGCGACGCGTCAGAGTGACATAGAAACGCCGTTTTTGCCTGGTTTGGTGGCCTTGGGCCAGGGGTAGGCCCCGATCCCACCCCCCCTGCGTATTTGCCCCCCGATCCCATCCCCACCCCTGCGTGTTTGCCCCCCGATCCGGAAGAGCGGGAGTTCGGGGAAGGCGCTGCTTTGCTGCCTTAGGGAAAGGAGTGTTCTTGGGACCACCTGAGGTCCCCGGCGTGGCTGAGGAATAAAAACAAGGGGGTGAATTTGTAACTTGGGGGTACGCTGTTTCAATGGGAAAGATGAGTGGACGTCATTGTGGAGAGCCTTCTATGAATGGCGGGTGAACATTAGCTTAAATTTAGCATCATTTTATGTTAAAAACAAATTCTTGAACAGCCTGACTGTAATTAAAAGGTGTTCAAAGCTCTGATCTTTGAGAATTGTGGGACTTGACAATAAATAAATAATGGTCTGTCCAAAATCCAGTGGGAGGGAAGTGACGGGCAGGCCAGAGGCCGGCCGAGATCCACCACGGGCGGCGGTTGTGGGGAGTCTCCCACGGAGGGGGCCCCGGGCTAACCTCGTGGGCGCAGCTGGCGACTCAGGGCCCAGAGCTCCGTTCGTGGAGCCAGAGAGGACAGCTCAGATACATTCTCCTGACCGAGCACTTAAACTGTTCGTCTGTTTGCTAATTTGTGGAACGAGGATAGTAATGGTGCCCACTGCCTCCTGGGGTGTTGGGAGATTGAGAGACCAGCACAGAGCTGGAGCTGAACAAACTCTTGTCCCTTTCCTTCCTCACGTCTGGGGAAGGGTCCGCGGCGGCATCGAAGGGAAGGGTCTTTGGGCCGCAGTGCCCATCCCAGTCCTGCAGGCCGCGGGGCCGGTGCTTGGAAGGAGCTAGGTGAGGTCGGCGGCCGCGGTCTGGCCGTGCTCCTGGTGCCGTGCCCCGGCGTGCTGGCCGCCCTCCTTTAGTCTCGGCTGTGGTTCGGTGTCGGCTCTTTCTGTGCTTGTGTTGTCCTGGAACTGGGGCCATTTCTGCCTGGGGGTAAAAGAAAATCCCAAGTCACTGACAAAGAGCTCTCTGAATTCTGCCTGTACCAAGGGATCAGAGAGAACAGAGTTCAGAGCCTGTCGACCCCCAAACTCTTTTTTTTGTTAAATATCATTTTCTAGTGCCCAGTCCCCCTTCCCACTCAAGGATCCTTTCCTTGGAAAAAAGAATTTAAAAAAAGGAAACGGGGCAGTCGCTCCAAAAAGTAGCCAACGTATCAGCCAAGTCTGGTGCTGTTTGGTGCAGTGTTGTTCCCCACGACCCCCCACTTCTGTGAAGGGAAGATGGCAGGTTTTCGTGTGACTTCTTAGTCATTGTAATTTCACGGCCCAGAATCTGGATACTTCAGACCCGGCATAGAGCCTCCAGCTCTGCTCGTGGGTTATCCCTTTGACGCCCTGTGGGGGAAAGGTTGGGGAGCCTGGAGGCAGAGGGACCAATGAGGAGGGGGGGATATGAGGGCACCCATGAGGGGGCGGCCCCATGAGTGCAGAGGATAAGGATACTAGAAGATGCCTACAGGGAATAGGCGGGGAGGGGTTGAAATGGCCCCAAGAGCACTGCCCTGAGAGACCTGTCTGGCTTTTGGTATCCCAGGGAGAGAGGGGGGTTGTGGGAAGGAAAGTGAGGTCCCGCCAGAGATGCCCAGCAGCTGCCAGGGCAGGATGGGCACTCAGCATGACTGGCGTCAGTGTAACTACAGGACCTCGCACACAGTAGGCCCTTGCACACAGTAGGCCCTTGAGAAATCTCTGCAGGAGCTCGCACACAGTAGGCCCTTGCACACAGTAGGTCCTTGAGGAATCTCTGTTTTCTGAATTTTTACAAGTTGGCGAGAATGCCTCCAAGTCCCACCTTTATCTTGAGCTTAAGTGTGTATAAATGCAGATGACCGACTCGCTGGGGAGCGCCACGCTCTGAAAAATGAGGTCCTTGATTACTCAACACACATGCTACTTCTGCTCTCACATCCTCGTGGGGGAAGCAGGGGCAGCCATCAGCCGCGCTCACGAAGAACCATCAAGGGGCGTAAAGACTCGCCGCCAAACACAGGTCACCAGCTAAGCAGGACCGAGACTCTAGTCATGGGCCTTGGAGAGGGGCTTCTTTCCCTCCGGCCGCTCTGCGGAGGCCGGTCTGAGCCGTGATCTCCTGCCAGGCTCGAGCGTGGTTTCAGAATGTTCTGTCACGGGGGCAGGGTTCCCCTCCCCGTCCGGGGCAGACTAGTCGATCCATAGCTAGGGCACGTTGCTCGCGGGCCCCCGGTCCCCATTCAGAATGTTCACTATTCTACATATACACAAACGGGAGAGGGCAAAAGATGAAATGACGAGGAAACAAAGACTGGCGTTTCCAAGCATATGCGGGGTTTGTTAAGCAAGGCTTGCCAATTGCCCAACAAATCGATCCCAGGCCCCTGGCTTTGGCACCGACCCGAAATACGGGGGGAGATAGACTTTTATGCATTAAAAATCATCAATGATTGCCAGTTAATTACAAGAAAGCAATACGTTCAGTAATCTGATTTCTGATTGGGTAAAAGATCAGGGACTTTCCAAATTGGTCAAGGGGTGGAGCCAGAAAAAGAGGCGTTCCCCTCATACCCCCACATGTCCGTAAATAAGCAAAGGAACATGGTCGCCCAGCTGATCGATGATCAGCTAAGACTTCTGGGTACTTGAGATGTATAACAGTGAGGAAGCTCTTCGCAGGCTTTGGGTCAGCTGAGCCCAGGTCCTTGGTTCAGGGTTTCTAGCCCAGGAGAAGTTGTCCAGCGTCCCGGCCACACGAGGCTGGGCTCGAACAGCGAAACGAAGTCCTCTCACCAGCCCTGTGCTGGAATAACGTTTTCTCACAGACAGAAGTGGAACAGGAATAATTGAATAGCAAGGGACCGAGCTGGCCCCAGGATCACAAGATGGAAGTCCGTCTTTTGTTACAGAGTCAGCATTGGTGGCTCTTCACAGATCAGAGAGTGCTGTTAAAAACCTTCAGAAAGTGGATCGGTCGGCTCCGGCCCTCTGACTGACCATGGGAAGCTACTGAGTCCATGAGCGGGGCCTGAGTGCGATCTGCTCTGGAGGAGCGAGTTTCCTCCTCTAGAGTTCTCCATGAAGAAATCACGGGTCTGGGGTAATCCCGGAGGCCCCAGGAGCCTTATCGGAAGGGTCCTCCCTGGTTCTGACCAAGTTCGTAGCCCCTTCCCAACCACACCGGGCAGCTAGGGCCGGGGCTCAGCCAGATGGTGTCTTTGCTGGGTGCGCTTTTTCCTGCCTCGAGTGAAATCATGGGGGACCCGTTGGAGAAGGCCATGTTGGAGACCCTCTTTCTCAGCCCGTCTCTCCTTGTCCCAGACTCACAGAGGAAAAGCCCACCCACGGTTCTGTGCCTTGGTTGTCTGAATGTCAGCCCCTGGGCCCCGATGAAGCACCCGCGGGGGGCTGGACCCTGATGAAGCACCCGCTGGGGCCGGGCCCCATACTGAGGTCCGGGATGCGTTCCAGGTGACGCCTTGGGCGGGCCAGCCGGAGTCCCGGGGTCTCCTCGCCGAGGGGACTCCTCCCGGTCCCACGCTATCCATCGGGCGAGGGCTCACGCCGGTGCCTTGGGAGAGAAGCCCAGCCTGGTCTTGGCCAATTGTGGAGATCCCCCTCCCGTGGCCCTCGTGAAGCCTCTGGAGAAGCTTTATGGCTTCCTCATTAGGCATTTCCCAAGAGGAAATGGGACGGCCATCACTGCTGAAGCCAGCGCGCTCTTACAGGGGAAGGCCCCCGGCCGGCGGCTTCCAAGGGCTGGTGCTCCCCGAGCCTTTTTTTGGGACCCAGCCGCCCATGTCATCGGTCCTAGAAACGGGCGGCGAGGAAACCCCCTCCCCAGGCCGGCACAGCTCAGAGGCTTGTCTGTGGTCACTGAGACTGGGGAGACCTGCCAGGATTTCTCAGCGGGGGGTACCTTGACCCCTGGGCTTCCTGACCCCGAGGCTGGCCCTCCTTCCATCGGTCGAAGATACCTCAGTGGCCTGCGCACTCTGCCTTGACAGGCTTTGCTTTGGGATGGAAACCTGGCCCTTCCCTGGGCCCATTCGGAGTCCCTCAGGAAGCCCCGGGCCCGGCTGTCCTGGTCGGCCCCGCCCGACACGGAGGCCCCTGGGGCCCCGGCTCATGCTGACATGTGGAAGCCCCAGGCCCGGCTGTCCCGGTTAGCCCCACCCCACCGGCCCAACACAGAGGCCCCTGGGGCCCCGGCCCATGCTGACATGTGAAAGGCCCCGGGCTCCGGCCCCCGGCCCCCGGGGTTCCCTGGCTGACGGATTCTGCAGAGCATTGCTGCAGATCCAGAGCGCTTTTTAGCACAGATAGGAATAAGGTAAGCAGCAATTCCAAGGCTTTCACTGGAGATGATTAGAGATAAGTGGATCTATATTTGCCATATATGGTAATAAACGCAAAGTCTGCACGATCCTCTCGACATTTATGGACTTCTCGGCTTCATCTGTCAGAGCCAGCAGCCCCAGCCAAGAGATAGAGAATTTGTTAAACGATCTCGTTCCCCGATTGCTGCCACGGAAGGAGGGATTGTGGGTGTGCACGTCGGCACCGAGGGAAGGTTGGGGCCGGCATCCTGATAAGGGTTGCTCGAGGAATCCCCAGAGCATCTGCCCAGAGCCGGCTGTTTGGGGATCTGAGGGCCGACCCCTTCCTATAGGTCTGCTTGGGAACTGTGCTGGGGGGGCAGGGTGGGGAAATGTGATTGAGCCTTGCTGGGGAGGCCGGGCTTCCAGCTCCTCCAGCCCCAGAGGTGGATCCCGTGACTCATGGAGCCGGCCTGAAAACTCTCGTGTCGTTTCTCCTTCTTCCTCTGCGAGGACAGAGATGACCCGTGCAGCCCTTCTCCTCCGTGGGAGCGTTTCCCCTTAAGCCGTCGTTGGGTGTCATTTTTGGCCCCGTTCTCGCCAAAGGCCAAAAAGCGGGCGGACGAGCGGCCCCTCCCTGAGTTTTTGGTCCAGTCGTTTGTCCCGTGCTGTCGGGAGCTCAGGCGGCGAATCGCTCCAGCTCACGGCTCAGTCTGAATTTGGGAATTAGTCCCAGAAGAGACCATATATTACAGTGCTGACAGTAAGCCGCTATTGGAAATGCTTTTAGAAGCTGCATTTATGGAATCCAAAAAGCAACAGTAAAAGTAAAACAATGTGCCAGATTGCTAGGAAGCACGGATGGGGCGGGGGGGGGGGGGCTTTGATTTCCCCCCTTATTATTCTTACATTTGTATCAGCAAGCTGTTTGTGCCTGGAGCTGCAGTCTCTTACCCAGATTTCACCTGAAGTTATGTCTTAGGAAACAGGAAAACAATCAAAAAGCCTTTTTGTGACACATTTTATTGCACTGAATTAAAAGAGCCTTAGATTAAGCTGATTGTGTCAGTTGAACAGATCGGCCCCTTCCTTCCTCCTCCTCTCTCATGTCCCTTTTCTTCCTTTTTCTCTTTCTCCATCCTTCCTTTCTTTTTCCCTCTCTTGTCTTCTCTTCCTCCTTTCCTTTTTTCATCCCACCTGTCTTTCTTTTCCATTTTTTCTTCTCTTTCCCTTTCCATCCTCCCTCCCCTTGCTCTTTTTTCTTCCTTCCCTCTTCCTTTCCTTTATTTTTCCCTCTCTGCCTTCCTTCTCTCCCTCATTCTTCCCCTCTCTCTTCCTCCCTTCCTCTTCCCCTGTTCTGTCCCTCCCTCCTCCTTTTTCTCCCATTTTCCATCTCCTCCTCTTCTTTCTTTCTTCCCTCCCTCTCTCCCCCAGCTTTCTGTCTCTCACCTGGTCCTCCCTTTAAACATAGAACTTGCCGAGTACTGTTGGCCCGAGCTGACGTGGAGCTGTTTTTCCTCCCGGTAGATTTCTTTGTAACTCGGTGACATCAGATCGTTGTTCCTGGGCACCGCATAGCCCCTGCCTCTGGTAGTCCCGAGGGCTGGGACAACTCTGAAAGCATTTCAGAACATTTTCTCCCGGGCGCCTGACGGAGGCTGCGTGGGGGCGGGGTGGGATGGAACAGCCCCAGACTTGACTTCAGAGGCCTGCCTGGGATTCTGGCTGGGACTCCTGGCCTTTCGGGGCTGCAGGTTTCCCCTCCGTACTCTGGGGTGAACCGCCTTGTGGGGTCTTTGTACAGAGAGAATCGTGAACATGGGCTTCATTCTCCTCATCCCGTTGAAGCCTAGATCCCCCTGCAGCACGCCCAGGAGTGGCCCAGTTGGAGCCTGGGAGCTCCCTTGGAGCTGGTTAGTGCGCTCAGGGGCAAACCCCCCTCCCTGGTCAGTCCACAAGCACAAGGGGGCGGTGGGGACGAGAGCTCAGGCTCAGGATTTAGAGGGCCGCTGATAGGGGTCCGGAGTCCACTTTTGTGTGCAGACAGCAGGAGCTTAATAAAGGCTGGGGCCTTGACCAAGCAGCACGGGACTCCTTTGGAGGCAGGTTTGGAGGCGTTTGCCAAGTCATAGGGGATGGAGGGAGGGGCCCCCTTGGTGCTGGCCAAGGTGAAGTGGGCAGGGCACTCCACAGAGGCCCAGAAGGCCGCCCCACGAGCTCATGGCAAACACTGGAGCAGAGGCGCTTGCGATTGTGGGTTCTCGGTGATCATGAGTGTTTGGCAGTCTGGGGCGCTTGGCGATCAGTGGGTGCTTGGTGATCATGGGCATTCGGTGATCATGGGCTCTTGGCGATCTGGGGTGCTCAGCAATCAGTGGGCACTCAGGGATCGTGGGCTCTTGGCGATCGTGGGCGCTCGGCATTTCCCGAAGCCTTTCCCCATCGGGGCTGATGACGCTTTTACTTGCGTGGGTCTGCAGCGCCATCTTGTTTGTAACCATTCCTCGGGACAGCCATGGCACGGAGACTGACCTGGCCGGCCCCAGTCAGATGATGTGTCGCAGCTCCTGGACAGGCCTTCCCGGTCCGTCTGCTCGGCCGGGCGCCCCCTCTGTCCCCACTGGGCGGCTTCCCTGGCCCATGCTCCCCCTCGGTGCCGTCTCTGGGCGCGTAAGCTCCTGGAGGGCAGGCTCTGGCTTGGCCTTCACTAGGCGTCCCCAGGGACTTTTAAAAAGAGAACCTGAAAACGCCTCTTCTCCCGGTCATTCACTGCTGACTGGTACTGTTGGGAGCTCACTGCGATGCCTCGTTTTGCTTTGAGCTGGACAGAACCGTACCGGGCTCATCACACTTCTGTCAGACGCAATTTAAAGTTTCCAAAGTTCTTTTCTCACCTTGTAAGCTCTAAGTGGCAATAATCTCGTTTTACAGGTGGGTAACATGAGACCAGAGAGACTGAGTGGCTTGTGTGTCGGGTTAGAGCCGGGATTCAGAATTGAGTTCTTCTCACCCCAAGCCTTCCTCCCTCCTTCCT
Organism: Antechinus flavipes; assembly: GCF_016432865.1. Taxonomy (NCBI): domain Eukaryota; kingdom Metazoa; phylum Chordata; class Mammalia; order Dasyuromorphia; family Dasyuridae; genus Antechinus; species Antechinus flavipes. The sequence continues at coordinate 15,491,415 of NC_067401.1, forward strand.
TCTCCCTCCCCTTTCTTCCTCCCTTTTTCCCCTCTTCTTCCCTTCCCAGGCTGGTGGTCTTTCTGGTAGCCCCCTGGCCTTGGCATTTTAGATAAAAGGCTGGCATTGGAGAATATGGCCCAGCAGTGGCACTGCTGGGGTAGAGGCTGAAGACCCGCTGCATCTGCAGAGTTTTGCTCCCTTGGGGACAATGTCTGCGCGTACACACAGACACATGCACACGCGTGTGCTCATACAGACACAGGCGTGTACATGTGTGCATCTGCATGGCCCACGGATGCCCACAGGGGAACACACACGCGCACAGACACACACATGTGCTCACATGGACACAAACATACACATGTCTTCATGGACCCACAAATGTGCACACACGTGCTGCATGGGCCACAGGCGCCCCCGTGTGCGCACACAGAGACATACGCACACACATGTGCTCATGCAGACACAAACACGCACACACATGCTTCTGCATGGGCCCCCATGGACACCCACCCTCACGTCAGAACCACCGTGGCTGCCACGTGGCCGCACTCACGCGGGCACCTACGCATGGAGGCGCTAGTGAAGGTTCTCATTCTTCCAGCCCCCTCGTGCTCCCGCAGGCTCAGCGCCACCACGACCACCAGCCGCCATCTTACCTTTCTTCTGGGTTTTTGCTTTTGCGGGCCCACACGGCCAGGAGCGGTGGGTGTGACTCGCAGGTGTGTGAAGGGCGGAGGGCCCGGACTGGGCTTTGTGGTGACCGTGGGCGCTGGAAAGCCAGGTGGGCCTTGTGATGGGCCCATCAGTGTCCCCTGAAGTTTGGGGTTCCCTCGTTTGCCTCGTCTGCGTCTCTGACTCTGGGCGGTTAAGGCCGAGCCAGCAAGATGAATCACTCCCACCTCCCCCCTGCGCCCAAACCTGAGAGGTCCCCACAGTGGGGACTGGAGGGGGGGGGCACAGGCAGGCCGTGAGGTTGGCCTGTAGGCCCGGATTGCCCCGGGGGCCTCGGGAGCCCCAGAGCAGGTGCATTAGGCAGCAGCCCTGAGGGGCCGTCCTGAGGCTTCTGCCCAGGCCCTCCCCAGCAGCATCCTGAGCCCCTCTCCTTGGCCACGTACACGAGGGCCTTGAGCCAGGATGTGGGAGCTGAGCCTTAGTCGCCCTCTCCTCAGTGGACGTGGGGGGCCTTTGTGGTCATTCAAACCTAGAAGCTTTCCCAGGGCCCAAGGAGCGCATCCTGGCGGGTCATTAATCTGTTACAAAGAGAAAGTGCGATTCTTCCTCGGAGGCCGCCCTCTTCAGAGCCCACTGCCCTGGATCCACATCTCCTGGGCTCGAAGCTTGGAGGCCCCTTTGGGCCGTCCTCCCCGTCACTCCCTGTGGCTGTTTGCAGATCCTGCCGCTTCTGCCTTTGAAGCCCTCTCTGGTTGGTGTCTTCACCCCAATTTAATCTGGGCTACCTCAGTGCCAGGACTGGGGTGTCCTGCCTGTATCTTGCCAGCTTCCCATCCCTTCCTCCCCCACCTTTGCCTCAGGAGGGCATGTGGGCGACAATCTGACAGTCCCAGAGCCGTCTGCAGAAGTCCCGGGTTAGAATTTCAGCAGGCCCCACGCTCCCTTGTTTGCTGGACCTGGAGGAAGAAGTCACCTAATTTCTAATTTCCCTCAGCTGTTAAATAGGGATAACCGTATAATGTGCTTTTTGTTGTTATGTGAAAAGTGCTTCAGCCTCCAAAGCAGCACAGAGCCCTGAAGGGGCAGGAGTTCTAAACGGCACCTCAGACACCCCCAGCTGGGCTTCCGTGGCCAAGACCCGAGCTCTCAGTTTCCTCATCTGTAACATGAGAGGATTAACCTCCAGGAGGTTCTTCTAAGTCTGAATCAGAATCCTGTGGAAGCCCCATGGAAATGGAACTATTTCCCTTATTAGCCTTAACGATCTTCATGACCCGGACTTCCCTCTCTAGCTGGCTCTGCTGCCAGGGGCTTCCCACGGTGCCACGGGAGACTGACCTCCACGTGCCACCTTCACGAATGCGGGAAAACACATTTATTCAGGGCTGAGTTAGGGCAGCTGGATGGCTCAGTAAGCTGAGACTCATCTTCCTGGGTTCAGACCTGACCTCAGACCTGTATTAGCTGTGTGCCCCCGGGAAGGAGACCATGCCAGCATCTTTGCCAAGAAACTGCCAAGTGGGACCGCGAAGAGCTGGACAGACTGACAGGTCTCTATGATGGCAGCAGTTGTGCTGAGCTTTGGGCTACTGAGGAAAAGGGAGATAGTTTCTCCACTCAGGGAGCTCGGCTGTGGGGAGATGAAAAGACTGGGTGGTTTGGGTGGCCCTGGACATCACAGGGCAGATGGCAAGGCCCCAGAATCCGATGGCCGTGCCCAGGGCTCTGTGAGAGAAGTAGCTCCTCGACGACCGAGGAAACAAAAGTTCACATTTCAGAGCATGTCGATTTATTAAGCAACGTTTGCCCAACAAATCGGGACTAATGGCCTTCCTCGGCTTTGGCGTCGGACCCCAAGTGCGGGGAGAGACAGATTGTTATACATCGAAAACATTCAAATGAGGGCAGTTAATTATAAGGAAACAATTAACCAGGAGGCAGCGTTCGGTAATCTGATTTCTAATTGGATGAAAGATTAGGGAATTTCCAGGTTGGGAAGGAAGAATAAATGGGTGCAATTTGCTGAAATTAGAAAAGGAGGCGTCTTCTTCCCCCTACATGTCTGTGAACAGTCAAGGGAACATGGAAACAATAACCGATTGACCGGGATGGGCCGGTGTTTCAGATGAGACTCAGGGGTTGCTTGACCTGTGCAAGTGTGGGAAAACTTGCATTGATCCCATCTGACCAGGTTCCTGGTCATCATAACCTCAGACCTTAGTTAAGGGTCTCTAAGCAGCAGGGAGAAGTGGTCCGGCTGAAATAGGTGGGGTTCACTAACCCCTTGATCCCTTCAGGTCCAGTGGGCCTTAGGTAGTAATTAGTGACCACTCAAAGATTAAGGCCTAACGAGTCTCCTTCTCACTGGAGAAATGTAGCTGGTGATTGCTACTTACTGGAGTGGTGTTTGAGGTTCCATCCCTAATCACCATCAGGAAGGGAGCTTATGGACCTGAAGGCCCAGCCGGGGAGCGGGGGAGGGCATCCTGTACCTGATGGGGGCCCAGACTGAAAACCCTTTGGCTTCCATTTTGTCCATCTAGCCAATTCTATCCTGAGCTGTAACAGCTAGCATGTTGCACTCTCTAGAATATGAGGCAGGTCCTATTATGATTCCATTTTATAGCTGAGGACGAGACTGAGCAAAGGCCAGAATAACATAACGAGTACATAACTGTGGTGGGAATTGGGCTCAGGACTTCTGGATTCCCACGTTCCATTGCTCTGTGTACCATGGGACGTCCACAATGCCGTAGTCGTCTGGTCCTCCTAGAAAATTTCTGCTAAGGCACAGAATAATTTTTAAATTGTTTTCAGTTTCAATAGGAAGAAATTAGGACGTGAACGAGTGCCTCCTCTCTGAGACAGTCTCATTTAACCTGAACGTTCTCAGTGATGTGCATTTTCACAGAGAAGGGGGTATGGCAGGTTGTATGATGTTATTCTGAAAAGTCAAAGTTGAGGGTTCTCCAAAAGGTACCCGATGGACCCAAGTAGGCCGTCACGGCTCAGAAAGGAGAAATCACAGGAAAAGCAGGGCTCGGCTTTCAGAGAAATGAGTAAGTGGAGAGAAAGAGAAGCCATTTGTGAAAGGTGGAAGGACCAGTAGGCAGCTCGGGTGCCATGTTATGAGATCCTGAGGAAAACCCCAATGTGCCCTGGAGCCCTTGGGGCCCTGACCTGGAGAGGTCTCTCTCTATGTAGGTCACAGTCATGACGGTGAGAATGCAGGGAGTATCATATGGACGTTTCATCTCTTACACCTGACTGTAATAGTTTCAGGAAAATCAGCCATTATGGAAAAAGAATATTCATTCTCTCTTTTTTTTCCTGGTAGCTCATACATTGAAAAAATAGGTCATGAACAGTAATCTAAATTGACTACTGATAAATAATTAAAACTAATGGATTTTAGCACGATCTTTGAGAAAGCACCGAGACGTTCCATTTTCTGCTACAGAGGAGGGTTTTTTGATTATTTATACCAATAAATGCCACTTATGATGATTTCTAGCACTCTCTTTCCACCCCCTTCGCAGAGAAGGCCTGAACAAGCCCGTGTTCATCTGTAAAAGTCAGGAATAGCAAATCGATGGGAACACATTTGATTATTTAATGATTAGGGATGGCAGGAAGGCTTTAGAAGCCTGAAATGAGAAGCTTTGCTTTCTCCTGAGTCCTGCTTTGAGTTCAGTCCCAGAATGACTTGCATAGGGTTTAACTTGCCTTTGCTTTGTACTTACAGCTCAGGGAATCGTGGTCCTAGAGCCGGACATGCCTGAATTTGGTCATTTAGTCCAGCCCACTCTCTTCACTGTTTAGGAGACTGGGGCCCAGAGAGTTTAAGGGACATCCCTGGGGTGACCCGGATGATAAATAGCAGGGTCGGGATTGGACCAGAGGGGCTGTGACTCCCACCTTCGGGCCTCAGTGCTGCTCCCCACCACAGACGTGCTACAGAATATGAAGCCAAGGGTGGGTTAGGCTTAACTCTCAAAAAAAAAATTGCCTATGACCACATTTAAGGGTAATCTGCAATATTAACATTTTCTCCATCACTTTTAATTTAAATGCTCCCACTGAAATTTACTGCCAGGCCTTTGTGAGCTTCTGCGGGCCAAGGCTCCGTGATTGCTCTCCAGTAAAATACTATGAAACCTTTACAAGAAACATCCCCCAGACCTTCTGAGGCTTCTCCACTGACCTCTTCTCCTGTCTTTTTTCTAAAGGTTGAGAGGGATCAAGGAGGCAGAGTAGAGAGTACTAGATTCGGAGCCAATTAGTTCATATTTAGACCCTGCTTCTCACATCGGCCAACTGGGTGACCCTACATAAGTCATGGCCTCTGCACTTCCCAGGCCCTTCTTGCTCTAGAACTCTGGGCCTCTTGGGCCTGGGCTGATCTGATGCTTGCTGCAGAACACTGTCATAGAGCAATAAAGCTGGCGCAGGCTGGGGCTTAACCAGGTTCTCTTTAGAATCTGAGCCCGGTTCTCCACTTTGTTGTCCCTGCCAGTCTGGACGAGCTGTGTAAAATTTGTGGCCTCTCCCTTTGTGCCTGAGAAGAAGTCTGAATTATTTTTTTCTTTTATGGGATGGTCACAGGACCTGTCGTCTGTGACTGCTACAAAACTCCCCAGAATTCCCATTTGCTTTTTATGCCAGCCCATGATATATCGGACCCACAATGGGGAAAGTCTCAATGTGGAAGGTGTAACTGAATAGAGAGGAGAACACCTGCCTTTTCTGAAAGGGGCCCATAGAAGCACGTCCTGGAGGTTGGAGGGACCGCCGGGATTTGCCCACCTGCTGGTTTCACCTCTGAAATTTTGGCCAAACCTGACAGCCGGAATATCACAGGTGAATAATTCATGGAAGGCCTGCCAGGGCAGCACTGAAAGGTCTCTCTGCTTCATTTGCCAGCTCCACCTCATCTCCTGCAGCCGAAATCCACCTTTTAGAGTTCAGGGCCCAAAATTAGCCATCGAAAGAAAACACAAACCAATCTGTGGTTCGGAATGGAATCCGAGGCCCCCCCACAAATCCAAAGGGGACTCTCATTTCTAGCTTCCAGATAATCTTAGAATTTCCAGGTAAAATTGGACAAATGTGAATCTAATGGAATTCATCTTTTACTTTAGGAGTTCTTAAGGTAGACACTTTTAACCCGTAAAAATCTTTTGTTGTATCTTGTACTTTGAGGTGGGGGTGAGGAGTTCCATTTTAAAACACCTTTCTGCGATAGGCTCCCCAGGTTTCACTAGATTGCCTGAGGAGTCTGGGATTCAGTTGGTTAGGACTCCACAAGGTGAAGAATCCCTGCTAATTGCGGCCACGCCTAGGGCATTCTGGGATGCTCTGGATGAAGAGGAAGCCGGGGGCTCACAGGCTCATTGAATCAGTGCTGGGCCCTGTTCTGCTGACACCCTGTTTTCCTCCAATATTTCTCCACATCTTCCTTGTCTTGCAGCCTCCTCTCCCAGCCCCTTAGCACACATCCCTAAGACAAGGGTATTTTTCTAAAAAGGCCGGGGAGCTTTTCCCGTCTCTCTGTGATGAGCCAGGTCTGAAATAGAAGGTGACAGCTGAGCTCCTAATGTCAGGGCTGCTGATAATCCCGAGCAGCTTCTCCTAATGATTGCTCCGGCAGACGCCAGGATGTTCCCGGCCACTGCTGGCTGCAGGTGCCACCTCTTCAGGACACCTTCTGGAAGCCGCGGACCCGGCGGGGAAATGAGATGCGCCGGTCCCCGGACTCTCAGGAAGACAATTTATTACAGACCACTTTATCCACCGAGGAAGATCAAAGGGCTTTTGTCACAAATCATAAGATCCAGACACCTCCGAGTTATCACATAATGCAGGGTGCAGCTCGCAAAGCAATTGCAGAGCGCAGCTTTGGTCATCCCTGCGTCGCGCGGCAAGGTGCCAAAAAAGCCGGGGACGAGTACAGGGTAGCCTTGTTATTTGTGTTTGGATTTGGAAAATGGCAGATCTGAATTGGGAGAAATACTTCGTTTACTGAGTTTAAAAACAAAAACCACATTAATCTTGTGTTTTTAGGTCACGCCATTTCTTAATACGGAGCCTTTTCCCTCCTAGAAACAATCGTTTAAAAATGTTTTTGAGATTCAGTATTTTAAATGCAGCTTTATTACCTTTCTGACTTATAAGAGCCTCTATTTGCATACAAATTGTAGAAATGCTACAATGGATCAAGATTTTTCTTCCTCCCCGTAGATTAACCAGCTTCCTATAATTTTATTTACAAACTTCATTTCTTTAACAAACAATTCTTTGGATAACATGAGCTTTCTGCTTATTCTGGGAGATTCACAGCACTTGTGCTCATTCATTCAACAGATTTAAGATAGTAAAAGGTTCTCTAAAGTGGGTCCCCCCAGATCCACATCTCTTCTCAGGCCCTATAGACAGGGATGAGAGCTGGCCCTTGCAGAGGGGCAGGAGCTCTTGGGGCCTAATAGTGGCACCATGGTGAGGTGCCCTGTGGCAAACACACATCCCACTCTGGGCGCTGCCCTCAGGCCCATCGTGATGAAAGCGGCAGCTCCAGTCCCTGCGGGAGAGACCCTTTCAGACTGGCTCCTTCTCTTCTCTCCTTCCTTGAAGAGGACGGTGAATTATGCTCCTCTGGCTCAGGGTGCTTCCTAGAAGAACTAATGAAAATGGCTCGGAAACGTCCAGAGAGCTTTTTAAATGTTGATGACTCACATTTTGCCCAATGCCAAGTGAGAAAACTGGCCGTATTGTGACTCTGGGTCCCACTGATTCACATTTATTGATCACCCATCAGCACGTCTGCATCGTCTGGATTTTGCCAGGGAACTCGTGGGCACGTTGGGGTAAGCCCCGGCGGGGCTTTGGCTGCTGGTCCTGGACTCGAGGGACCGTTCCGTGGCTCCATAAACCGGCCTTTTTAAAAAGTCTTTTGTCTGTCTAGTATTTTGTTTATGTGTCCAGTTGGGCCCTCCCCTTCCCTCTCCCTTTGTTTGAAATTTTCAGGAAAAAGCCTCCGTGCGGGCTTGCGAGTGGCTGATTCTTCCGGGCCCGATTCCTCCCCAGACAGCAAAGGGCATTACACTTTAAGATGACAATAAATCATACAGTGTCCTTGCTAAGTGACGTTCGCGATCCCCACGGGTCAGCAGCGAGCATCTGTATTTTTGTCTCTTTGCTTTAATGCGGGGAGGACAGAATTCTGCCTGACATGCAGATAATATTTGCAGGCAGTGTGCGATGAGGAATTTCTCAGGGTGCCAAAAATAAATTTAGCAGGAGTGATTTTTAGCTGGTGACTCGAGGTCCGTGTGCCATTTGGTTTGCTGGGGTTTCTCGCCCTCCCTCCATGGCTCAGTCTTTCTTTCTGGAACTTCGGTACCCCAAAGCTTCTTTTTGTAAATTGTAATGGTCCAGCTTCTGGACTTGAGGTCAAGAAACTCCGGATTCAAATCTCGCCTCAGACACTTGGGGGCAGTTTGAACTCCTGTGACTTACTTCACTTCTCTGTGACTTACTTTCCTCATCTGTAAAATGAAAGAAGTCAGACTCAGTGTGGCCTCTAAGGTTTCTGTGATTAAAGCCTGGAGGGGGAAAGGAAGTGATCTTGATGCAGTTTTTTCAAATATGGCTGATTCGTTCACGTGTCTGTGAGTGGGGGAGGGAGAAGGTAGGAGACCTAGCAGTGTTTACTTCTCACTGTTAAAAGCCCCCCACCCCTACCCCCCAGTCACATCCCCTGTTGGTGGGTGGCAGGAAAACATAGAGAAACAATTTTGTCACGACCTGGTCTTTTTCAAAGCCCAGGGAAAATTGCTCAGTAACCAGTTGATTGGGATCAGACCCACCAGGGAAATTGCTGAGTTAAAGTGGGCCTGAAAAAGGAACCCAGGCATTGTTTATTTATTCTTTTCCTTCTTTATTCAAAGTTTGTGTTAGGGGGACCCCATTAGACCTTTAAAAGTCGGCGTAGAATAGTGGACAATGGATTTTGTTGGCAGTTAGGGGTCCTGAGTTCAAATCCCAGTGTGGCCATGGGTCCGACCGGATGGCTTTTAAGGGCCCTTCCTCGATCTGGAGACGTCATCCTAAAGCTTCTGGAAATCTTGCCATTTAACTTTAAGAGGACCTTGAGCAGAGACACTGACGGCCTGATGTGCTGTCCGCATGAATGTTAAATATGTTGTGTTATTCTGTCTTCTTTTCACCTTCCAAGTCAGTCTTGCAGCCAGCAAACATTTATTAGTCACCTACTGTGTGCGAGGAGCTACCTCAGCATTCAGAATTGTGATAAAATGCAGCCTTCCCCCAGAATGTAGTGCAGTCACCATCACCCTGATTACGGTGGCTTCCATGGGGACCGCAGGCCTGGCCGACGCCGGGCTTTTCCGACTTGCTGTGAGCTCTCCGCTCAGTACTTGGCTCGCAGCAGGCCCCTAACAAGGGCTCGCTGGTTGATTTTTGGCCATTCTCAGCTAGGCCCCTTTGGGGCACGTCACGTAAGAGTCAGAAGGGTCCAGCCCATGGGCTCCCACCCGGGACGCCCAGGCAGCTCCCTGCCGCCCACAAGGGCAAGTCGTGGCCACGCCAGGTTTTGTTTCAGGGGCAGTGTTTTGTCTCCGAAGGATCCAGAGCGATCCTTTTTAGCCTATAAAGGTTCACATTTGTGAAGTACCTACTGTGAGCATGGCGCTCTGCAGCAGATTTCCACTTATGCCTTTGGCTGAGGTCCTTCGGGCTGGGGGCCTTGGGGTCCTCGTTGGGAACTCTGGGCTTCCCACCTCTGAATATCACGGTGTCTCTCATTTTTTTTTTTTCTGCTGGCTCTGTGGCTGCCTTCATGAGCATTATCGCTTGGGGGAGGGGGGGACCCTGATGTTAGAAAGCCGGGCCGTGGGTGCGGGAGAGCTGAGGGTTTATCTGGCTTAAAGCACAGGGCTCGGCACCTTTGTTCATTATTGGAGGTCATTCATTATTGGAGGGGTCTCTCCTGCTCAGTTCCAGGCCCAGCCCATGGTCTGTCCCGGGGGCACATCCTGCCCTCTGTGGTGGGCTGCCAGTCTCTAGCTAACATGTACTCGCTCTTCCCCCAGTTGTAACTGTGCCATTGTCCAGACTGGGCGCCAGACCCGGCCACCAAAATGGCCTTCGATTTTTACTTCTTCCTTCCTGCATGCCCCCCTCCCTCCAGCAAAAGCCCACCTCCCCCAGACTGGGAAATACGGGCTGCGAGCACTGGCTCTAACAGAGAACCCATCCTCACCTCTGACACTGTTCCCTGTGGATTTTCATTATCAAACAGAAACCGCGTTCCCTCAGAAAAAGCGAGGCTGTTCCGTGACACATAAGAACACGATGCTCTCCTTAGCACAGTGCCTGACACATAGTAGGCACTTAAGAAGTGCTGATTGACTTACACGTGCATTACATCTTTCCAGGGCACATAACGGGAAAATTTCTGATAGAATAGCATAAAATGGCTTTACACAGTAGCTAACAGGATTTAAAAAAATACTTGCCACAGTACAATAAAATCAAAAGAAAAGGCACTGACAGCTTAATGTCACAGAACTCAACAGAAAAAGCATCTTGCTCCTCTCTCAAATTCCCTTCTTAATACCCCGCTGATTAAAGGCACACAATTCCCCATTGCTTAGGCCCAATTTTCAGCGCCACGAAAACGACATATCGACAAAGAGAGCGTTCAGCTGAAGGGCCCCGAACGTTACGTAAAGGCATCATACATCCGATCAGTTCCCCGATTTATCAATTCTCACAGTAATGAATTTTTCAAGGACGTGTGTCCAAATCGGTCGGAGGAGAGACTCTGTTTTTTTTTATTCCTTTGATGTTTAATTTACATTAACAGAGCATCCAGAAAAAGTTCAAAGGTCAAAGTTAGAACCTAAATCCATTTCATAGAGAAACAATGTTCTAACCTAAATCGTAGCATTGACTTCTTATTTCGAGTGAATTTCTTACAGCAGACCTCACGCTACCAAAACCGACCCCACTTAAGTTTGTTGTTGTTTTTTTTTTTTAAACACATTGCATATAAAATCAGTTGTATGCAAATAAGGACTAATTATTAGAAATGAAATCTAACCACGCTTGATTAAAATAAAATTTAGATTAAGCAAAGCCAAATTTGTCAATATACTAGAAATGAAAGGAAACGGGGCTTGTTGGCTGTCATTAATCATTGACATTTTCCTCGCAGCTGTTTTGGAGGCCAAGCGAACTAACATATTTTCTTCTCTTTCTTTTTCCAATGGCTGCCTCCTGATTCATCCTTTTGTGTGCTCCAGGATTTGCGCAAGCAGGTAGCTCCTTTGTTGAAGAGTTTCCAAGGAGAGGTAAGCTTTGACATTGTTGAGTTTATACCCCGAGGTGTCTGGATGTGGGAAACAGGTTTTCCTTTTATTCACATTAAATAAATGTCTCTTATGTAAGTTCTGTACTCTGCTTGACCCTTTACTAGCCACATGCAGACGGGTCCAAAAGAAATCTGGAGGCAAATTGCTTTTTCCAGCAGCCACACCCATTCGAATGCAAAGGTTTTATGGAGCTCCAGCCATTTGTAGGATTGTGAAATTGTCCTGGATGCTGGGGTTTGGTTGGGGATGGGGGGTTGGGGGGGGTCCCAAAGTGGGATTTCATTAGGGAATCTCCCCAGGGAGGAAGCCCCTGCCCGCCAAGGGCAGTTGACGTTTGTTCTACAGCTTTATAGGACATTAGTTGTCCCGGGCACTGAAAGAGTCACTTACCCATGGTCACCCTGCCAGTCCAGGTCAGAATGTACTTAAGCCGGGTTTTTCTGGCTCCAAGGCCACCTTTCTACCCGCTGTATAATATACGTTGTGGAAAGTTACCTTTTAAACCTCCTACTGTGTGCCAGCCTTCTGCGCAGCTACAATAGGAGCGAGAGATCCATTGCTCAGAGCGCACCCACACTCGCACTGGGGGGTGTAACCCATTGGGGGGGCTCAGTGTTGTGAGGATGGAAAGGCCCAGGGCCTGGAGAGTGAGCACAGCAGCAGGGCCAGAGACCAAGCTAGAGAGCTTCAGGGGATGCTCCTGGGGAGGAAAGCTGGGCTAAGGGGGGCCTGCCGGGAAGCTCTCTGTCCCACGGGGAGTTGGGAATCCTGAGACCTTTTGGGGAGAGGGGATAGGTCCTCGGTCTGCTCGCATCTAAAAGTGTAAAAGCGGGACGGGTCTTGTCATTGTGCCGCGTGGGGAAGATGGTGCACTCGCAGCCCCCTCCCCTGCTGGGATCCCGCGCCTCCTGCTCCTGAGGAGTCAGAAGTGGGCAGGGATGCCGGCCGGCTGTGCCAGTCTCGAGGCCCCCCTTCGGAAGAGGGAGGCCCCGGGCAACCCTAGTGGGGGCGGCTGAAAGAGTAGCGGGCAGGGCCCCGGGCCCGAGACACGGGCTCAGCAGGGAAGGGAGCCCCTCTCGGCCCTCGCTTCTTCAGTTACAGAATGGGAATTACAATAATGACACCTCTGTCTTGGGGATCAAATGAGGTACTGTCTGCAAAGCACTTTACAGACACTTTCAAGCACTATAAAAATATGAATTATTACGAGGTTAAAAGACTATATCTCTCTATACTCCTGAAATTATTTTTGCCCAAAATTATTAGGTAGAATGACCCCCGAGTCAGCCCTGTGGCCTCCGCGGTCCAGAATCCTGGCGTCAGTGGGCGGCCTCCGGGAGGCCGTAGCCGACCCCCGATATCAATCTGAAAGGGCGAGGGAGGGGCCGTCCCCGTTCCTTAAGAGCCGGGCAGGGTCTCTTGGCCATGGCTCCTAATGCTCTTTCTGCTTTCAGCCTAGATCGCCAATTAAGGTAATGAATTCCATGTACTTATTACCAACCCTGTGATAATAGCTCCCATTTCTGTAAGGCAGCAAGGATACAAATGCCAAATGCTCCTTACGCTGCTGGGCAGTGATTAAGACGGACGGTCCCGGCACCTCCGAGGCCGCGGCCGGGGCCCCGGGGGACGGAGAGCCGGCCACCTCACGGAGCAGCCGGCGCTGGGGAGGAGCCGAGTTCAGGCTCGTCTCCTGTCCGTGCCATGACGGGCAAGGGGCCGCCGTCCTCTGCCCGTGAAGGTGTGGGAATAGTTGCCTCGAGACTCTTGGGGCTGCAGAGTTCCCCTACTCCGTGCACCTCCCCAGGGTGCTCGAGGCCCTTCCCCCCCTGACCCGGGGCCTTCTCCCCAGGGCGTTCCCCAGACAGGGACGGTCTGGAAAGCCACAAGTGCCCCCCCCCCGGGGATCTTCCTGTGCTGGGGACTCGGATCCCTCCCTGGGCCTTAAGCCCGGCTCACCTTATACTGCTCTCTAGCTGATTGCTTAATGCAGACTGTCCCTCACCTGGATTGTCGGCTGCCCCAGCGGTCCTCCTGCCCTCCCTCCCCAGGCCGGGGTCGCTGCTCAGCAGAAAAAACAGAAGCCACGAAGAGCAGCTTCCTGTCGTCCCTTATCACTCTCTCTCGGTCCTTCCTCTTTCCCCCGATATAACTTGAAAGAAAAAAAGACAAAAAAAGGTTCTTTCGGCCTTGGTCACCAGCTTCAGTCACTGTTGGTGTCAGGATTCCCAGAATGATTCTGAGGGGACCCTTCTCGGCTTTGATGGCCACCCTCTCCATCCCTGCCCCTGCCTCTGACCCCGACACATCTCATCGAAATCAGACCTGCCCAGTGGGTTTCCTGCGCGTCCCATCAGTGAAACTGTGTGTCGTGAAACTGGCTTTTCGGTCCTGAAATTGGGCCTCAAAACCCAGCCCAGGGTCAGTGTGGGCAGCAGCTGGTCCTGGCCAAGCCGCTCTGACCGCATCTCCCTGGGCTAGCCCATGCTAAGAGGGCTTTCTATCCCAGACCGGACCATGCCAGGAGGGCTTTCTATCCCTGGGCCCCACACCAGCATCCTTATCCTCTTGGGTTTTGCCTGCTCATTGCACACCGTCTCCCTCGTTAGAATGTCAGCTCCTGGAGGATAGGAGCATCCTCTGCCTTGCTTTGTACCACCGCTTGGCGCAGTGGCCAGCACACAGTAGGCACTTGATAAATGTTTACTGGCAGACTGCTTCCCAGGGAAGGATTTATTTTTGCTCGGGATAAGGAAAAGCCATAATATTTCAGTGTTGGCATTTGAAAGTGGATTTGTGCCTTTCCTTTCGTCCTTCCATGTTGCCTTTGGTGCCTTGTTGTTGCTGAATTGTTTCCGTCGTGCCCTATTCTTTGTGACCCCATTTGGGGTTTTCTTGGACAGATGCTGGAGTGGTCGGTTGTTTCCTTCTCCGGCTCATTTGAGAGATGAGGAAACTGAGGCAGAATAAGTGACTTGTCCAGGATCTCATAGCCAGGAAATGTCTGGGGTCAGATTTGAATTCAGGTCTTCCCGATTGTCGGCCTGGTGCCACCTGGCTGCCCTCTCCAGTACTTAGGAAAAGTTGTTTTCTTTCACTAAAGATTATCAGATTTGCTGGGAGTCTTTTTGCAGCACTGCTTGATCAGGTGATAATTCTCCTCAAGGTCAATAAATTCTAGTTGCCTTTTCCTCCTTCCCTCCCTTTCTCCTTCCCTTTCCTTTACCCCTTCTTTGCCCCCTCTCTCCCTCCCCTTTGCTCTTTCCCTCCATCCCTCCTTTTCCTCTTCCTTTTCTTCCCATTCTCCACCCCACTCTTCTTCCCTCCTTTCTTATCTTCCTTCCCTTCTTTCCTTCTTTCTTTCTTCCTCCTTCCTTCTCTCCCTTCCCTTTCTCATTCCCTCCCTTCCTTCTTTCTTCCTTTCTCCCTTCTTTCCTCCCTCCTCTTTCCCTGCTTCCTTTCCTGCTTTTCTTTCTTTTCTGGTAATTTTTTACAGCACTCTTTTGTAACCGAAGCTCACGGTTCTTTGGAGCTAGGCCGGAGGCCCGCCGGGGCTGGACTCGTGGGCAGTTCTGAGGACCCGAAGACCTTCATGACTGAGCCTGGCAGATCCCAAATCTAAACATTGCCTTCAGCCTCTGGTTGGAGCCTGTGCTTTTTAATTTCCTTCACTGGGAGAAGCACGAAATGGAAATAGGGATTTCTGAAAATGCTATGACCTTTTAAAATAAGCAGCTATTTGACATGTAAATATTTTCTTTGTGTCACCGTTGATTAACATTTCACTGCATTTTGGAGCTGGATGGGAGCTCAAAGGTCACGGAGCCCAAACTCTGCACATCTCTGTATCTGTTCGGGGATGGCCCGGCCAGCCTCCTTGCGTTGCCCTTCAGTGCTCCCTCTGGCGTAGGAGATAGCCCGACCAGCCTCCTTGCACCACCCTTCAGTGCTCCCTCTGGGGTAGGGGATGGCCCTGATCAGCCTCCTTGTGCTGCCCTTCGGTGCTCCCTCTGAGGTAGGAAGGCTCACACACAGTGTTAGGAGAGGGGATTCCAGACGGGGAAGGCTTCCTGGCCAGGGCCCTTGGGTCGATGACCTCGTGCCGGCGGCGTCCAGCTCTCTATCAGAAGCTCCTTCATGAGATCATGTGGATCCCAGGCCGGAGCCGGATAATCCACACAGGAAAACACAAGTGGATGAAGCGTGTCTCGGGCCCTGTGGGCCCCGAAGTTCCAGCGTCTCAGCCACACGCTGCCAGGAGTTGGGCCCAGGATGCAGGAGGAGGAGGAAGAGGAGAGGAGGAGGGTGAGCTGGGCTGGCTAAGGAAACTTTAGGGCCCTTTGAGTAATTCTCAGCTGCTGCTTGCCAGCACAGCTAATCTTTTAAACACCCGTATTTTTCCCAGTGATTCACTCTAGCTGTGAATCATGGAACATCATGATCTCCAGAGAATCCCAAGTGAAGGTCAGTGCATGATGGAGCAGAGGATGGTGGGCGTGAGCAGGCTGCAGCCTATTCCCTAACAATGCCATGTGGGCCAGAATCGGAGAGGATGAAGAGCTGGAGGAAGGAGCCTCTTGTCCGTAAGCACCTCGAGGACAGGGGCTGGTCTTATTCTTTGAATCCCCGGTTCCTGACACGTAATAGGGGCTTAAAAAGACTTAGGGAGTTAAAATGAAATACAGAAAAATTGCAGAATCCAGGAGGCTGATAATAGTTCCAGTCTGCCAGTGGAGGAAAGGTCCATATCCCTGAGATCAGTGAAGTAGCCACGATAAACTAAGTCCCCATCCCTCTCTTAATCCAAATTGAGCTTCTAGCCATCTAAACCTCCCGTATCCCTCTCACATAAACCACTCCCACCTGTATCTCTGACATGCAGATGTCGTACAATTTATTGCTTGAACCCAAGTGTCCGTTTTTACATTTCTCTTTCTTAAATTTCATTTTATTTTCTCTTACTAGATTTGGCTGTTGTTCCGACCTTTACTGAGCACTTGCCAAATGCTGTTTTGATATTGAAAAGATTTTCACACTCCAGGGCATTTCCCTCATCCATCTCATTCCCATCACTGATAATCTTGTGAATGATCTGATGACATTTGAGGAAAGCTGCTTTTTCTCTTCCTAGTAAATAACTTGCTCTTTGGAGCTTCTAGGGTGAAAGTTCAGGACTGTTACTTTCTCAAGGACCCCATTTAAGTAAGAAAACTACGAACTATTTTAAAGTAGTGCTATCTCTTGGTCTAGAAAAATCATAGAGTTGTTTGTAATTATTTATACCAGGAGTTTTTAACTGGAGTGATTCTCCCCCTCCTCCCCCCCATGGAAAAGAAATTGGGGCAGGGATAGAACTCTAGGAAAAAATTGAGATTTTTTTTTAAACTCACCTGAAATTTAGCATTTTTATTTTAGAAACATTATTTTGAAAAAGGGGTCCATGAACATCTTTAAAATATAGAGAGGTCCATGGCGGGGGGGAAAAAAAAAAGCAACCAAAGAACAACAAAAGGAAATCCTTCTAATGAAAAGGCAACAGTTCGTAAAGAAACTGATTTTTCTTTACAATTTTCACTGAGCTTGACCTCCTGTATTTCACCTTCCAGGATAAATATGCATCAGTTACATACCCAAGATTCAGGTTTGTTTGTTTTTAAACAGATTCTTCCCCTTCTCTCCCCCTCCTTCCCCCAGTAGATTTTTCCCTGGCCAGGAGCTCCCGTGGCACTTCTCATGAGGTCTTGGCAAAGGCACTGGGGTTGTCAGGGTGTGGGCTGTGCCTTTCAGCAAATATTCTCAGCCAACCTACAGGAACCATCGGCACACCCCCCGATACGGTTTTTAAAGCACGCGTGTCCTTGCTTGAAGCATATTCCAATCTTGTTGAGGTCAGAGATGGAGTTTTCAGGAACTTCTAAAGCTATTTAGAGACTTTCCAGGGAGGCTGCCGTCGGCACTTGCTCATGGGTCGCCCCAGTAGCTCCCCATCACTGACATTCTTCAAGGGGGAGAATCCCTCTGCTCCCAGAATAAAATGGTTCCCCTAACGCCAACTCCTGCCGGTTCTAGGATTCCACGTTTGAGGCCTTCTTTGGGTCGTGTTGTAGTTAATTCTCTCCAGGCACGAGGCAGCAGGAGTGGATAGGGATCCAGGGCTCTGGACGCGGCCGGCCCCGAGTGGAAGCTGCAGAGGCTGTTTGGTGACCAAGCTCCTGATGGTCTAGGTCCAGGAGAGGCCGTTCCCCACAGGGATCCCCCATTACAGCCTGTATCTGGTGATCAGTCAGTCAGTCATTGTTTACGTGTAAGTTTGTGCTTGTGGGAATGTCAGGCCGGACGAGAACACTGCTAGACTTGCACTGGACTACGGCTGACGTTGCAGGATCACGTGGGTTACATGAAATACTCGGTCTGAGCTTAGGCTCCGAAGGTGGGATTGCATCGATCCAGAGACATTTCCAAAGGACTCATCCCTCCAGAGGAAGCTCTGAAGAACTCTGATTTTTTTATTTATTTTTCACAGCTCCCCCCAAAGCAGCATGGCTCTTGAAAAATGAAAAATGACTTCCTATGTATAATAAGCATCACATTTTTTGCTTCCTCCATAGGGAAGGGGATTAGAGGGAAGGAGAGAACTTGGACTAGAAAATATTTGTAATTGAATTTGATGGGGGAAAGAGGCAAGGTGATTGCAGTTAAGTGACTCACCCAGGGTCACACAGCCAGGAAGTATTAAGTGTCTGAGGTCAGATTTGAACTCAGGTCCTCCTGACTTCAGGGCTGAGGCTCTATCTGCTGTGCCATCGAGCTGCTCCTTAAAATTAAAAATTGGATCATAGATCTGGAACGGGAAGGGCCTTGGTTCCCTTGTTCTACAAATGAGAAAACTGAACCCAAGTGTCTAAGTGACAACCTGGAAGTCATACAGGTAGAAGGTGGGATTTGGACTCAGATCCTCTGACATATGTGTGTGTGTGTGTGTGTGTGTGTGTGTGTGTGTGTGTGTGTGTATGTATGTGTGTATGTGTGTAAGTACAAGCTTATCTAGATTCTGAATTACCTCTTCCCTCCCTCTCTCCCTCCTTCTCTCCTTCCTCCCTCCTTTCCTCCTTTCTTTCCTCCCTTCTTTCCTTACTCCCTTCTCTCCCTCTTTCCCTTCATTTCTCTTTCCCTTCCTCCTTCCTTCCTCCTCCCTTCTCTTCTTCCCTTCTTCCATTTCTCTCTCCTTTCCTCCTTCCTTTCTTCCTTCCTTTCTTCCTTCCTTCCTTTCTTCCTTCCTTCCTTCCTTCCTCCCTCCTTTCTCTCCTTCCCTTCTTCCATTTCTCTCTCCTTCCCTCCTTCCTTCCCTCCTTCCCTCCTTCCTTCTTTCCCTTCTTCTTCCTTCCCTCCCTTTTTTTTCTTTTAATAGCATCTTATTTCTCCCTCATACATATGACAGGAAAAGGCCTAGCCTCATTTTTACAAGATTTTGCGTTCCAAAGCCACCGGCCCTCTAGCCTGCGGGAGAGGCGGGGATCCCTGTGACCCGGAGCACCCCAGCTTTTGAAATACTTCACAGAGAGGAAGCGATTATCGAAAGCTTTAGGGACCCCGTATTATTTTGAAATTTCCTTTTGAGCTAAAGGGCCATTTTCTACACGGCAGAACATTACAGAAACAGCTAACCCTGCAATTAGCCGAACGAAAACGACCTGTTACCTCCGATGGCATCTGGCCCCCAGTAAGGAGAATAATTCGGCTCCTTTGTCCCCTTCTGCGTCACGTGATGCAAGTGCAGGAATATGTACAAATAGAAGAACATGGTTGGTATGTTGTGGCTGGCTGTCTTAATCAAACAAAATTGCAGATAAAGACTGTTTTGGTTACCAAATAGTCAATTGCCATTAGCTACCAGGAAGTAGTCTTTGAGCAATCTGAGGGCAGAGTTTTCCTCTGCAATCGAAACTGCTGAGACTCCTTTGAAGGGGCATTTAACAGAGTTCACTCAAGAATGTGATCTCCTTATAAAGTAATTGATGAATATCATCATTTCCAAGGAAATCATTCCATCCGAGGATATTCACGGAAACTCAAGATAAGATTAATTTTCTGCTGATGGCCGGGGCTTTATTTGTTCGCTTTTATGTGTTTTGGGTACTGAATTCGCCTTGAAAAACCCTTTATTGCTGATGAGTGCCGCCGTATTCCTCGGGAGTGTTGTCGTGTGCTTTGAGATCTCGGCTGAAGTCCAGTGGGCGAGGGCTTGCGTGGCCTTTCTGACCACGTGAAAAAGGTCCGGTAGAGCCCCATTCCTTCCCCACTAGCACAGACCCGAAATGATGCCCATGATGCAGTTCTGCGCACGTGACATCTTTGTTCTCTGTGGGGCCTGTGCTCTCAGATTGGGATCTGGGGCCTTTCTCTTAGACCTGGAGTCAGTCTGGTTTTGGAAGCATTAGGAGCATCTGCAGCCATCAGAGTTAGAATGAGAAGGATGAATGCCCTGGGGGGCTTGTCACCCCATCTCCCGGAGACTACGAAAGAAAGCCCTTGGCCCCGGCTGAGGGAGGACTTCCTGCCTTGTGACTACACTCTGAGGACCTCAGGCTTTTCCATCTGCCCCGCAGCTCTACCTTCCCACAGGGACTGCCTCCCCCTACTCAGATGGGAGCCTTTCTCTTTGTATCCCTGGCTTTGGGCATGGGGTTTAGCCCCTACTCGCCATCCGTTCCGTTTACTGAGCTAGGAGACCCTGAATTTGAATCCCAACTCAAATTCTTATTAGTTATGTTAGTTTGGGCAAGTCCCTAAAACTGCTCTCAGCCTCAATTTCCTCATCTGTAAAATGGGGTGATAATAGCATCTACCTCAGAATGATATGTATTGATGGAATTAAATGAGATGTGTGTATATACACATATATCCATACATATATGTACATATAATTATATGTATGTAGATACTTTGCAGATTTTACATTATATATAAACTTTGTAAATTGAAAAGTATCATAAAAGACTAGATATTATTATTAATAATAATAAATTCTGTTATTACTAATTCAGAGACCCACTGTGTGAGAAGGTCCCTCAAACATCATCTCATCAAACGTCCCATCAAATGCACAGATCTCCTCAGCACTGACCATCCCTCGGGGCTTATTTTCCTTGCCTGAAGTCCTAAAAGTCCCCAGGAGCAGGAGGCCTCTGGCCCCATCTCTGAGTGCTCCAGTTGCCTTTTGTTGAGAGGGCTCCCGGGAAGTCTTGGTTCGGCCTTCGGAGCCACCCCGAGCGAGCCTAATCCCTCTTCCACCTGGCAGCCCATCGGCTGCTTGAGCATGTCCATGTGCTTCCTCTTCCTTTCCAGGCTGAGGATCCCCCGCTGCCCCTTCAGCTATCCCTTAAATGACCTTGTTTCTCGACTTTTCCTCGCTCCGGCGATCTGTCCAAGTACCTACCTGCAGTCAATGAGTCAGCGTGGCAACACGGCTGCCAAAAATCTAATTGGATTTCAGGCGGGCGGCGTTGATCCGAGCTTCCAGATCGGGGTGGGGGGATTGGGGGGGGGCAGCGATACCAGGGAGCTTTTCCTGGGCTTTTGCGAGAACATTGGCCCTCCGGACCAAAGGGAACCGGATGGTGAGGGAGGCCGCGTAATGAGTGCATACAGGGAGGGAACTGCCCGAGCTTTGCTGGAAATAGTGACCTAGGGACGCCAAGAAGGCCGAGGTCGCCGTAGCCCATCTCAGTAAAACAGGATGCTGAGCATTACAGCTTTTGCCGAGAAATCACAAGGAAGGAGACAGGAGCCCATGCTCCTCATGTAACAGGCCCTTCTTCCTGTGGAGCCCTCCAGGAGAGCTCGGGGACCAGCGGCCTGTCAGCCAGCCGCTCTTGACTTCCCAGCCCTCCTCATCACCCCTACGTAGGTGGGTGCCGCAGGCCCTTGAGAGCAGGGACCGTCTTGCCTTTTATATCTGTAGCAGCAGCAGTTAGTGCAGGATCTGGTGCTGGGGAGTCCTACTACAACCCTTCATTGTCCACCGTGTGGCTCTCAGTGCCTTGTGGCCCGGGGAGACGTCCTTCCATAGCGAGCGCCCGTGTATTTGTTTGTTCAGGGCCATTTTTTTTTTGTCAGTAAAGTTCAGTTTTGGTTTTGCATCCCCCTCTTTTCAGCATTTCTATTAAATTATCTAGCAAGAAGATGGCGGGCCCGTGTCTGTAGTTGCCCCCGTGCGGGAAGGCCTCAGCAGGCTTTGCCTGACAGGATCCCGGGAGTGTTCCACTGAGGTATCTTCACAGGTAGGGAGCGGGGAGCCAAAGCGAATGAGGTGCCGTTTATCAGACTGCCCCAAGTCGCCATTTTGGGAAGCAGCAGTGGCGGAAGTCAGCGGCCCCAGGCTTCTTGTTCCACCTTGGGATCCAAACACCCTCCTGCCACACGTGGGGAAACAGCACAGAGGAATGGGGCAGCTTGTCCAAGGTCACACAGCGCAGAAGTTAAATGTAGATTTTCTGAACTCCCAAGTTCATTCTCTCTGGGCCGTTTTTAAAGCCACCATCTGTGGAGTGATAAGTGAGCACCTGATGTCGAGCAGGTGCTGAGGAAATGTCTGTTAAGTGAGATAGGGCTGAAGTGTGTGAGAACCGGGGAAATATTTAGGGTTTTGGTTTTTTAGCAAATTCAGTATCAATCAAAAATGTCATTTAATCAGCTCTAGAAAGGTCCGGAACCAGAGAATAACCTGAAATTTTAGGAGCATCTATTGCACAGAAATTTGTTTTTTAACCTACCAAAAAACAACAGGTGAAATTTTTTATTTGAAAGTAAAGTTATGATAAATTGTTTATGAGTTGACACATCTGGTCCTTCTGTTGTTAATGGAAAGAAGGGAGGAAGGAAAGGAAAGGAGAGAAAGGAGAAGAAAGAAAAAGAGAGAAAGAAGAGGAAAGAAAGAGAGAGAAAGGAGAGGAAAGAAAGAGAGAGAAAGGAGAGGAAAGAAAGAGAGAGAAAGGAGAAGAAAGAAAGAGAGAGAAAGGAGAGGAAAGAAAAAGAGAAAGGAGAGGAAAGAAAGAGAGAAAGGAGAGGAAAGAAAGAGAGAGAAAGGAGAGGAAAGAAAAAGAGAAAGGAGAAGAAAGAAACAGAGAGAAAGGAGAGGAAAGAAACAGAGAGAAAGGAGAGGAAAGAAACAGAGAGAAAGGAGAGGAAAGAAACAGAGAGAGAGGAGAGGAAAGAAAGAGAGAGAGAGGAGAGGAAAGAAAGAGAGAGAGAGGAGAGGAAAGAAAGAGAGAGAAGGAGAAGAAAGAAAGAGAGAGAAAGGAGAGGAAAGAAAGAGAGAGAAAGGAGAAGAAAGAAAAGAGAAGAAAGGAGAGGAAAGAAAGAGAGAAAGGAGAGAAAGAAAGAGAGAAAGAGAGAAAGAAAGAGAGAGAAAGGAGAGGAAAGAAAGAGAGAAAGGAGAGGAAAGAAAGAGAGAGGAGAGGAAAGAAAGAGAGAGAAAGGAGAGGAAGGAAAGAGAGAGAAAGGAGAGATAAAGAAAGATAAAGAGAGAAAGGAGAGGAGAGAAAGAAAGAGAGAAAGGAGAGGAAGGAAAGAGAAAGGAGAGGAAAGAAAGATAAAGAAAGAGAGAAAGAGAGGAGAGAAAGAGAGAAAGGAGAGGAAAGAAAGAGAGAAAGGAGAAAAAAGAAAGAGAAAGAAAGAGAGAAAGGAGAGGAAAGAGAGAGAGAAAGAGAGGAGAGGAAAGAAAGAGAGAAGGAGAGGAAAGAAAGAGAGAGAAAGAGAGAAGAGAGAAAGAGAGAGAAAGGAGAGGAAAGAAAGAGAGAAAGGAGAGGAAAGAAAGAGAGAAAGGAGAGGAAAGAAAGAGAGAGAAAGGAGAGGAAGGAAAGAGAGAGAAAGGAGAGATAAAGAAAGATAAAGAGAGAAAGGAGAGGAGAGAAAGAAAGAGAGAAAGGAGAGGAAGGAAAGAGAAAGAAAGAGAGAGAGAAAGGAGAGGAAAGAAAGAGAGAAAGGAGAAGAGAGAAAGAAAGAGAGAAAGGAGAGGAAAGAAAGAGAGAAAGGAGAGGAAAGAAGAGAGAGAGAAAGGAGAGAAA
This sequence comes from Antechinus flavipes, assembly GCF_016432865.1. Taxonomy (NCBI): domain Eukaryota; kingdom Metazoa; phylum Chordata; class Mammalia; order Dasyuromorphia; family Dasyuridae; genus Antechinus; species Antechinus flavipes. The sequence continues at coordinate 15,514,531 of NC_067401.1, forward strand.
GAAAGAGAGAGAGAGAGAGGAGAGGAGAGGAGAGAGAGAGAGAGAAGAGAGAGAGAGAGAGAGAGAGAGAGAGAAAGAGAGGAGAGCAAGGAGAAAAGGAAGAAGAAAAGATAAAGGAGAGGAAAGAAAAGGAAAGGAGAAAAGAGGGAGAAAGGAGCATTTCATGGTTTAGCTAAGCTAAATTTAGGAGAGAGATGGGCAAACTGGATGATGGAGGCAACTTTATCTCAGTCTAGAGAACTTTGGGACCCTTAGAATTGCTGAGAAATGCAGCATTTTGGTGAGGAGCTAAAGCCCTGTTACCAGAATTGTTTTCATCAGAACCAAGGTAACTTTTCTCTGGTCGATTTTTGATGGGAACTTTGTCATTTCTAAGAGTCTCTTTGAAGAATGAGATTCTGCTTTTACAGGAGAAAGTCCAGACTCTGAAGTTCCAAAATCCCCTCATGGGATCATAGCTCTGGATCTCGTCTAGGCTTCCTGACTTTACAGATTAAGAAACTGAGACCTGAGGAGTCAAGTGCCCTAAAGAAAATAGAATTTACAAAGTTCAAAGTAAATGGGTGTGAGCCTATGACCAGACTCTGTGTGTGTGTCCTGGGGAAAAGGGGACGTGGATGATAGAAAGAGAAAATGTACTGAAATAGGGAAGAAAAGAGGGGAATAATTATAGGAAATTGATGGGAGAGGAGGAGCCCATGAGCCTGGATGACCCTGGCACAGAATCTTTGGTGGTGTAGTCTGGCCAGGAACTTTGTTTAAGCTCCTTCATTTCACGGATAAGGATGTGGGAGTCCCAGAGAAGCTGCCACTGGACAGCCCAGCAGGCCGAAGATTGGGGACAGAGCGCGGCTACTTCTGGTCACTCGGATTTTCATCTTCCTGAGTTCAAGTCCTGCCTCAGACACTTTGGCTGTGGAACACCGGGCAAGTCGCTTCACTCGTTTGCCTCAGTTTCCCCATCTGTAAAATGAGCTAGAGAAGGAAATGACGAATGGCTCCAGAATTCCCGCCAAGGAAATCCCGAAGGGGATCGGGAGAGTCGGACACGCCCCCGGGATGGTTACAGGGAGCTGTATCTCTCAGGGACGCTCTGACAGCTTGCCTTTTATCTCCAGGGCTTAGCACATAGTAGGTGCTCAGCAAATGCTTGCCGATTACCAGTCAGTTCCAACTCTTGGTCCTTGGTTCTACGATTATGTCACTTATACTCGTGTCTAAGTGTGGGAAGGGCAGAAGAGCAGCCCCTTCCCCAGGCTTCTCTCGGGGCGTGGCGCAAACAGATTGGGGTTCTGTTAGAGGCGGGTGGGTTTGTGTGGGTGTGCACACGTGTGTGCATGCGTGTGCACGCGTGTGTGTGCGTGTGAGAATTCCCTCGTAGGCAGTCCCAGGGCCTAATTAATACAGTTTCTTAGTGTAGGTTTGCTGCATGATGGCTCAATTAGGGGAGCAGTAGATCTGTGGTTCAACATGCGGGCCAGCTTCATAATTGAAAACACATTTTCTTCTCCCAAGTTGCAGCTGGTTTGGTTCTGTTCATGCAGAAAAGGATATAACCTTGCATAACAGAGGAAGTGAACGGTTGAGAGAGAAGCCAAATTCAATTTCAGTCAGATATTTGGAGGATAAGTCCATGATCTATGGAAGCTCGGCAGTGAAGAGTGTGTGCAGGAGGAGGGGAGTGCATTCAGCAGTCTATTAATCACGGCCAGCCCGGGGGTGCCGCCGTGCGCGGCCCTTACATGAGCGCAGCTCCTCGCCCGGGCCTGGCCAGCAGCCAAGCCCTCCAGAAGTTAACCTCTTAAAGACCCTGAGCTGCTTTCTGTTGAATAAATGTAATTTTGTGGTCAGAAATAAATGCTTGTGATGTAGCAGGAGCTTTGAAAACAACAGTGAGCCAAAGCGATTACAAATTGCTCTGTGTTTTGGAAGTCAACAGCATACATCAAAATTCCGAGCTCACACCGCATTGATTTAGGCCCAGAGCTCTGCAGCCATTCAATAAAAGGCCTATTAAACCATTGTGGGTAATGAACAGTCCAGAGCAAATCTAATATTTTCCGTAGATAATTATTTCGAGCATCTTCTCGGTGACTGACAGCGGGCTTCTGGGGTGTTTGCAGCAAGACGTGCGAGAACGTGGGGCGTTTTAAGGCGGCCGCCGGGCTGGTCTCGTCGGGGTCGGTCCCTTCCGGGGCGGGAGGGGTGCTCACTCTGGTGTTGGGGGGGGGGGTATCGGGCCTTGTGGGGGAGGGGGACCCTGTGGCTGCAGAGGCCCGCCGACCGGTCCCTTGTTTCTCCAGTGAGGACCTGGAGACCCAGGGATGTCAGACCTGGCATCTAGGCTTGAGTGGGTCATTGCCCTCGCCACCTGCTGTGAAGGAGACAAGGAAGAAGAGGGTGCGTCGGATGGTGAGGTGCCCCCGTGGGGCCTCGGCTCGCTTCTTGGATCTGGCCACGTTTGGCCCCCTTGGCGCTTGGCTGCCCAGGGCTGTTCCTTCCCAGGCTCCCATGAGTGACTCCAGCCAGATCCCTCCCGGGCACAGCCCCTGCTCCTCTGCAGTCTCCTGCAGGTCTGTGAACTGAAGTTGGCCTCCCTGGTCTGGCCCATGTCCTCCGGGGTCCACTTCTGGGGCCCGCCTTCAGGCCCTGCAGACCCAGAAGACTCCTCCCCCCACATGCTGGCCCACTGCGGGCAGGAAGACAGCTGGTGTGACCTGGAGACCCTTCCCATCTGGTCACCCTCCTCCGGACCCTCCTCCAGTGTGTCCTGGGTCTGAGCCGAAGGCAGACCTGGCTCTGGTGAAGGCTTCCTTGGGGGCCTCCTGTACATATATGGATGTACCTGTGCTGTTGTTTTGTAGTCATTACCCTCCCCGGGCACACACATATACATGCGTGTGTCTACATCTGTAGCTATGTGGTGGTTAGCTGGCCCGATGGAAAGCCTTTTAAAGCTGTTTGCCGCTTTCCCTCTCACACGCCTTGGGCACGAGGAGGCTGGGCGAGGTCTGAGGTTCAGAGGGCATGTGGAGGAGAAACGGCGGCAGAATATTGAGAAGAAATCGATGATGAGAGGCCGGAAGGGCCCTGAGAAGGGGGAGAGGGCACTGAGGGCAGCTGCTCCTTCTAGGGGGGCGCCCTCGGGGGCCCTTGTGCTCATCCCGGCTAATCACGGCGGTGTAGGGAGGGACTTCCAGCTTTACTCCCATGATCTCACGGCCCCCTCAGAACCACCCTGGGAGGTGCCCCCGCAGTGACGAGGAGGAAACGGGCTGGGCCAGGGGACCTTGCCAGGATCACCCCGCAAGGGTCTTGGGCAGAATCCAAACTCAGATCTTCCCGACTCCGTGCCCGGCCCCTGGAGGGGACCTTGGAGGCCACTGCTCCGGTTTTATGGGGGAGTAAGCTAAGGCCCATAGAGGTTGGAGGGCGAGTTTGATACCCTCAGATAGAGATGGAGGACCTCGGGATGAAGGCCCTGTGAGTTGGCCAGTCCTGTGTAGCTCCAGACCGTGCAGGAAAGGAACCATCTGGCTCAGACGCTTCTCGGCCTTCCTTTGGCCGCTTCACATCCGCAGGTTCGGTCGCAGAGACATTTAGCATTTAAGTGGGGACCCTTCCCTGGGCAGCCATCGGCCAAAGGGCCGTGCCGGGCCGGGCTGCTCTTGGTCTGGGAGTTCCCATATGCAGGTGCCATTGTAATGAGGCCATTTCTTTTTGCAGAACTCCCTTCCCGTTGGAAAGCTCAATCTTGTTGTTAATTAGGTATTACCAATGCTCCATTAATCTAATAAAGCCGTTTCATAAGAAAAATGGGTGCCAAGGGCCAGATTTTTAAAGGGAGGATGCGGCTTATGCACATGCAGAGTGTTTGAGTCAGAAAGGGAAGACCGCTGGGTGAGATCGGGGGCACTGGGCTGGGGCGCCCGGTTCTTACTAACGCCCCATTCCCACCACAGCCAGGGCCCTGCATGTAGCTCGCTGCCCCCCTCCCCTCACGTCAGGCCAGAGTCTTCTCCCCTTCCCTCTCATCCCCTTACCGCTCCCCCTTCCCTCTTATTCCTTTCTCCTTAGAGCTGAACCAAGCCACAACCCTCCATTCCCTGGACCGTGGGACCCCGGACTGGCTCATCCAGTCTGTCAACAAGACAAGCATTTATAAGCACCTCCTTGTGCTGGCTGCTGGGTTACGGACCAACCATAGAGAGGCAAAAAGGATGCCATCCCTGCCTTCGGGGGACTTCTATTCTAAGGGAGAAACCGAGGGCTCTTCTTTATCCTGTGAAATAGACCTAATTCTTCTTTCCCCTCTGCTCCTTTCCTCCTCTTTCTCTTCCATTCCATCTTAAATGGCATCTGGAAGGAAAGAAAGATCAAAAAAAGACAGGAAATAAAAAGCTATTAAAAAAAAAAAAGAAATGAGAAGAAGAAAAAAAAGAAAAAAAAAAAGAAAGAAAGAAAAGACAGGGAAGGAGAATCACCATGGTGGAAGGCCAGGTTTCCAGACTTTGAGTGTGATTGTCAACACTCCTTGCCATTCTTAATTTTTCCTCATAAAAATGATTGATGATCCTAAAGAACTTTTCTTTATGGTGGCTATAGCTATTATTCTTTACTGTATTAGAAACTGAAACACGTGTTTTTTGAAAAGTATTAATTCCTTTAAATAGAAATATTAACTCCTATGACGCTCAAATTCATTTAAATAATATTTAATTCACTTAAATAAAAATATTAGTTCACTTCAATAAAAATGTTCATTTACTTACTACTTAAACTAATTCATTTAAGTGATATTTAAATCAATTCACTTAAATAAAAAATTAATAAGCTTAATAGTTAATGCATTCGAATAAAAATGTATTAATGTGCTTAAAATAATACTTAAATTAGTTCACTTGAATAATAATATTAAATCATCTAACACTTAAATGAACTCACTTAAATAAAAAATTTACTTACTACTTAAGTTAATTCACTTACATAATATTTAAATCAGTTCATTTAAATACTTTAATTCACTTAAATAAATTAAAAAATGTGATGACATGTTAGCATAAATAATATATTTTTACGAAAAACAACCATTTTCTGAAGCAAAGAGAAAATAGTAAGCAGAGCAGCATTGTTTGACATCTTTTTGCCACTCTCTTTCACGTCCACCTTAATAGAAGACGGCTCGATTCTCGTGTCAGCTTCTGCATTCAGTTTGTTGGGATTTGTTGTTTGGGTTGAAGTATGAAGGGATCCGGCCTTACAGTTCTGTTGTTGGAAAATGGAGGAGTATTTTAATAGTCAAGTCATAGTTTTCTGTTGTTATGAAAATAGAGTCCCCTGAGAGCGTTTTGAGACCCCTGAGTGTCTACAGACCACACTTGAAATCGCTGATATCGTTGAGTCAGAAGTCCTAGGCTAAAATCTCGCTCTTGACCAGTCCCCTGTGACCTCTCGTAGCTCTCTCCAGGCCATCCAGCGGCCCTTTCTTCTCTCTAGATGCTTTTGGGGTCTGTTTATGGGCATTCCTTGACAGTATGGCCTTTGCTTCCTCAGCTGTCCAGGTCAGAACTAACCCTGGCTTCCTAGTTCTCGGTAACTACTCATTATTAATCATCCCAATCGTCGATGATGCGTCTGAATCAGTGGGTCACATTCTGTTCCTATAAATGGCTGCCAGTGGGCAGGTGGAGGGTGGGGTACCGATTTCCGTGAGAACTGTTGCTAAATTTGAGCGTTGTGCTGTGTGGCGTGTTTAAATTGAGATCCTTAATCTTGTATGCTGGCATATGTCATTTGTGCATTCAGCTCAGCCGGAGAAAAGGGATTACAGATCTTGGGAGTCTTATTAGGCCATCCAAGGCTAGAAAACAGCACGAAACTGGTTCTTTTGTGTGAACTTTGAGCTGGGCAAAAGATATCACTAAAAACCAGAAAAGCAGAAAGTTTGACCTTGGAAAGCCGAAGGAGGGCTCCCTCCCACCCGGCTCTTCTCCCTACTGTTGCTTATTTCCCCGTAGTTGCAATGGTCTTCGGGAGAGTCATAATATTCCAGCACGATATCGAGTTGCTGTTATCTCCCCATAACTGGAACGCTTTGCCAAGAATTGTATTCATGCACTAACTTGGAGAAATACTGGGCTCGGTCATTGTTGTTTTTGTGTGTCTGTTCTTTTTACATGGCTGTGCTCAGATAAAATTAGAACTTGGAAATTTGGGGCCGGGCTCTGATCTCATCTGGACTTAACTCTTAGAACTCTCACTTGGCTTCTGGTGCTCCTTGTGGCTCCTCAAGTCAGACGGCGAGTGCAGCCGTGATCGCAGCCCGTCGCTCTGTGTGCGATTTGCCGGCCTTTATTGGCCTCCGGTCCCGAAGCACACGGATCGATAGATAGATGGTTTGTATTCGGCCCTCAGTCATTAGCTTGTAACCTCCCCTGCTGAAGGCCGGGAGCTGCTCCGTGACGCGCCGGCAGCTGGAAGTCATAGGTAAGACATCCCTGTCCCCAAGGATTTTAAGGGAGTTGGGCTTTGAACTGGGTTTGATAACGACACAGGGAAGAAGAAGCCACGCGTCCCCCTCATCCCTGGAAATTCAGCTTATCCAGGGTCATCTCATCGGGAAGCCTGTGGGCCGAACATATCGGGACTGTGTAGACAGATACAGAGCTTCGTGACATCTGGATTTATCAATTAGGCAATGACTCCAGTTCTGGTTATCAGGTTTTGGGAGGAAAGGCACATTTAAAATTAACCTGTGGAATTGCAAAATCCAGATTTCACTGAAACATACCCTGCTTTTCCCTCCCTACCAGCTCTGGGTAAGTCAGATAACATCTTAAAGCATTTCCTAATGGGCTGATTTTAGTGGAGAGGACTGCGTGTAGTAGGGGGGAACAGAGCTGGCCTCTGGCAGGAATGGGGATTCATTTCATCTCACCCACTGACCATGGCATGTCCTCCAAATGCCCTCTCCCTCCCCTAACTCCCGGAGGTCACCCGGTGCGGAGTGGGTGCAGAGCTGCAAACCCACCAGGAGTTTCCCAGACGGATGAAACTGTAGCCTTGAGCCACCATTTTTAAGCGATCAGCAGTAGGGACAGGACATCAGAATGTGGTGAAATCGGCTCTGAAGCCTCTTGTGGCCCAGGACTCCACAGGAAGGTGACGTGGGTGGGCGGGCACTTTAGAAACTCCATTTCCCCCTGCGTCAGATAAAGGGCCTGAGCCAGGTGGTGTCCTGAGTCCGCCGACCCTAGCTCTGGAACTGGGGGGTCGGATAAGATGGGAGCCACCTTTTCTTCCAGCTGGACTCCAATGGCCTCCCAAGACCTCTCGGTCTAAAGGCCCAGAGAGAAGTCTTTGTCCCGGTCTCTTGGTTCTGTTTTCTGGGGCCTCCTTCCCAAGCTTTATCCCACTGGTGTTTCATTGATTGTCTGTGGGCTCCAGCAGCCAAGGGGTGTGGGCCCACCTGGTTGGAATGGCGTGGGTCACGTGCCGCCGCTGTGAGATTGGTCACCAGGGGAGTTGAGGGGACAGAGCCCTGGTGACTTAAAAGGTCAAAATAAATGCGCGCTGCCATTATCATTTTTGTTATTACTACGTTTCTTACCTGTCAGAGAAGGACGGCAATCCCATCATCTCCTCCCCCCAGTTTAGGTCACTGTTGTGAAGTTGCTCATCCCAAGAATCAGAGCTACCAGGGGCCCTAGAAGTCATCAGGCCTGGACCCCTGCATTTTACAGATGGGGAAACTAAGGCTCTCAAGTAATGAGCATCAGAGGCCAATGAGAGTTAATTTTAAGATAGCTTTCAAACAAATGGTTAAAGCTCTCTACCAACATAAGAGGCTATCATGTCTGAGCTCACTTTGCCAGTCTGTATAATGAAGGGTACAAAGTATATGTGCAGAAGCCCCTTGTGACTGCCCAGCCCAGGCCCAGTCAAAAAGGAGATCAGCCTGGCCCATGGGGAAGGAGCAAAGGGGAAACCATACTAGGTTACCTTATTTGGGGATCCCAGGTCTTACCTGGAAGCACCATGTTGTTCCCCCGCAGTTACCAATGAGAGTCCTCAGCCTGCTGCCTGGGGCTGGTCCCTGGGGCTGAGTCTGTGCAGAGAAGATCTGGGGGAGGGAGACCAAGGTCTCTGAGACAGATTTGACTCCAGTCCCCATCCTCTATGAGCTGTGGTCCCTTCCAGCTCTCCATTCTGATGAGCTTCCATTGCTTCACTGGTGAGCCTCAGTTTCCCCATCTCTGAACTAGATGGCGATAATTGTTACCATCTCAAAGGATTCCATGAGCAGCCCACGTTATCAGCCAGTATTTGAGGGTTTTTAAGGGCCTCGTGCTGGGCACCCACTCTCCAGTGTCTACAGCCCCCAAAAGCTTAACGTTTTCTTGGGGGAGAGGAAACTCTTTATAAATAGAGCTTATAAAGGGCAGGCGGTTCATTTTTCTTGGATGGGGGCCTAAGTTGTGATTATCAATGTGGGGTGATCTCTAAGTCAGAACTCCCCAGTGTTAATGGAGACCTAAAGCTCCCATTAGCTCCCAGCCTTGAGGGCTTCAGAAGAGGTAAACCTCGCACTTGGGCCGGCTCTCCCCCTCCAGCCCAGTCTGCCTTTCATACAAATGACAAGTTCAAGTCGGCTTTCCCTGTCTCCTCCCTTTGAGTCGCTGGGGTGCGTCCGGAGGAAGCCAGGCCATCGCTAGCGATGGCCACGGGGGCCCGAGAGAACTCGAGGAATTCTCCCCTCACCCTCTGGCCTCCACTCTGGCCTCAGATGGTCGGCGGATTCCAGAGCTCTCTGTCTCCCGTTTCCGTTCCGTCCATCGGCTTTTGCTGTGGCAGCAAATCAGAGCCTTTCCAGAAGCTGTCGGTCGGTCATCTCTAAAGTCTCCCAAGGTTCTGAATCCTAGATTCTGTTTCTTTCCCTCTTTTCCCAGGGGGGCTTGGAGGTTCTGAGAATGCTGCAGCCTTGGGGACGGGGAGGCTGTCGTGGGTGGTGAGCAGCAGAAATGGGTCCTAGGGTCACAGATCTCGGGGAGGCAGCGCCTCTGGTCCAGCCTCCTCATTTCCCAGAAGACCAAGCTGAGGCCACTGTCAGGTGCAGCTTCCTCACAGGGTTCTGAGGCCAGCGTCTGAGACTCCGTGGTCACTATCCTTTCAGCTGTTCCCACTGCCTCCTCTGAATCCAGAATTCCTACCCGTTACAGCCCACTCTTTTTTTTTTTTTTAATTACATTTAATTTGTTCAATTAATTAAAAAAGAAACTTTGCCTCCCCCATTGAAGAAAATTTTAAATTTTTATTGGTATCTTTTGCTTTTATATGATCTTTTCCAAAGATATTCCTTCCTCCTCTCTGGTGAGTCATTTCTTGGGGGAAAAAAACAAAAAAGAAACAATGAAAAAAGCAATTCAGTAAAAAAAACAAGTCAATGCATCACCCACTCCTAATGGTGTATGCTGTGTTCCACACCCCTCATCCCCCACCTTTGTACAGGGGAGGAACCATCGACTCATCCCTTCTTTTTTTCACATTATAATCATTGTGCTCTTCCTAAGAACAGATAGTTTAAAAAAAAAAAGAAAAAAGCCAGACATGGGACATCAGAGTTTTCAGGGAGCCCCACCTTTTGGGGATGGGATTGGCTCCTCTGCCTGCCTTGAATCTCCAGCCCTTTGTAAGCCCATCTCCCCCTAGGACTGAGCAAGGAAAGGCCATGGATCACAGAGACCAGAATCAGGAAGGCCTAGAAGCGTCCCCTCTAACGCCTCCTGGCTGTGGTACCCATGTAAACAACCCTGATTTGTGATAAAGGTTCCATAGTGGGGGAACCATCTCTGTGGGGATGGGAAGAGTCTTCGTTGTGCACTCCCCACCCCGGTGAAACCGTGGGGCCGGGCCCACCCCGGCTTGGGCGCCCTCAGACATTAATTCCGAGTTAAGCAGATAGCAGCGTTTCCATTTTTGTTTTTCCAAATTCGCTTCTCTTCGGTTTCCTTTTTCTTCCTGACCCCCCGTCAGTTTCCCATCTGTAACTGACCGGCTGAGCTTATTATTGTGCCAACAGCGTGGCCGAGAGGAGAAGAAACGGCCTCTGGGATCCCGCGGCAGGCGACGCGGGCCGCCATCCATTGTGATCTGGTGACGTTTTCCTGCCTGAGAAAGCTTCCCAAGGACATTTCATTTTCGAGGGAAGAAAAATGTAGCTCTTACATTTGCAAATCTCATTTCAGAACATAGAAAACTAATAAGTAGAGAGGAAGGAACGTTTCATTTCTGGGCTGATTTTTAATTAAGAAAAAGCATATTCTTCATCTTCCCAATTATGAGTACAGCCTTAATGACATACAAACTCCAAAAAACAGCATATGCTAACTCATCCATCCCTCCACTTTTTGTTAGCTCGTGTCAACGAAAGCCGCTGCTTAATTTAGCCGGAGCTTTATTTTGAAGCTTCTAAAAAGATGGGCGCGGATTTTATACACGGGAAAAGGCCAAATTTGGCCCGAAGGGCCCGACAGGAATTGGTTCTTAAGCTCTGGCGAATTCTCCCATTAGATAAATATATACATCCTTGTTGCTTCCCTGAAACTATTTCGAGGGTGTGAGTGGGTGGGCACTCTGGGCAAAATATTCGGCTCTAATTTCAACTCCTAAGTCAGGAGATTCTCCCGAAGGCCGGGCCCTGGGAGAAGCCGTGTGGTTATTTGTGCTTTTGCCCCGGACTTCTCGTTCCCAGCTCCAGAATGAACCGAGAGGTCGTCCGGATTCTAAAAAGGGGAGGGGGGGGGTAAAAGCAGCGCCCCCAGATGGCAAACGTGGCCGCGTGGGGAGCTTGGCTCTCCCACCGGCCGCTTCGTCCGACGGGATGTCGGGGGTGGCTCTGTGCCGTGCCGCTGGGGAGGGAGGGAGGGCGGGGCTGGTGGCCAGATGTGGATCAGGACCGAGATGGCGACCGCTCGGTGGCTAGAGAGCCCGGGCTCTGACTTCAGGCGGCCTCGGTTTCCCTGCAGGTCGGGTGTCCCCGGGCGTAGCGCTGACCCTATGGAAGCTCAGTCCCCTCCTTGAGGGGGTGACTGTGAGCCCCGGAGGGATCAGTGTGTCAAGTGCTCTCTGAGCATTGGGGCTGCCACAGGGACAGCTGGGTTGTGTTTCACTACTGGGGGGTCGTCCCCCCACCTGATGGCCCCTCGGAGACGCTCCCAGTTTGGAGCATGTCCGTCCCCTTGGCGCCGGGGGCACTGAGTGTTCTCTGGTGGGTTTTATGGCAGTTTCTCTGTCACTGGCCATTTGCAGAGACTTTGGCTGCAGGACCCGGGATGAGCCACTTAGCGGCCCAGTGCTAGGAGCGCTCTCAGAGGCCGCAGGAACTGAAAAGGGGGCTCCCCAGGGAAATCACAGACCTGGGCCTGGCCCCTCTGGACCTGCCCTGTCCAGGCCTGGTGCACTCCCAGCCTGACCCCCCTCCCCTCCGGACACCTTCTTTGCAGCACAGGTTTGGTTCCTCCCTCCATGTGCACTTGCTTTGTGCCCATTAAGGTGGCCGGTAGAGGGAGTCTTTGCTTGGTCCTGCTATTCCCTCAGGGTCACAGAACTCCCAGGGAGAAGGTCCCCCATCCTGGGGTGGGTCTAGCTCCCTGGGCGGCCCACCCTGACCCTTCGACAGTCCTGTGCCTCTAGAGCAGATGTGGTCCCAGATACCTCGAGCTGCAGTCTGGAGGACCTGAGTGCAAATCCAGCCTCAGACTCTTGCTGACTGTGACCTGCAGTGAGCCCTTAAGCCCATTTGTTTTCTCATCTGTAAAATGGGCACAGTAGCAGCAGTTCCTTCTCAGAGCTGTGGGGAGCTCCCAGCAGGCCCTGGATCCATGCTCGTCACTACCCCTCTCCAAGGCCACGATGGCCTTGATGTTGGTGACCTTCTGAGGGATCCCACTAGCAGAGAGAGGCTGAGCCTCGAACCCCGGCCCAATGGGAGTGGATGCAGGTTGTTCCCTGGTTCAGTCCGGCTGCCGCCCTGTGCCCTCGGTGGCCTCTCCTCTCACCCCGCCTCCCCCTCCCAACAGAGCTCCTCCCCAAGGGAGGCTTGCACCCCCGGCTCGCCAGTGTCGTGTCTGTGCGCCCCCTCTCTGTGGCCCTCCTCTGTCCCTCACCTTATTCACAGAACTCCTCCCAACACCTCCTCTGGGAAGCCCTCCCTGATTGTCCCAAAGAAAGGTTTTCTTTTCTCACTTTCTCCTGTAAGACCTTGTTTGGACTCCTCACTTCCCTCCATTTTGAGCCATTCTTCGTTGTCCATATTTCTGTCCAGGCCAGCCGTGGGCCCGACAGGAACGGCGGGAGCTGGGTGTGAGTCTTGCCTTGGACACTTAATCCACTTTGCTGTGTGGCCCTGAGAAAATCTCCTTCCCTATAAAATGGGGGGGCTCCTACCTGACCAGAATGGGCCCATCTGGGAGTTCAGGGCTCGGCGGGAAGCTCGAGCGTGTCCTGGGGCAGGAGGGGCCGAGCCTCCCGGTGCCCCAACTGGACTAGGCGAGGGCCCCGCGGGCCTGGAGCCGAGCCGGCCTCTCCTAGCCTGGGAGGGTTCGGGGCCGAGCTCATCGCGGCTGCTTACGGACGGCTTCGACCCGAGTCCGGAGGAGAGGCCGTCATTACCTTTAATAGGGAGGGAGACAGAGAGGAAGATTCCACACAGGGGGAGGCACGCAGTGGGGGACAGGAGGGGATACGGGATTCCAGGCCTCCACCGAGCCAGCGCAGACCGGCTGCATGAGGGGGCTCGTCGGCCCCCGGCGACCACATCCTGTCCGAGGCCCAGACTCAGCACTTGGTTACGTAAGCCTGGCCTGCAGGCGTGGGGCCCAAGGCCCCAGACCCCAGGCCCCTTCTTGGTGGGGGAAGGCTCCCCCCCCAAGCGACATTTCCAAGCAGGTCTGCACCGCCCGGGGGATTAGGAAGCGGGCCAGGGGAGTCAAATATGGCAGAGCCAGCCCTCGGTTGTCAGCGGCACAGGCCAGTGACAGGTACGTTCAGCCCACGGGGAAGGGAGACAGGTGAGATCCCTGATGGGGGAGCCCTCAGGGAGTGGGCCCAGTAATGGAGGGTGTCCACCAGCTGCTTGTCTGTCTGTCTCTGAAGTGTGTGTTGTGTTTGTATAAATGTGTGAGTGTGTGTCTGTATGAGGGTGAGAGTATGTGTGAGTGTGAGTGTGTGTATGTGAGTATATAAGTGTGTGTGTATGTGAGTATGTAAGTGAGTGTGTGAGTGAGTGTGTGTGTGTGTGTGTGTGTGTGTGTGTGTGTGTGTGTGATAAAGGGTCCTGCTCCTGTCGCAGCCCGCAGTGCTGAGAGGGCAGCAGTTGGCAGAGCAGGCCCCGGCTCCGCTGACTCATTCCCCCCTTTGATGACAAACCTGACCGTGCCGACTCCCACCGCGGCTGAGAATTGGGAAGTTGGAGGAGCCCGGGACACAGAAGGGCTCTGCGCCGAGTATTGGCGCTGACACTCCCCCCTCCCCCCAAAGCCGAGTTTGAGTCCAAAGCCCCCCTCCCCCCAGAAGGAGTCCAGCGGCCGCCGGCTCTCCGTGATCTGGCTTTACTTACAGGATCTCAGAGAACTCGGGTGGAATATTACCAGATTAAAAAACACACTCTCTCAAACACACGATGCTTCGGTGCTGGCAAATTTACAGCAGCATTTACGAGAAAAACAGTGAGTTTTCAAACAAAATTCCTACTTGTCGGAAGCCGAGAGGGAGCGGGCCGAAGCGATCCCCTCAAAGGCTGTCGAATGGGGCTGTTGAAAAGTGTTGTCAGGCACTTAATGGGGCAGCGAGCTCTCTCCTCATTATTGTGGTCAAAGGAAATAAACTGTTTTCAAGAGAATTAGAATGTATCAGCAACTAAATGAAAGATTGGTCCAAATCCCTAAAAACAAGAAATTATAACCACTCGGGGGTTCACCTTCGAGCCGACCCCTTGGTAAAGATGAAACGGGAAGAGAGAGGGGAATAAACATTTACGTAGCACCTACTGCGTGCCTGGCACTGTGCTCCGCTCTTTACATATATTATTTGATCCTCCCAGTGACTCTGGAAGTTATTTCCACTTTACAATTAAGGAAACTGAGGCAGCCTGAGCTCGAGTGCCTCGCCCAAGGTCCCACGGCTGGTAAGTGTCCAAGGCCAGGTCCCCGCACGGGGGTCATCCTGACTCGAGGGCCAGCACTATGTCCGCCGAGCCATCAGTTGCTTCCCTGAACAATGTTGGACAGTCTGAGGTACTGGGGTCAGAGCTGTAGCCTGGGACGGCCGTTCTGGAAAACGATTTGGGATTGTGTGACGGACCCTCTGACCCAGAGAGTTCTGGGAACGGAGCCCGAGTGAGGGACTTAGTGGGACGGGTCTCCCAGACAGCCCGAAACCTTGGCCACCAGCCCCAAAATGGCCATGACCATTTTAGTGACTAAACTGGAAGGATCCATACCCGAAATTCAGAGCATCACATGAAGACCTGAACAAACAGAGACAGAAAAAAATCATCAGAACCAGGCGACCACATGGACCGGAGCTTGAACGCCATAAAGGAAAGGGCAGAGCCGGGAAGGGTTCCGCCGGGCTGCCCGATCTTGGCCCCACGGGAAGAGACCGAGTCCGAGCGTCTCCTCACTGACTTAGCCCGCAGAAGCGGAGGCCTGTGGGTGTGGAGTGACGGATGGGCTGTCAGCTCTCCTTAACTGATGTTGGGGTTTGTTTTTGTGCTCTTTCTGGAGTGGAAATGCCCCAGGCTGAATCCCTTGCTTGATACTTCTGGGTGCAGGTGGGAGGAAACTTGTGTTTCTGGGGTTGGCGCTACCTGCTCAGCGAGGAGCGGCGGCCGCCCGGACTGGAAGGGAGCCCACGCCGTCTGTGCCGCTGTGATTTATTCCGCCTAGTGTCTCCTTACGGTTTCATGCCGGCTAAAGGGAAGGCTCATCGGCTTAGGGTTGGGTGTATGCGGGTGGCAGGAGGGCATTCTCTCCCGAAATCATTGGGAACGTAAGAAATGGCTTAGCCAATCGACTTACAAAGTGCCGAACGCACCAATCAGATTCTTTTAAAGGCATCGAATATTGTTCCCTAAATCTCAATCATTTAATAGCAAAACAAACAAACAAACAAACAAAAAAACATATTTCTTACTAAATATACTATTAGATTTAAAAAATTTGTCTGTTAATAGACTATTATATTAGATAAAATTATAGAATTTCTATAGTAGTATTATTTTATTCAGTACCATTAATAGTAGACATTAAAGTAGCTTTTCAAATTTATTATTGCTTTTAAGTTTCATTGAAAGTGAAGAGTCGGGTTTTTGTGCAGCAAAATAACTGTTTGGACATGTATACATATGTTGTATTTAATTTATACTTTAATATATTTAACATGTATTGGTCAATCTGCCATCCGGGGGAAAGAATGGGGGGAAGGAGGGGAAAAGTTGGAACAAAAGGTTTAGCAATTGTCAATGCTGAAAAATTACCCATGAATATAACTTGTAAATAAAAAGCTATTAAAAAAAAAAGTAAAGAGTCAGGGCAGCTAGATAGTACAGTGGATAGAGCACCAGCCCTGAAGTCAGGAGGACCCGAGTTCAAATCTGACCTCAGACACTTAAGGCTTCCTAGTTGTGACCCTGGGCAAGTGACTCAACCCCAATTATTTCAGAAAAAGAAAAAGAAAGAAAGAAAGAAAGTGAAGAGTCTTCCATATTGTACCTTCACAATAACTGAGCTGCCTTGGGGCCTACCAGATGCAGTTTTGCCTCCGCTTTGCCAACAAACTGGTCTAGAACCTTAGGACGTCACTGCCCCCTGGTTTTCGGTGGTAGAAGGTGCACAGATTGTGGAGCCTCCTCCTGTGGGCCACAGGTCTCAGTTTTGTGATCTGTGGAGTGGGGGCAGGACCTGGGGGGAGCCGAGGGGGTGATCCCCAAGTTGTGGGAGGATCCTTCCAGATGAGGGGATCCTTGCTTTTCTTTGAGAGAGCAGAACAGAAGGGGAGAAGGGGGAGAAGGGCCAGAGGAGAAGCCGGGCCCTGTTTCCTTTGCTTGCCTGAGTGGCCCGATGTCAGTGGCTGGCCCACTGGGGAGGCCTTTGGGATGACCATGTGAGCACCACGGCCCCTGAGGTCTCCTCTCAATGAGCAAGCAGAGAAGGGGAGCCCCTCCCAGGGTCTGGCAGGATTGGAGGCGGCGTTCAAAGCCTCGCCATCAAACAGCGCCGCCATAACCAGGCCCTCGGCCAAGTAGCCAAAGTGTCCTGAATCCCTGCTGGCCCGGCTTCCGGGCCACTTAGGCTAGCAGAAATCTCCCTCCTGGACATCCTAGGTGCGATGGCCGCTGGGGGACTAGCCTTCTAATCCCCGCTTGCCTCAGTGCCCTTGTCCGCCCGGGGTGGTCGTGGGATCCAAAGGAGCCATGATTGCCATGTGTTTAGCAGCGAACGGAGCCCCAGGCCTAGAGGCAGGAGCACTCCCCTCCCCGAGTGCCAGTCCAGCCTCAGAGCCCTCCTAGTGGCGGGACCCCCGTCTGCCTGTTTCCTCAGCTGGTAAATGAGTGGAAGAGTTACCCTCCCCCCCGCCCCCAGCATCTATCCAAGAAAGCTCCAAAACGGGTTCCAGGGTCGGAGGTGGCTGGGACGACCGATGTGCCCGTAAAGCGCCCGTGCTGTCTGGCTTGTGAATTGTGACTGATGCTTTGTCCGTGGCTCCCCGCAGAAATCTGAGATCTTTTTCTTTGCCCCCTTTAGATTGATGCACTGAGTAAAAGAAGCAAAGAAGCCGAGGCAGCCTTCTTGAATGTCTATAAGAGATTAATTGATGTTCCAGGTAAGCCGGCGGGCCGTGGCGGCTTTCACTCCTCGGGGGGGTGGGGGGGGGTGGTTTCTTCCTGGCCACCTGCGGGGAGGGGCAGCTTCCTCTGACACGCCTAAGGCCCTGGAGATGCCCCAGAGGATGCAAATGGGAGGCTCACCCCCTGCATTTACAGAAATGCTCATTTCAGCCCAACTTGGCCGGGGCTGCCACCTCCTGGGGGATGTAGCAGAACATGTGGCCAGTCACGGACCGTGACCCAACGCATCATCCCTGTGTTTCTCCCACCAAGATTCCCGCCCTCCCTCCCTAGCTGCGTCCCCCTCTGAAACCGTGAGCTGCTGGAGGGCGGGGATGGCCACGTGTTGGGAATCCCCTGGCGTGGCCCATAGTGACGAGCAGATGTGCCTTTGTTCATTCGTTTAATCAGCGCCGCCCGGTGCTGCTGCCCAGCTCGTGTCGGGCCGAGCCCCGGAGCAGGGACCAAGGCGCTGCCGAGATAGTGGGAGTCCCGCCCGGGGAGGGTCCCCATTCTGTGGGGAGAAGCTCCTTGTGGGGGAGGGACGGGCCCCTATGCACAGTAGGTGTGGAACCGGTTGTTCTGAGAGCCCTAACACACCAGGTAAGCGCTGGTGAGTGTGGGGAGGGCACCGGAGGCCCCGTGGCTGCGCGTTAGACACAGCGTCTCCAGGATTCCCAGGGCGCCCTCGCCACTGCCTGGGCCGCACAGCCTCCATACTGGGTTCTGACGGGCAGCAGGAGCCGTGCCATGAGCAAACGCTCGTTAAGGATCACGGTGCAGGGAGCTCCCGTTACTGTTTGAAAGCAGCGATAAAGCAGAGGAGGAGAGAGCAGCCAGTTAAGAATTAAGGCTGTGGGACTTCTTTTAAGGAGGCCTTGAATGTCCTCCTAAGTTAACTGTGGATGACGTCCCCTCCCCCCCCCCCACCTGATTAGCAGAGAGTTGATGGAAAAGGGTCTGTTTCTCATATTAGCTGGGGTGCCGGACTGGGGGGGTTCAAGTCCCTGAGCTTCGACCCCACATCATTAAATGAAGGGGCCGGAGCTGGTCGGCCTTGGAGGCCTCTTGCACTTTGACATCAGGGATCCTGGGGCCGTGGAAAACGTCTCTCAGGCCTTCTGAGAAAAGCGCTGAGTCGGAGGGGTTACTGTTTACCTCAGGGAAAGCAGATGAGCCTGGGGGAGGGGGAGGGGCCGCCGCTGGGCCCAGTCTCGCTCTGAGGACCCTGGGTTCCGTTTGGGGGAGAAGCGGGTTCTGGCCTCATTAGCATGGCAGTGCCCAGGCTAGCCCACTAGCATTAGACATGCATGCCAGCCACTGGGAATTTCCTCCACAGACATCTTAGTCACGAGCCAGGTGGGGAGACAAAACAAAGCCCGGTGGCCACGTCCACGGGGGGGCACTCTCTAGGCCGGGCCAGACCGAGGACCGTCTCGGGGCCTCCTCTGGGCGCCCCCAGCCTCGTGCCCCCGCCACGGGGACGAGGGAGATGAAAGGGCATGGCCGCCAGATGTGGTTTGGCTGGCCTGCTTTCCGTGCTCGTGTTCCTGAGATCATCCGTCTCTCTTGGGCATCTTGCTGAGCTCTAGCTGTTGCCATGTGGCTGCTCCGAGCTCCTCCAGCCTTTTGCGTGTGCTGGGGACTTCCATCTCCTCTCTCCCCGCTGTCGGCGATCCGGGCCCCGCTGTCGGCGATCCGGGCCCTGCTGGCATCCACACGTCTGTCCTCCTTCGCTCTATCCCTGCCTGATAGCTGGCTTGGAAACCGGTTTTGTTACCCTCGAGTGGATAAAGGGCCAAGCTCGGCATTGGGAAGGTCTGCACTTCAGCCTCGTTGTTAGCCCTGCCCCGGGGAAGGAGGGTCCCGGCCTCCTCACTTCGCATGTTTCACCTTGAGGGCCTCATCTACAAGGGGGGAGATGGGAGTTGCTGATCCCAGAATTCCTAGCAAATAGCCCCAAGTCTGATCCTGAGAAAAAGATTCCTTTTTTCACCGGGGGTGGGGTTGGGGGGATGGGGGGAAACATGCCCAGCCCCCAGCTTGAAATCTCCTTAAAACACATCCAGTCCCACCTGGGCTCAGTCCTGCGTCACGGGGAGACCGAGGAGGCTCTCTCCGAATCCTGGGCTGTGTCGGCGCTGACTCAGGTAGAAAGAATTTGCAGGAAAAGTCCAATTGAGGCGGACAGATTGCCTTTGATAAATATAACTCCTGGCAGCTTTCTGTTTGAAAAGGTTGCTGCGTTCTTTTGATTTGCTATTTTTATTTTGCTGTTAAAGGGGTGCTCTGGGGCCATATCAGGGCCCTATTGAAAAGGAGAAACGGAGCCAGCCGAGAGTGCGTCATTTTGCGACGTGTGGGTTTTATTGAGTTGTGTATGTATGAGGGATTGGGTTTTTTTTTTTTAACTCTTTTTTTTAAAAGGTTAGCTTATTTGGAGTTTGCCGGAGCCGAGGCCATTAGCAGTTGTTTTTCCAAACATCTCCCGCCCCCTTTTCAAATATGTAATTGAGTTTTATACACACATTTTCCCCAGTGCAGTTTCTGAATTGAGCTGTCATTTAAAAGGGGGCTATTTTCCTTCAGCTGCTTGTAGGATTTTTTTTTTTTTTTTCTGCAGGGAGTAATCACTCTCGTCCCTCCTTTTTTCTCTCCACAGAGAAAGGAGTAGTATTTTCAGAAAGATTCCTCACTTCTTCTTCGGAAGATTTGGACTGCCCCCTAGTTTACAAACGGCGGTCACTGAACAGGCCGGGCTTTCTCCTCCCCAAGGGGATGGCTTCCTTCTTCATGGTCCCTGAAAAGACTAGAGGGTTTACGCTTTAGCGTGCTAAACAGTGACCTGCTCAGGTTCTCTTTGGGCACGCTTCCCGGGGAATGGTGAGCTCCTGTTCCCAGAGCCTGGGCTCAGTGGCCCGCTGAGGGCCCAGGACTAAGGGGGGAGGGTGTTGGTTTTTGCTTCGGTTGTTGCTCCCCCATCTCCACGAGTTTCTCTGTAGAAAGCTCGTCTGCTTCAGGTGTCCGTGAGGAGGCTCCGGGATTTCTTGAGGAGAAGGGAATTTTCCTAGAGTTTGGGTAGTTCCGGCCTCGCTGACGTCAGACTGCACATGGATAGATGGACTCTGCTCCAGAAGGGACCTGCGGGGCCTTTTGTTTAAATAAGTCCGAGAAAAGGAAGATGCAGCTTGAGGCCCGTAACACGTTTGTCCACAGTGTCCGTTTTCGGTATTCCGCTGGAATCCGGCCAGAAGGACGCCGATGCGGAACGTTGCCTCCCATCTCGGATCTGTGGAGTAGAATCAAATACATTACTTATTAAGGACCCCGAGTTTACAAACCTCATGGAAGTGATGGGAAGGGGAGAGCCCGGAAACTAGGAGTGCAAGACAGGGTCATGGAGCTGCAAAGAGCCAACTCGACAGTTTTCAAAACAATATAATATAGTTTTTGTTTTTAGATGATTTGCATTTCCCAGCTATCTTAGAGCACCAAACCCGGTGGCAAAGAATGAAGGAGAGAAAGGGAAGAAAGTGTTCAGCAAATAAAGGAGAGAAGGGAAGAAAATGTTCAGCAAACAAACATTTCGAAAAAACCTCGTTACCTACGGCACAGAGTGTGGATGCAGGGAACTCTTCCTCCTCTTGGATCCCCGAGGAGACCGAGGCCGAGGGGGCCGTGGCTCAGCCGGGAGCCCACAGGCTGAAAGGAATGCTTGCCCTGCGCGGGGCTCCCTGGACGGTGAACATGGTGAGAGAGACCTGCCTAAGGATTGTCTAAGAAGCCCGAGGCCAGTTGTTGTGGCCGCCTGGGAATTAACGTCCTTAGGCGTTAGACAGCACACGGCGAGAGAATCCGCATGGAGCTCCTGGGATTCAACGGGACTTCTGTCCCCTCCCCCTTCACTTTTCAGGAACAGTGGCAGGCCTGGAGGAGGGGAGGGCTGCCTGTGGCCCAAAGCGCCTGCGACTCTGGCCAGGAGGTGAGACAGATGCGGAGTCCTGAGAGATGTGTGGGGAAGGGTGATGGCGGTCTGCCGGCTCAGAGCAAGGGAGGACTCAGTCAGCCTGCGTCGCTCCTGGAGGAGACGCATGGCCCCAATGTGGCCAGGGGGCGTCCGGCCCTCCCCGGGAGAAGCTTTTCTCATCCCCCTCGGCTCGCTGTGGGCCCGGCAGATCCCAAAGGGAAGTCACGTGAGGAAGACCCAAAAGGGGTCCGGCTAAATGGGGGTGTCATTAGTTGGATGAGCATGAAGCAGCCGGAGGGGAGTCAGAACATGATCCGAGACAGTGCCCGGGGAGACAATGAACGTGCTCCGGGGCACAAAGATCAGGGAGAATGATGGAGCCCTTGGAGACAAAGGGGAGCCCGGCGGTGCCGAAGCCGATCCCCCAGACGGTCGGCCCGGGACGGGGATGGACCAGCAAGTTTTAGACACCAAACAGGTTATACCAGGTATCGCTTACCTGTGGGCCGGGGGAGCGACAGATGAGAAGGGACCCGCTGAGGGGGCCCCCTTTTGTCACAGGAGAGACGGCTGGGGGCTCCTCTGCTTTTCTCACAAAGCCCCAAAGGTAGAAGAGGGAGAGAGACTGGACCTGCAGTCTCCTTGAGAAGTCCCAGGTGAGCAAAGTCCTGCTGCTGTGCTTTGCCGGCACCTCCTCTGCAGTTCCCCTGCAGCTAGGCCGGCCTAATGGTGCCAGACCCGGCTAAAATCCCCATCTCAGAAAGGCAGCGAGGGGATTGGTCAGCACGGGTCAGAAGTCTCTCGGCTTTGGGGTACTCTCTGTGGTACCTCAGACTGCCCTCCATAAGGGCCCAGCTGAAATGGAAATTACAAATCAAGGCTCTGTGGGGCAACCGAAGGAGGGCGTCCTCTGCAAGTCGGACCAGGAACAAGGAGCCCCCAGCCTCCATTTCCCAACCTCCTGAGGGAAGCTTGGATCAGTGACCCGAAGATCCTCCCAGCTCTGGGTCGTGAGAGACTTTTCAGGGGTGGAGTACGGCCTTCTAGCGAAGGCTGCCCAGAGGTGTCTGGGGGCCGTGTCCAGCCCACTCCTCTGGCCTCCGGGGGCCGGCATGCTGACCACTTGGGCCTTATCTCTGAGAATGAGGGCGTGAGCTCAGGTGTGCCGGCCTGCGTTTGGAGTCAGGTGGTTTGTTCACATGAGGTTACCCTGAGCTGGCAGAGCCACTGCGGGGGTCCCAGCCTCCAGGAGTTTGAGGGGGAGTAGGAGGCGCCATATTGGGCCAGGCTTGAGGCTGACGCTCTCGCCATTGATGGTGGGAGAAGGTGGCGCGCCAGGGACCGGGCAGCAGAGTCGAGCGCTCTGGCTTTGGATTGATGTGCCCATGTAGACATGGCACTTGTCACATTTGTCCTTATTGTGCCAAGCTCCACTTTCGTGGGCGATGCCCACAAAAGGGAGGGTGCGGGAAGCCCGTTGCGGGGCTGCCCTGCGGCACGTGGAGAGCACTCGGCGTCCTCTCATGTAGAAAGAAAAGGTTAGCACAGATCATCGCGATTTATGAATTTAGGATTCTCCAGGATCCATTTGGAAAAGAGGGCACACGTACAGAAAAAATGGATCTGACGGCTGTTTTTGTCTCTGGCAATAGCAGAAAATGGAAAATAAGCGCAGTGCCCGCTAGGTTCCTCCCCCACCCCACCTCCAGCAGTGACCTTCTCTGCAGCTTCATTCTCAGAGACCCCGCGTTTCTAACCTGGTGCTTATGAGAGACCAGGCAAATCGGGGGCTCGTAACATAGGTGATGTGTGCATTTCAGCTGGCACCTAGCAGCATAACTGATGTGATTCCCTCTGTCCTCTTCTGCATTGAAACTCTCTGTTCGGAGGCTGGAGGGATCCTTTTCCTCCTTCTCCTCTTCTTCCTCCTCCTCCCCATCTCCTCCTCGCTGTCTCCCCCCTTCCCTCCCCCTCTCCTTTCTCATCCTCTCCCCTCTCCTCACCTCTCCTCCATCTAGATTTTGTCTTTTTTCTCCCCCTTACTCTCGTGTACCCGACCTCACGTCTCGGAACCTTTGGCTGATGACGGAGGAGGTGGGCTCAATGAAGCCGTCACCGTGCCTTGCCTTCCCTTTTGGATGGATGAGTCACAGTCCCCAGGGAAGCCGAAAGGAACCAAGTTCAGAGCTGCCTTTGATGCTACCAAGGGAGGCCAGGGAGCGAGGGGAGGGGAGACAGGAGGCCCGGCCTTGGGAAGGCCAGAGGTCTTGGAGGGTGGGGAGGCTGGGGTGCTCCCCGGGCTCTGAGGAAGAGTCGACTGCTCCGGGTGGGGCTTAGAGCATTGAGAGAGACATTGCCATTGAACCAGAACCGTCGGACTGAGCCCAGCAGAAGCGCTCCCTCCTTCCCAGGTCAGTCGCTGCCCAACACCATGGCCTTGGTGGCTCTCTGAGCTCACCCCCAGCAGCCCCGGGCTCTGCCAGCCTCCCCTGCACCCAGGGACTCCTGGCAGCCCATGCCCCACATAGGCCAAGGAAGGCCCGAAGGCTGGTAGCATGGCTTGTAATAACCCATGGCCTTGCTGGTGGGTGATTCCTGGTTTAGGTGTTCTTTCTCCCCCCCTCCTTTGTGTGTGTGTGTGTGTTGTGTGTGTGTGTGTGTGTGTGTCTGCGCATCTGTCTGTGTCTCTCTCCCTCCCTTTCCCCCCCTCTTCTTCTCTTCCTCCCCTCCTCCTCCTCCTCTTTCTCCTCCTCTCCTCTCTTTACTGTTTGTCTCTTTCTGTGTCTCTTTTCCTCCCTCCCTCTCTCCTTTCTTCTCTCTCCCTCTTTCCTCCCCTCCTCCTCCTCTTTCTCCTCCTCCCCTCCTCCTCCTCTCTCCTTTCTTCTTTCTCCCTCTTTCCTCCCTCCTTCCTTCCTTCCTCCCTCCCTCCCTCTCTCCTTTCTTCTCTCTCCCTCTTTCCTCCCTCTTTCCTTCCCTCTCTTACTCCTCAGACAGTCTCATTGTTCTTCAGCTTTGGCCATGTTTTGCCACTTTCTCTTGTGATCAAGTCTCTGATCCGCAGCTTCTGACCGATTGCTAGCATCTCTTTATGTTTTCAAAGACCCAAGTGGGCCTGAAAATTTAAATGAGAAGGAGCCACGTTGTTTGCTATTTAAAGGTGTCGGCAAGGGTGGAGAGGGGGAGGCTTTCTCATTGGGGTGGCTTTTATTCAGTAAGCATGTTGTTCCCTTTTCATTGCCCCTTATCTGCAGACAGTGAATTGGAAATTTATTGTGTAAATTGGCAGCAAGGCCCAGTGGAGAGAGAGCCGGCCTGTGAGTCAGGAAGCCCCGACTTCCCAGCCTGCCTCTAGTTCCGAGTTAGAGAGCATGAGCTAGAAGAGACTCGGGCCTTTCTGGTCCAATGGACTTATTTCATATGGAGAAATGTGGGCTCGTGACTGGCCCCTGTGATGTGGTTGTCCAAGATTTGAACCCAGACCTTCTCATTTCAAAGTTCTGACCTTCCCCTCTCTACCATGTCGCTTCCCTTCTTGGCTGTGGGGCTGAGCAGGTCACCTCTCGGGACTCCAGACACCGCGGCAGCAGGTTCTAGAGCAGGGATTGACTTATAGCGAGTGGGGGAGCTTCCTCACCAGGAGCTTCCTAGACTCATCACAGAGAGAGCCCAGAAAACACTGGAAGTGGAGTAGTGGCTATTGCAAATTGTATTTGCTGAAAACTTAAAACATTCTTATTTAAGTTATAGGATTTTAAATGTCTCTGCTAAGATATTTTCTCATCTAGAATATTACTAGTCAAGATGGCAGAGAGAAGCCAAGATTTTGCCTAAGGTTCCCCAGCTTTCTTCAGATTTTTGGGGTGACAAAATCCATAAAAAGCTGAAAATAACCTAGGGGACTTCAGGAAAGGTCTCTCTCGTTTGAGTAAAAGGGGAGCCATGTCCCAGCATAGGTGGTGTCTGGACAAGGAAGCTGGAGACTCGTAGCCTCAGCGCAGATCAATGACCAAGGCCCTGCTGTCCTGGCTCAGCAGGCACCCTGCCAGCCCTAACCATAGAAAGTTACTATAGCAACAGGGAAAATCAAAACAGATCAAAACACACCAAAAAAAAAATCAAATTGGGGCACCTAGGTGGTACAGTGGATAGAGCACTGAAGTCAGAAGGACCCAAGTTCGAATCTGGTTTCAGACACTGAACACTTCCCAGCTGTGTGACCTGGGCAAGTCACTTAACCCCAATGCCTTGCTTAAAAAAAGAATCAAGTTCAGAAAGGTAAAAGAAAAATTGGAAAAACAAATGAAAGCTATGTAGGAGAATTATGAAAGGAATAATCAACAGCTTGGAAAAAGAAGCACAAAAATTGGAAAAAAAAAAAAAAAACTTCCTTAAAAAATAGTATTGACCAAATTGGGAAGGGTAAAAAAAAAAAAAAAAAAAAAAAAAAAAAAACTTGAAGAAAATAACTCCTTTAAAAGTAGAATTGGCCAAATGGGGAAAGAGGTACAAAAGCCTAACGACTCTATGAGACATCAAGAATCAATCAAACAAAATCAAAAGACTGAGTAAAAAAGAAAATGTAAAATACCTCAATGGAAGAAAACTGACCTGGAAAATAGATCATTCAAGAAATGATCAAGGAAAATTTCCCTAATATCCTAGAATCAGAGGATAAAATAGTCATTGAAAGAATCCTTCTCCTGCATCACCTCCTGAAAGAGATCCCAAAATAAAAATTCAAGGAATATTGTAGGCAAATTCAGGTCAAGCACAAGATACTGCAAGCAACCATAAAGAAATAATAATTCAGATATCAAGGAGCCACAGTCAGGATTAGATTTAGCAGCTTCTTTATTAAAGGATTAGAGAATTACAGTGAAATGTAATATTCCAGAAGGCAAAGGAACTTGGATTATAACTAAAAATCAACTATGCAACACAATTGAACATAATTTTTCAAGGGAAAAAGTGGAGATTGAGTGAAAAGGGGGGTTTTCAAACTTTCTTGATGAAAAGACCAAAGCTGAAGAGAAAATTTGATTTTCAAATATAAAACTCAAGAGAAATATATAAAGGTAAACAGGAAAGGAAAAAGGACAATTTCAACATTGTATTCAATAAGATTAAACTGTTTACATTCTTTCATGAGAAGATGATACTTGTAATTCTTAAGAACGTGAAGTAGTAACAGAAGTATATTCAGGCAAGATGTGGATATAAGTAGACTTTGATGTGTTGATTAAAAAAAATAAGGCATAGAAAAAAAGGATTATGTTGGGAAAAGAAAAAAGAGAAAGCAGAATGGGGTAAATTATATCAAATGAAGAAGAATGAAAAGGTGGTGGCTGATACAAAGGAGGGTAGTTTGAGGGAGGTGGTAATCTGAAGCAAAATACTGGTGAGGGACTGGATGAAAGGAAAGAAAGAAAAAATAAAAATAAGAAAATAGGATGAAGGGGAAAAAAGTTAATAATCATAATTAGGAATGTAAATGGTAAGAATTCTCCCATAAAATGGAAGTAGATAGCAGAGTGTATTAAAAACCCTAACCCTATGATATGTTATTTACCAAAAACATATTTGAAGCAGAGATACAGAGTAAAAGATAAAAGGCTGGAATAGAATGTATTATGCTTCAACTGAAGTGAACAAAGAAAAAAGCAGGGATAGCAATCTTGATTTCAGATGACACAAAAGCAAAAATAGATCTAATTAAAAGAGACAAGGAAGAATACTATATCTTGCTAAAAGATACCATAGACAATGAAGTAATATCAATACCATATGTCAAGCATCTAAATTCTTAGAGAAGTTAAATGAGTTACAAGAAGAAATAGCAAAACTGTACTTGTAGGGAATGTTAATCTCCCCCTCTCAGAACTAGGTAAATCTAACCAAAAAATAAATAAGAAAGGAGTTAAGGAGATAAATAAAATGTTAGAAAAATTAGATATGATAACCCTCTGGAGAAAACTGAATGAGGATTGAGAGGAATATACCTTTCTTAGCTAGCTGTATGTGATGCCTATACAAAAAGTGACCATGGATTAGGGCATGAAAAAGTTCATAGTCATTAATCAATATTAAAAGCATTCTTTTCAGGCCATGAATCATTTTAAAATAAACATAATAAATGGCC
Source organism: Antechinus flavipes (assembly GCF_016432865.1). NCBI lineage: Eukaryota > Metazoa > Chordata > Mammalia > Dasyuromorphia > Dasyuridae > Antechinus > Antechinus flavipes. Next base: position 15,541,522 of record NC_067401.1, read on the forward strand.
ATGAAAACTACATTAAAAATTAATTGGAAATTAAATAATCTAATCCTAAAGAATGAGTGGGTCAAACAACAAATTATAGAAATAATGATTTCATTTTAAAAATGACAATAATAAAATAACATACTAAAATTTGGGGGATTCAACTAAAACAGTACTTGGGGGAAATTCTCTCTATCTCTAAATGTTTATATGAATAAAATAGAGAAAAAGTAGATCAATCAATCTGTTCTGTTTTGGAAACTAGAAAAAGAACAAATTAAAAATCTTCAATTAAACACCAAATTAGAAATTCTGAAAATCAAAGGAGAGATTCACAAAATTGAAAGACAATTTTTGAACTTATAAATAAAATTAAAAACTGGTTTTATAAAAAAACTGATAAATAGATAAACCTTTGATTAATTAAAAAAAATATCAAAAAATGGAAAGGGTAAACTCACACTAATGAAAAGAAAATTAAAGCAATAATTAGGAGCTATTTTGGCCAACTATATCAGTAAATCTGATGATCTGAAGTGAAATGGATGAATATTTACAAAAGTATAAATTGCCCAGATTAACAGAAGAGGAACAAAATACTTATATAACTATTTTAGAAAAAGAAATTGAACAAGCCATCAATGAATTCCCCAAGGAAAAAGCTCCAAGGCTGGCCAGATAGATTTACAAGTGAAATCTACCAAACATTTAAAGAACATCCTATATGAACTCTTTGAAAAAATAGCTGGAGTCCTACCAGATTGCTTTTTGACATAAATGTGGTACTGATACTAAATCAGAAAGAGCCAAAGAGGAGAGAAAATTACAGGACAATTTTCCTAATGTAATATAAATGTAAAGTTTTTGGTGAAGTTTTTTATTTTCAAAACATATGCATAATTTTAAACATTCATTCTTGCAAAACCTTGTGTTTAACTTTTTTCCTCTCTTCCCCCCATCCCTTCCCCTAGATGGCAAGTAATCCCATATATGTTAAGCATGTGCAATTGTTCTTTGCATATTTCCACAATTTTCATGCTGCACAGGAAAAATCAGATCAAGAAGGAAAAAAATGAGAAAGAAAACAAAAAGCAAGTCAGCCACAAAAAAGGTGAAAATACTGTGTTGTGATCCACACTCAGTCCCCACATTCCTCTCTCTGGGTGCAGATAGCTCTCTTCATCACAAGATCATTGGAACTGCCTGAATTGTCTCATTGTTGAGAAGAGCCACATCCATCAGACTTGATCATCGTATAGTCTTCTTGTTGCCGTGTACAATGATCTCCTGGTTCTGCTCATTTCACTTAGCATCAGTTCATGTAAGTCTCTCCAGGGCAGAGTTGTAAGCTATAAAATAAACCTACATAAATCATCCAGCATTTCTATATATTACCAATAAAACTCAACAGGAAGAGTTAGAGAAATTACATTCAAAATAATTGTAGACATTGCAAGATACTTGAGGTTCCATTTATTAGGAACTATATGAACATAATTCTAAAACACTTTAAGCAAATAAAGTCCGATCTAAACCGTTGTGAAAAATATCAATTGCTTGTCAGTAGGCTGAACTAATTTAATTAGTTTATCACTAATTCTGCCTAATTAATTTACTTATTCAGTGCCATACCAAACTACCAAAAATTTTTATAAAGGTAGAAAAAAATAACAAAATTTTATTTTATAGAGCCAGAAAAAATAGCAAATTTTTATTTTATAGAACTAGAAAAAAAATATTAATAGCCATTTGGAAGAACAAAAGGGCAAGAATATCAAGGGAGTTAGTGGGGGAGGAGGGAATGCAAAGGAAGGTGGCTTAGTCATACCAGATTATAATTATATTATAAAGCAGCCATCATCAAAACTATTGGTACTGACTAAGAAATATGAAGCAATGGAATAAATTTGATGCACAAAATAGAGTAGTAAAGAATCGTAGTAATCTCATGTTTGGTAAACTGAAAGACTACAGCTTCTGGCATTAAAAACTCACTATTTGAAAACAAATTCTTGCTGAGAGAACTGCAAAATACTATGACAGAAACTAGGCATAGACCAATATCTCACACCTTAGGCCAAAATAAGGTCAAAATGGGTATATGATTTAGACCCATGAGGAGTGATGCCAGAAGAGAGTTAAAGAATAATTTACCTGTCAGATCTTTGGAGAAGAGAATTTGTGATTAAACAAGAGAACATGATAAAATGCAAAATGGATAATTTTTATTACATTATATTAAAAATAAAAAAATTAAATTTTGTTTGTTTGCACAAACAAAACCAATGCAGCCAGGATTAGAAGGAAAACGGAAAGATGGGAAACAATTTTTATATCGATTATTTCTGATAAAAGCCTTATTTCTAAAACATATAGAGAAGTGATTCAAATTTGTAAGTATATAAGTCATTTCCCAATTGATAAATGATCAAAAGGATATGAACATGCTACTTTCAGTTGAAGAAACTAAAGCTATCTAGTCCTATGAAAAAAATGCTCTAAGTCACTATTGAAAGAAATGCACATTAAAACAACTCTGAGGTGGTACTTTACACTTATCAGATTAATTAATTTGACAAAAAAGGAGTATGATAAATGTTGAAAAAGATGTGGGAAAAAGTGGCAGACCAATGCAGTTGTTGATGGAGTTGCGAACTGATCCAGCTACTCTGGAAAGCAATTTGGAACTATGCCCAAGGGTAACCAAACTGTCCGTACCCAATGCCCCTACTAGGTTAGTATCCCAGAGACCTACATATGCAAAAATTATTATAACAGCTCTTTTTGTGATGGCAAGGAATTGGAAATTGAGATGATGGCCATCAGCTGAATGGCTGAACAACTTGTGGTATATGAATATAATGGAATATTATTGTTCTATAAGAAATGACGAGCAGGCTGATTTCAGAAAAACCTGGAAAGACATACATGAACTGATGCTGAGCGAAGTGAGCAGAACCAGGAGATCACTATATATAGTAGCGGCAATATTGTATGATGATTAAGTAGGAGGGACTTGAGACTTCTCACCATATTACCATATGGTAATTCAAGACAGTTCCAAAAGACTCATGATGGAAAATGCCATCTACATCTAGAGAAAAAACTAAGGAGTCTGAATGCAAATCAAAAAACACAATTTTCATTTTTTTTCTTTTTTTTTTCATTTATGACATGGAAATGTGTTTTATATGATTACAAAAACCTATATCAGATTGCTTGTTATCAAGAGGAGAGGTATGGAAGGGAAGAAGGGAGAAAAAATGTGGAACTCCAAAGTCTTATGAAAAATGAATGTTGATGACAAATCTAGAAATATATTTAGAAGGATTGTACGTACTTAAGCTATATCAGATTGCTTGCTGTCTTGGAGGAGGAGATGGGGGAGGAAGAGAGAAAAAATTGGAACGCAAAATCTTACAAAAGGGAATGTTGAAAATTATCTTGGAATATATTTGGGGGGAAGCACTATTGAGAAAAAAAATTTTAATGAGTGTTGAAAACTATCTTTATATGTGATTGGAAAAAATAAAGCACTATTTACCAAAAATTTTTAAAAAGAAAGAAGGAAAAAAAGTGGAATCTTCTTAAGAGAGTTTCTCAGTGGAATAAGCAAAGATGTAAAATCAGAAAGCCAGGGGTCAAAGCTCAGTCTTGATATTTATTGCTTGAGTGACCTTGGCAAGTCACCTCTGCTGAGTGGGAAGTCCGTTTTCTCCTTTGTAAAGTGTTGATCTAGAGAGCCTCTGGGGTCCCCTTTAGCTCCAGACCCATGACCCTAAAGGTCTTGGCCCTTTAACTCTTGGTGCCTCAGTTTCCTCGCTTGTAAAATGAGGCAGTTGGGCTGCATAGCCTCCGAGGTCCCCTCTCAGAGTAAGGTAATGATTCCCCAAAGCCAAAACCCAAGGAGACCATTGAGCAGCCTCAGGAGATGGGGCTAGATGTGTGTTGGCTCCTGGACGTTTGGGTTTGTTTTTAAACATTACCTTGAGTCTGGTTCCAGAACATCAAACCCAATTTTTGTTTTTAAAAATAGAAATGTCATCGATTTGACAGGAGCTCTTAGTCAGCTCCAACTCGATGATCTGAATGACTGCGATGTGGCCTGAATTCCTCGCCCCCACCCTTGGTATTGTCCTTAGTTGGTTTCTTTTTGATTTTTAAAAGATGGTGACTAATAGTGCTGAAGGCCTTCATGGAGGTGGAGCCCTCCGCTCCAGTCCCTCCCAGCCTCCTTCAGCGCTCTCAGCACTCACCGGCCACTATCTTTGCCGCCATTTTTGCCCCCATGAGTTCTTGTTAGACATGAGCTGGAGACTTCCCTTTAGAATGGGTCTCTCCCTTCTCCACCCGGCCTGGCTCTGACTCATTCTGCCAATGTTTCTGTCCAGTCAGAGTATCAGCTCTTTGAGGGCAGGGACCGTGTCATTCCTTGATGTCTGCCATAAGTGGCGCCTAATAAGTGCTGTTTAACTGCCTCAGGAGTCCCCAGATTCAGACTGCTTGAATTCTTCCTGAGCTTCAGCCAAACTGTTCAGCTTGGCTGTGGGCTCAGGACTAACTCCTGCACTTACTTATTTTTGCCTTTCATCTCCCATCCGTGGGTGACTGCAGACCCTTCGCTGAAGCCGTCCCTGCCCTTGAGGGGCTTGCAAAGCCTGCCAGCCCTCCTCCGCCACCCCCTCTGGGCCCCTTTTCCCAATTCTAGATTCGTGACAAGTTCTAACAAGGTTCCAGAAGAGAGGCTTTAACGTGTCTCTTGGGAACCCAGCTTTAGCGCCGCGAGGCCCCTCAGACACCATCTAGGCTCATTCTACAGATGAGGAAACTGAGACCCAGGGAGGTCATCAGAGCAGGGAGCTGAACCACGTCCTCCGACTCCCTTCCCATCACACCACACTGCTTCCTTCCACATCTTCTTTTTAAACTTTTTATTTTCAAAGATAATTTTCATCATTCACCCTTGCAAAACCTTGTATTCCCCAGTTTTTTCTCCCTCCCTTGCCCTCACTCTCTCCCCTAGATGGCAAGTAACCCAATATATGCTAAACGTGCTTCCACAGCTTGTTAAACCCTTCCTCTTGCTGCAGGACCCGGCTCGGGTGCCCGTAGTCTGCAAGCTCTCTCCCATCTTGTCCACTCCCATCTCCTCCCCAGCTTGGCTCACGCGCCCCTTCCATGGGAGGCCCTTCCTGGTCTTTCCTGGTACAAGATCTTTCCTCCTGCCCATCATCCCCGTGTCTCCTGGGCTAGCCCAGCAGCCCCCCGCACTGTGCTGAGCTACTTGCCCACCTCTCTGTTATTTTTGTGTCTTACTTCTCCTAGTAGATCACAGGACCCTTGAGGGCAGAGTCTTTTGTGTTTTTTCTCTGACCTCCATTCTCCTTGCAGCCGAAGGGCCTAATACATTCTTGCTCAATAGAATTAAATTGGTTGAGTGATGGAGGAAAAAAAATCTACAGAAATATAAATAGAAGCTTTAGGCCGCACTCCGGGGTCACGTGCCCTTTCTTATAGTCACAACTGTACATTTGTTTGGTTGTCTATGGATTTTTATAGAAAGCAAACAGGGAAACTTTGGAGAGAACCCATTCTCTCCCCCCTTCTTCCATAAAGTTCCTGCAGTTCAGCTACCAGACTCTCAGCTCTGACACTTGTGATATGTCTTCATCTCTTTCCATTAGGATTGTTTTGGTTTTTTTTTGGTTGAGGCGATTGGGGTTAAGTGACTTGCTCAGGATCACACAGCTAGAAAGTATTACGTATCTGAGGTCAGATTTGAACTGAGGTTAGGTCCTCCTGACTTCAGGACTGGTGCCCTAACCACTGCCCCACCTAGCTGCTCCTACATGTGATTTTTTTTTTTTTTTAGAAATGTGGTGGTAACTTAGTTTATGGTTACAGGGGATGCCATGACCAGATCACCATTTCCCTCCCTCTCCCTCCTTTCCTTCCTTTCCCTCCCTCCCTCCCTCCCTCCCTCCCTCCCTTCCTTCCTTCCTTCCTTCCTTTCTTCCCTCCTTCCCTCCCTCCCTTCCTCTCTTCCTCCCTTTTACCCTTCTTTTCTCCCTCCCTCCCTTTCTATTCCCTTCCTCCTTCATAGCATCCATATAAGCAAAGCATGATGATCAGGCCAGTTGGTGTTCGAGTGAAGAGAGAAGCTCATTTGCCGGAGGCCTTGTGGATCAGGAGGTGAGGCTGGCCTGAGTGACAGATCTGGGGCCTGGAAGGATGCCGAAGCCTCGGAGAGGAACAGGAAAGTGAGAGTGAAGGGTTCTGGGTACAGAGCCGACCCACTGGGGTTCAGTTCTTGTTCCAGCTCTCGTGACCATGCCACGCTTCGGCTGAGGGGGCAGCTTGAAGGCTCTTGCCCTTAAGGTGCTTATTAAGGCTTTTGTCTGTGTATCCTCGGGTGTCGCGCACACTGCCGGCCCTTAATAAATGCACGTTTATTGCACTGATAGGACTTGAAGCATTCTATAGAATAGTCATTAACGTTTACAGAGCACTTAGAATTGCAGTTCAGCTCTTCCAGCAATCCTGGGAAATAGAGGCTTTTATTATCCTCATTACCCTTACACTATAAGGCAGACAGAGGCCAAGTGACATAGTCAGGATCTCTCAGCTAGTATCTTCTCACCTTGAATTCAGAGCTTGCTGATTCTGGGTTCCGCATTCTACCCACTTGCCGCTTAGCTGATAAGAGAATACATGAAGAAAGGAGCTGGGGTTGGACCCGGAATAAACAAGGGGCCGGGGAGCTAGTTGTCCGGCAGTCTTGGGAAAGGAGCTGGGTGTGTGTGCCTGGGGAGGCGGCTGTGGCTCGCGGGCCGTTCCCTTTTGGGAATTGACTCTGCGGCAGGTGCTTCTGTTACTTGGAGCCGAGCTAGTCTCAAAGATGGACGTCCCTTATTTGTTTATATTTGGGCTAAAGAAAAGGCCAATTCTCCAGCACGTAAATTAGTATCCTGTTTCTAATTTTATTGTCAACTCTAATAAAATGTATCAGAAGCAGCCTTCCACCTTCATTACACTCAACAGTGACTGTAAATACAACTCAAATGCAAAATCATTCCCAGCAAATTGGAGTTTTCCCCCCGGCTGTTGAGATTTGTCGTTCAGTCGTTTTCGGTCGCGTCCAACTCTTTGTGACCCCATTGGGGTCTCCTTGGCAGAGATTCCTTCTCCCGCTCACTTGAGGGCAAACAGGGAGAAGTGACTTGCCCAGGATCACACAGCGGGTAGGTATCTGAGGCTGGAACTCAGGGCTATGAGCCTTCCCGACCTCACCATGGCCCCGGGGGCCGCCTGGCTCTTGAGGTTCTCCACCAAAAGTTTCTCCTTGACTCATTCACTATTTTCAGATCCTGCCACTCGTAAACAATGATTGTCCTTCACCAGAGAATCATAAATGAGGGTTCCTGAGGGAACTCCCTGAGACGCTTCTGCCGGCTTTGGGATTTCGGTGAAATTCTGGCCAGTGTACAAGGGAAGGGAGAGCAGCCAGTTTCTGAGTAATTCTTTCGTTGATCCCTTATTTCTAAAAACCGAGGAGTGTTCATCGTGCCTCTGACAGGAGTGTTTCTGTGTGAAACTGCTGACGGGGCTGGCGGGAAGGGCCTGGCCGGGGACTTCCTGGGTGCGGAAGCCTCCAAAGCCCTCTCTCCTGTGGAGAATGGGCGTCTTTTCCGCCTTCACAGAGACGCCTCGAGGATGCGCATTAGCCATTCACCAGGCTCGTGTTCCTACTGTGAAGGTAGGACTTGCACTCGGCTCCTCCTGACTCAGATATATGGGAATGATGAAATTAATTACTTAAGAAATGTAAAGATAATTTCCTTCATTAGTGGTCGATAGTTTGAAACCGAGGCCCAAAAGACGAACCGATAGTTTAAAAAAAAAAAAAAGTTTTCTAGATCTGCAGATTGTTTTCTCAGAGAGAAGACAATTAGCAAATTCATTAATATCCCCTCAAACTAATATTTAACAAATCTGTTAACCACTTGGTACCTGATTTATTCTTTTGGTTTTAAGCACCTAATTAATGACCTTTCTAATTGTTTTTCCCTGTAGCTATCAGGCAGCATTCATATTTGGGACCCATTTGTTTCAGTGTTATGGGGGAAGCAGCGAGGCTTGTCTGTGCATCGCCTCAGTGGTCCTCCTATGCGTTTTGCTCAGCTGAGGCCCCCAATGGCAAAGATGCCCCTCACTTTCATTCTTGCCAAATAAGGACCAAGCAAGGCTCTTTCAATGCTGAGAGATGCTCCCCCATCAAAAAAAAAAATCAAAACTATTATTTGGAGGGTAGGAACAAATTTTTCAGTAAACCCTAAATAAGCACCTACTATGTGCTGGGCACTGGGGATACTCCAAATGATGATAAACACCTTACTTGCTCTTCAGGAAGCATTTATATCCTAAGAAGCATTGGACAAGAAGACGTTAGGTATTGGGGAGTACTGCACAGAAAGGGAACGAGCCATTTATTGCTTTAGGGATAAGAAGACAAAAGTCCCTGCCCTCAGAGTATCTCTGTTCTCCTAGGGGAGCATGACCAGAGTCACTGCCAGACCAGACATGAAGAAGAAACTTGGTCTCCTTGGAGACCAAGAGAGAAGGTGGTCTTTCCACCGAGGAAGCCTCCCAGCCCACATTCCCCCAAGCCAGACATTTGGCCCTGGAGTTTCTGACATAGTTGAGAGACTTTGTCGGAGCTCGGGGGTTTCTATGTACTGGGACCAGCTTCCCCTCCGCCCAAAAGCTCTGCACTTTGCCCTTCCTTGAGAGCCAAGGGGACCAGGATGAGCAGGGCCCCAGGAGGAGCCGATGGATCCAGGCCTTCGGCCCATCCCCTTCCACAGTTGGGCAAACTGAGTTCCTACCCTGGGAACTTTGTCTAATTTAAAAATTAAGCCCCAGATCGCACTTTGAGAGTCCCAAGGCCAGAGGAGCAGCTCTTTCTAGCTGAGGATGTAGAGTATCACAAACAATTCCAGTTAACTGAGTTCCTGGGATGATGGTGGTCAAATCATTTCAGTCTGCCCAGCTCTCCGTGACCCCATTTGGGGGTTTCTTGGCAAAGCTACAGGAGCAGTTGGCCATTTCCTTCTCCAGCTCATTTTATGAGGAGGAAACTGAGGCAGACTAGGTGAAGTGACCTGTGACTAGTAAGGGTTGCTCCCACACACAATGGTAGAATGGGAGAAATGGCACCTATCGGAAGACCAGCTTCCGGAGTGAGAGCAGGTGGCTACAAGGTGATTGCGGGGGAAAGAGGCGAAATGTGGAGTCAGAAGCCTGGCTTTAAATGTCAGTCCTGCTACTGACCACACGCTGGTCGCTGCCCTCCGCCATGTGCAGCCACCAGGGAATCGGGCACTCCCGGCTCCCCAAGAGCTTGCCTGGTCACAGCACGTGGGCCACAAGCACCGCACTAATGGGATCCGAAAAGGCTTCCTGTGGGCAGTTCTTATGAGGGGCAGGCTGAGGATGACAGGGGCACAGTCTCCAAGATGGTGAATGGAATCTTTGTGGGCCGACAGAGAACAAGCCAGTTGGGACCGTTCAGAGATCATAAGAGGAAAGGTGAAATCCAGAGGTCGAGAAAAGGTGGATTATGGGAGGAGGTAGGGGAAAGAAGGGCAGATTGCAACCGGATTATGTAAAGTGACTCATTCCCTATGGTGTCTGGAACGGGAAAACATATTTTTAATGGAGCGTACTCTGTGTTATAGACAGCGGCCTTCCAGAGACCAGTTTATTAAATTATTCCAAACATTTCCATGCTTTAATCAAGAGAAAATCCAGAGAGACAGAAATTCCTCCTGCTTTTGAAAATCTCTCTTACACAAACTTCTTCCACTCGACGTCAGTCAACAAACATTGTTAAGTGCTTGTTCTGGGTGGGCACTGTTCTTAGCCTTGGGAATAGAGAGAAAGGTGGAGCCGGGCCACCTCAGTCCTTGGGTTCTTGATGTTCTTCCTGGAATTCTAGTATTCCCAGACAGAATACCCTGATAAGATGCAGCACAGTTTACAAACTTCAGGTGATGGTTTTGATTCAAACAGAATAATCATCACTGAACTCTGGAGAAATTTTTCCCTAAAAACATTCAATTTCTCTTTAAAAATCTCTCCCATGAGTCTCCTTTCTGCTGGGTCAAAGGTGAACTCGAGACACTTGTATTACTCATGTGAATTAACTTCTCCCTTCTCTCGATCTGATCAGTGTGTGGAAGGGCTCCCTTCTGGGTAAGCCAGTGAGGCCTCCGGAAGTATGGTACCAAAATGTTTCAAACATGATCATTAAAGAAGGCGCAATGAGGTTTCCCATTGAGACTAGAAGAAGGCCTTTAGGCTTAACCTCCATCCTAAAACTGTTTTGTAATATATTGGTAACTTGGGGCAGGGAGGCAATTGGTATTCTTCTCCCCGGGTAGTTGAGTATTTACCATCCTGAAAGCAAAAAGATTTTGTCATGAGCGATTCTCCCCAAATCAACTCCAGTTCCATGATTTTTTTAAAACACCTCCCAGAAGTTTTATCCTTTGAGAACTTGGTCAGGCAGGCAACCAGGTCACTGTCTCTTTCATATGGGCAGATTTGGCTCTAACATGGATGGAAATTTTTTCATTCAAGGGGCATCTTGCTAACAATAAAAACTAAGTCCAGTCCAAAGGCCTTGGTCCTTGCCAGCTGTCCAGCTACGTGCCTCTGACGAGGTGATCCTCTGTGTTAAGAGACTGTGTTTGAACAGCAGGGTGAGGGATGAGGATGCCTTCTCTCTGTTTCTCTCTTTTCCTCTCTCTTTTTTCATTTAGTTCTCTTGTAATTTCTGTCTCTGCATATCTGTCCCCTTCTTTCCATCTCTTACTGTTTAGGTTTAGGCAGCATGAATAACGGTCCCTTCAGACAAAAGCAGAGAATCCAGAAAGGTTTATTTTAAGATCCAAACCTTGGGAAGCCCATTATCAGGGATATGAAATATTCATTACCACTGGATGTCTCATCAAGGTTTCTAACTTACTTCTCTCACTTTCTTTGGACAGAGTTGCAGACCGCTAATTGTAGAAAGTGCAGGTGTTGATGTTCTAAAACTGGTTTAAAGCGGGGGCTCTTAACGTGGGCCCATTGAGACCCCCATGGATCAATTTCAGGGAGGGAAACCAAGTTGGATGTGAAAACAATTATGTTTTAACTTTCACCAGTCTTTAAAATGAAATTTAACATTTCCTTCACTTCTGAGCATAGGATATAAACATTATTCTGGGAAGGGCTCCATCAGCTTCACGAGGCTGCCAGAGAGATCAGGGCACAAAAAAGGCAAAGAACCCCTGGCTTAAAGAGACTTTGAGGGCGGGGGACGGGGGGCTTTCGTTAGATGTGCCCTCACTTGATATGTTTTTGTAACTTCACAAAGAACCACACAGTGAGCTGTCTTTATCTTAGAAGCCCCAGACTGGTGCCTGTGGCAGTATGGCCCAGAGGTGCCGTCAGGTTGCCCACATCTGTGAGATCCTGGTTCTGCCATCTACTCCCTCTCTGATGTCACTGCACTTGTCATCTCAGAGCCCCAGAACCATAATCCCATGACAGTGGGCAGCTCCCTCCCCTTCCTGGGACCCGTTTGCTTGTGTGTGAAATGTGGAGGGGGGCGTTGGGCTAAGTAACTTCCAGGATCTTACTCACAGGGTCAAAGTTTCATCTGCTCCCAGAAGTAACGGGAGCACGTCATCGTTTCTTGAGGGGCCCGCACATTGTGTTTGCCCACAGAAGCCGCATCTCACTAACTCAGTCATTTGTGCACATTGCCCTAGTTTCTGCTCAGCTTGATAATACATTATTGGTTAAAATTAGAAAATGTGACTCCCTTCCCTCCCTGCCCTGCACCTCATTCCGGGGGCCAGGAATGAAACCACCAGAGGAGATAATGAAATCTTTGGATTCGACCAGAAGCATTCCTTAATTTTAACAACCTAGGTTTTAAGCAACGATTAATCTTGGAATATTGCTCTTGATCACAGCCCTTCTGTAAAGGCTGAGATGGATTTTATAGCCCCTCCGGAGTACTAGCCCAATCTTGCTGAACCAACCCCCATCCACAGAATTTCCTTCTCCTTGCCGTATTGGTGCTTAGCAAAGGAACCCTGTTACTGAGTCTGGGGAGCATTTTTTGACTCGTACGGTGTGTAATTAGCGAGGCCCCGTTTTCCACATTTTCACTTTGCCTTTAAGCAAAAATGCATAAAAAGTAATTTGTGATCGTTTTCAAATAAAATATTTTAAACTAGTCGTGAATATTTTAAACAGTTGTGCTACCGACATTTTAGTCGGGAACCGTAGAAACGCGTATGACCGTGTTCCATTTCCTGGGCTGCTGAGGCGCCATCGTTTCCCGTGTCTCTGGTCTGGGCTTTGGACTCCATTAACCAGTCTCTCTCAAAGTAAGATCTCTAGAGTGCTTAAAAAAATTAATAATAGAAAGGCAAGTTCTGCATTAGCCAATCTGCGTGAACTGTAATTTAAACAAGAAGGCAGCTTTTTTCCACCTTCCTTGACAAGGTTTACCTAATAGGACTAGCTTTTTATCAGCTTTTCTGTTTTGTATACAGTATGTTTGCTTGAGTTTGTCTGCCGAGGGGTTTCTTTTAAACAGAAGAAAGGCATATGACAGGGGAACGATTGCGTCTTACTTTTCAAATTTTGTCTGCATCGTTTCCAAATGTTTTGATTCTTGATCTTAGCCATTCCCCAAACAGAAGTAAGATTGTGAGAAAACTGTAGAAGTATCAACTTTGGGGCATTGTTTGCTGGTCTTGAACTGAGATTTTGTGTGTGTGTGTGTGTGTGTGTGTGTGTGTGTGTGTTGTATTTTCCTCCCCTTTAAAATAACTAGGGTGGTCCTGGCATTCTCAATATCTAGACAGCTTTTCATCAGTCGCTCATCAGCATGCTAATTGCTGTATAACTAATTATGCCCTGAATTCCAGTTGATTTTCTTAATGAGACAGCTGGGTTAATTATGTAATCGTATGATTACATTAGCCTAGAGTGCCCTGGCAAAAAGTAATGCATCCAGTAATGTGATGTCATCGCATGAGCGTATTCACAAGGGCCGTATTCATCGTCTGTCTAACGACAGGGGCAGGCAACATTACCCACAGTGCTCTTTGTGTCAACAGTTACATCAAATTTATTAAAATCTGCCTTTTCTGCTTCTGGGCCATGTGCAGGGCCGTCAAATGGCAAATTCCAAAGTCGGGATCCTCCTTTGATCATGGGGAGGGTGGGGGCCGGCAGCGCCATCTCGGGCTCTTATCATTGGGCAAGAGCACACTGTTTTCTTTGGGTCGGCCTTTGGTTCTCCTTCAGGACGCCATATAAACTCTTGTGAAGTGTAGCAAAGACACGCTTCCTTCTTTGGAGAGCGCTTTTATAGGTTGTTGGACACCGCCGCTGTTTGGTTTTCATTGAGGCACGCCAAAGCTCATTTATAATGAGCTCTGCGTCCCGAAAGGAGCCCTAAATGGTTATTGCCAGTTGCTCCAAATTAAAATGATCTACATTTGGATGATTTTATATGAGGACAGTTGGCAGAAAGTCAGACGCCTCATTTGGTCTCGGCGTCACTTGGCGGCTGCCCCAGTTCTATGCCTCGGTTTACTTCTCTGTCAAATGCCGTCATCGGGTAAATCGTAGATATTAATGTTTTCTAGCTGACAGCAGTACTCATCCTGGCTGATCAACATTATTGGGAGAGAATAGTCCTTTTGTTTAGCTGTGTCACCATGGGCCATAGTGATGCTCATTGGCTGGATTATCATGAGGTTCTTGGACTCCTGAGATGCATTATTAGGTAGGGTTTTCCCTCAAGGTTCAGCTAAGTCCTTTTTCCCAGTTAACTTTGTGTTGATTTGGTGAATACCTGTACGCGTCCATCCGAACTGTTTGATTGTTTTTTAGTCACAGCTGACCCTCCGTGACTACACTGGAGATTTATCATAGCCTTCTGCAGCTCATTTTACAGATGAGGAAACTGAACAAACAGGGTGAGGGGACTTGCCCAAGGTCACACAGTCGGGAAGTGTCTGAGGCCAGATTTGACTCCCGGCCACGCACTGCGCAGCCTTCCTGCTTTGTGTGAACATCTACCCGTGATAAAATGTAATAACGTTGAAGGCAGGGATTGTTATGTGTTTTATCTGTATGCCCTTGCATTTAATACGGTGCATGTAGTAGGTGCTCAATAAATGTTTATTGATTGATTGTTGGAATTATCCAATGGCTATTAACCCCTTTGTAGATTGGGAATGTCTTATAAACAGTAACTAGGAATCACATCTTCCTGATCCAAATGGCGTAGAAAAGTAGGAGTTACAGAAGTCTGCCCAATCGAGGGCTTTTTTATTTGTTGTTGGGTTGGTTTAGTTTGGTTTGGGTTGGTTTTTTAGGGGAGGGGGGTGTTTTGTTACCTCCCCAGAATCATTGAGTAAATAAAACTGCTGAGATCTAAGGACTGTAAAATTTGGAATGAGACATAACAATCCTAGTGTGAGGCTTAAATGGCATTGGGAATAATTAACGAGACAAAAAGCTGCGATTTCCCAAGATTAGCATGCAGGTTGGGGTTTGGCGTGCAGAAATTCATTGTTTTGGTCTCCAGCCCAAACATGCTAGAGCCATTATATTGTCATGGGGTAATTAGCTGTTCCTTTAATACAAGTAATAAAAATGAAGCCTCAGATGTGCTGGAGCACCGCCTTTTACATATCCCCAAACAATATCCCAGCGCCCTCAGCGCTTAGTCACTCGGCTGCCTCGCCGCTGGTGGAAGGCTTGGAGACGTTGGAACGTTCACTTCATCCTTCATCCCAGGACGAGTTTTGCTACTTAAGCATTAACCTTTAATAGAGCTGATTTAAATATACGTGTCATGATGAATAATTAGGAGATTGCCGGAATTTTCATTTACAATAATAGAATGCTTCTTAGAGATTGAAAATTGCATGAAAGGTCCGGTTCCCTCTCCCAGAGGCCTCCCTCTTATTTCGATATGTCGTGAAATTTCTTGCGGAGTCGAGCTTGGGAGACTGTTGTTTATTTGAAGCAGACATGGTGTCTTCTGGGGATCTTGGCCTTTAAAAATGGATGGATGGGGAAACTTGTTGCTAGAAATTTTAAGGATAGAGAGCACCCTACAAGCACAGTCTTTTATAAATACAATTTATATTGGCAATTCCACCGCCGGAGCAGAACTTAATAGAATTTTGTACAAGAGCAGCGGGTCGGAGTTTAGCCTCTTTCGTTACCCGCTATTTTAAGTTTCAATTGCAGCCCTTCGTGAAAGGGGCCGAGGATGTTCGGGGCTCTTCTTCCGGCTCTTTCCCCAACTTCAGAGCTGAGTCTATGAGAAGACTGAAAGCAGAAGGCTAGAGAATGTGATCATTCTGTGCTAAAGCTCCAGAGAGTCCTGTTCTTCCCCAGCTGACAGAAAGGGGGTCCCTTTCACCTGTCTGCATATGGACATGTCTCTTAACTGGCTAGACTGGAAGGCCTTTGAGGGCAAGGGACAGCGTTCATATTCACGCTTGTATTTATGGTGCTTGGCACATCGTCAGCATTTAATGAATGCTCCTTGGTTGATCACCAGAGGGCCTTGAGATTGATCAGTGGCTGCACGAGACTTTTGTGTAAGACCTGTTTCAGATCCCAGATTCTGTGGTCCCTCCATTAGGACCCCTTTGTGAACTCATCTTGTAGACAGTTCCCTGAAAAGACTTGAAAAATAGGATTTGATATAAATATTTTGATGTAGATTAAAATAATAAGGAAAAGCTGCAAATAAAAAGTTGACTTCATTATAAGCCAGTGTCCAGAGAAAAAAAAGAGTAGCAAGCCAAAGATTTCGTGTTACAGAGAATGTTGTGGCCCTAAATTGCTCATTGATTGATCACCAGAGGGCCTTGAGACCAATTGGTGGAAGTAACTCAACATGTTTCCTAGAGGTAGAGAAGACTCGGGGTGAGAGCTATCAGAAGGGCCGCCATATTGGTGGAGAGCTAGGAACACTGGGGTGCTTTCTGACACTTAGGGCTGTCCAAAAGTGGGTGAAGTGGGTGATGGATTTACCCTTCTCTGAGATCTTCTGTTGGATACATACACTATCGCAGGGATCGGCTTTGTGTAAAATCCATTCCCAATCCCAGATTCTGTGGTTCCTTAACTTCTATTAGGAACGCACCTCGTAGACAGTTCCCTGAAAAGACTTAAAAATTTTAATTTGATAGAAATATTTTGATGTGGATTAAAATAATAAGGAAGAGCCACAAATAAGAAATTGACTTCGTATAAACCGTATGTCCGGAGGAAACGATGAGCAGCAAGCCGAAGATTTTGCATTACAGAGACTGTGCCCCAAGTTGCCGGTGGCTATGCTAGTTACAAACTGCAGCCCCCTTCTTGTGATCCTGGCTCAGCATAGACCAGCAACATTCTTCTATAAACTCTCAGAGGCACTGGCATATTGAAGAACACATGGGCTTGTGGTTAATGTGTTAACTGAGGTACAATAGACTTATTATTTGTTTCCAGGAACCGAGGGTGGTCTGAAAAATTAATGACTACAGGGTTTGAAAATTAAGTGAACTCCCTAATATATACTCTTGTTGATCCACTGAGTTGGGTGTTTAGCATTCCTCAACGGGAGACTAAATCTTTGCCGTCATTTCCCCAGCGATGCTGGCGCCCATACGAAAAATGTATTCAATAATCTTTTATAAGCTCGGTGGACTCCGGCTCAGACCGAGGCTGCGAATTCCAAAGGAAACACCCCATCGGTGCCCAGCAGGTGTATTGTAATTGCCTTTTAGGCAGCGGCAGAAAAACGATCGCGTCGACGCTAGGAGAACATTTAAAGTGTTTCTAATTTGTGCTGAATTAATGGTAAAGGAAAAACCGAAGATGAAGTGCTGTAAAAATCTATGGATATCGGTTCTCATTTCGGTTTAAAATTGTGTTTTCTGTAAGTAAATCTGATTGTGGATGCTACGTAGAATTTGCATCAATAGCTAGCATCCCCAGCTCTTTATACTTTATTAGAGACGGGGCGCAAATACTGTAATCGTGTTCGTTGGTGACATTTCCAGCTGTTTCTGTGATAATTGGGAGCAGCTGCCCTAGGCCCCTTGACCCAGAGTGACCCATTAGGGAGCTGTGGCCTAAATTCAAACTAGACTAACAAGTGGGCTCTGGGACAGGGATGAGTAATTGCTTCATTGACCAAAAGGGGCGTTTTTGCTCTGATTCTTGATTCCTCGCCTCTCTGCGAGCCCCTAACCTTGTCAGAGGCCCCCCAAAACTCCCAGTTTGATTTAATACTCCTGTTCGTTAACAGAGCAGATGCCTGATAGAAAGTTAGCCTGATTCCTTTCTAATCCCAGTCTTTGGGAAGCCACAATATTTTCTGTTATTCAGACCAGACTTTCCCTTCAGCATCTTCAGAGACCAAGGCCCGGTGGCTGAGAGAACCTTGGGGAGCCCCCCTCACTCTGGGTCTTGGGGTGTATCAGATTTCTCTGTGGCTCTTTGTGCCTCTGTTGTCAGGTGCATTTGTCTTGTAATCAGCATCCAGGAATGGAAATCCTGCTGTTAAACTGTCACACGGTAGTAGTCATGCGACAGGCCCTGAGGCTCAGCTCCGAGGCGGGACGTTTGTGGGTCCGCGCCTCGTGGGATGTCCGGCAGCAGCTTTTAAGCAAATTAGATCCCTCTGCACTGGGAGGCAGAGCTGTCCAGCACCGGGAACAGGAGAGGGCCCCATTGGGCCGGGCCAGGGGCTGCTGCCAGCCTCGCCTAGTCTTCCCTTTGCCTTCCAAGGGAGGCCGGGTCCTCGTTCAGAATGGCGGTGAGCGGGGGGTGCCCTCCTCCATGTTGTGCGGCCCGATGTCCTGCTCCCGGCCCAAGCCAACCCTTGTCTTTGTTTCCCTCCCTGTCCTGCAGATCCGGTCCCAGCCCTGGACCTCGGGCAGCAGCTCCAGCTCAAGGTCCAGCGCATGCACGATATTGAAACTGAAAACCAGAAGCTAAGAGAGACTCTGGAGGAATATAACAAAGAGTTTGCCGAAGTGAAAAATCAAGGTAGGCTGGGCCCCGTCAGGGTCCTGAAGGGCCGGGATCATGCGGTCCGGGTGGGCGGGTGTCACGGGGTGGGCCCTCAGAGAGGTCGCGCCGAAGTGAAGGGATTCTGTCTGTCCCAGAGCCGTGTGCGCTCTGTGGCCTCCTGACAGACGCTTCCTCGATCACGGGCTGATAGGATCTGCCTGGAAAAAACCCACGGTTGCCTGGGCCTCCAGGCAGGCCCCGCCTGTCAGAGCGCCAGCCCCTGATCAAAGGAGCCCAGCCAGGGAGTCGTTGCATAATTACTCCAGATGCATTAAGGCTCTGGACTCCTCCTGGGCCGTCTGGGGCTTCTCCATCACGAGAGACTCAGCAGCAGCACCACACTGGGGCGGCCGCTCGGCCCACAGGTCCAGAAGGAACACGGCCTCTTGCCTCGCCAAACGGGCTCGGGCTTGTCTTCCTTTTACAGAAACAAAAAAAGCAGCTTTCCTGCCCCAAAATGTCCTCATTTAGGGACCAGTTGCCCCTTTTCTCAGAAGCCCGCTTGTTTCCCTGTGAGAACGATAGTTCTCTGTAACTAACACCTTTGCTTGGGGGTGAAGTTGGGAAAGGGGGGAAGGTTGGGGTTCGTTCCAGGAGGCTCGGAGCGGGAGCTCGGTGGGAGGGGGAGAGATTGGGGAGAGGCTGAAGAAAGCGGGACAAGCTTTTTCCTTCAGCCCGATGTTCAGCACAGCTACGTAAAATTTGCATCAATAGCTAGCATCCCCAGTTCTTTATGTTTTACTAGAGACCAGGCCCAAACACTGTAATCGTGTTTGTTTGTGACATTTCCAGCTGTTTCTGTGATAATTGGGAGCAGCTGCCCTAGGCCCCTCGACCCAGGGTGACCCACTAGGGAGCCGTGGCCTAAACTCAAGCTAGACCAACAAGTGGGCTCTGGGACGGGGACGAGTAATTGCTCCATTGAGCAAAAGGGGCATTTTCTCTCTGATTCTTGATTCCTCGCCTCTCCGAGGGCCCCTAGCCTTGTCAGAGGCCCTCCCAGTTTGACTTAATACTCCTGTTTGTTACCTTGGTCACCTTGGAGAAGCTCAAAAAGGGTCATTAAAAAAAAGTTTTAGGAAAAACTGAGAAGCTGAGCTCTCTCCCGTTTGAGATGTTAGGCGGTGGGGACGCGTGTTAGCCAGATACGAGAGAGGCGGCCCTCTGGCCCTAGATCGTTCCTCTGGCTGAGCCGGGTTCGGGAGCACATCTGGCTGCGGCTCTCTCTGCATCGCCCCTGTTTGCTCAAGGATAAAATCTGAATTTCTCAGCCTGACATTTAAAGCCTTTCACAGTCCAGCACTGGCCTGCCCTTCTAGTTTATTTCATATTAACTCTCGGCCTGGCATCAGCAAGACCGAGATTGGATATGGCTGCAGACATTTAGATGTGTGACTCTGGGAAAATCACTTCCCCTCTGCCTGCCTCGGCTTCCCCATCTGTTCCACTGGGGATAACAAGAGCGCCCTCCTCCCAGAGTCATGTCCGTGAAATGAGATAGTTATATCACTTCCCTCTGCTTGTCTCAGTTTCCCTATCTGTTAAATGGGGATAACAAAAGCGCCTTCCTCCCAGAGTCATGTCGGTGAAATGAGATAGTTATATCACTTCCCCGCTGTCTGCCTCAGTTTCCCTGTCTGTTAAATAAGGATAACAAGAGTGTCCTCTTCCCAGAGTCATTTCAGTGAAATGAGATAGTTATATCACTTCTCCTCTGCCTGCCTCAGTTTCCCTATCTGTTAAATGGGGATAACAAAAGTGCTTTCCTCCCAGAGTT
Organism: Antechinus flavipes; assembly: GCF_016432865.1. Lineage (NCBI taxonomy): Eukaryota > Metazoa > Chordata > Mammalia > Dasyuromorphia > Dasyuridae > Antechinus > Antechinus flavipes. Next base: position 15,561,440 of record NC_067401.1, read on the forward strand.
GTGACAGTGAAATGAGATAGTTATAAAGTCCTCCCCATTGGCCCGGCTCTCGGTAAGCTCGATATAAATGGGAGCTGTCATTACCTTTAAGTTCTTTCCCCTTAGCAGTGCTACATTGCGGCCCCTCTCTCTATTTGCTGTTTGGGGATATGCTGGTTCCTCTGGTTCAGGAACGTCTCTCCCTCAGCCTCCATCTTTAGGATCCCTTGTGTCCAAGGCCCCCCTTCCTGTGCCATGGGGCCCAGCACAGAGCCAGCTCCGGGGCCTGCCCAGGACACAAGCTTCACAGTCACGGGTCCCCACAGCCAGATTGGGGGTGCTGCCAGCGCAGCCCCCAGGAGCAGTAGAGACGGGGGCAGCTGGGCAGGATTCGCTCTGCAGAAAGCAGAGCCCAGGTCCCCGGAGACGCTCCTGGGCCACACGGTTCACAGGTGTCCGAGTTTGGGGCGTCCCATCAGAACCATTCTCCTAAAACATGTGACCCCCAGGGGATGGCACCTTCTCAAGCTGTGTCCAGAGCCCTCCCCATAGCCCACAGGTGCCAAGAGAAGGGGCAGTGCCCAACGGCCTCCAAACCCCTCCAGGTGGTTCTTCCTCCAAGAAAGACTTGATCCTCTCCTCCCGGTCCCCAGGGAGGAGCCGTGACTTGGGGTCAGTTGGCCTAGGGCCCCTTACACCTCTAAGCTCCCCGTTTGGAGCATGGACCCAGCTCTCCCAGGAGTTTGCCTCGATCCTTAGGTCTCCCTCTCGGGCAGCCCTTTGGAGAGCGAAGCAGTAGAGGGGGCTTGGTGTCAGGTGGGACCCCCATCATAGGAAAGTCAGAGGGCCTCTGTGGACCCTCTGTAAAATGGGAGATTTCGCCTCTCTGGCCATCAGGGTCCTTCTCTTCCCCTTGGATAGCCAGCTGCACTTTGGGGTGCGCTCTCTAGCTGGGATCCCAGGGGAATCTTCCAGGTTCAAGGGCTTAGTTTGGAAAGCTATTCCAAAAAGCTTTATTGGAAAAGGAACAGAAGTCATTATGGAGCTGCAGTTCTGCATTTCTCCTCCAGGGTTCTGGGGCCACACCTGGCCCTCCAGCCCCAGTCTCTGCCCTCCAGGCCCGCTCCCTGCACTCAAGGCCTGCTCCCTGTCCTCCAGGCCCGCTCCCTGCACTCCAGGCCCACTCCCTGCACTTCAGGCCCGCTTCCTAGGCCTCTAGGCGCACTCACTGGCCTGGGACAAGTGGGCCCTGCTTGTCTTTCCCCTTCCTGCCAAATTTGCCTCTTTCCCTGGCTTTCGTAAGAGGTATTTCCTGTTGCTCCCATCCCAGCCATTCCCAGTGCCAACCCCCCACCCTTACATCTGGCCTGGGCATCTTGCTGCCGTGAGGCAGCCTCAGGGGTCCCTCGGGAGCTTGGAAGGAGCGTGGCCAGCCCGATCCCCCCACAGAGTTCCGCCGTGCCGCCACCCATGTGCCAAAAGCCAGGTTCGGTCCGCGGCAGGCTGCCGAGGCAGCCCGGCTCAGCTGCTTCCGTCTGCGCTCCAGAGGGGGCTAATTTAAGACTCATCGATAAGATGATATTCTATTTTACCATTGATTTTGTTTCCCCTCTGCTTGTGTTAGAGAAACCTTAGCTCTCCTTCCCAGCAAAATCCATTGATCCCTCCCAACCTGAGCGCTTAAAGTTCAATTTAACGTTTAGGGAGTAAAAGGTCTCCGAAGGGACTCGTGGCCATCGATTTTATGTCAGAGTTGAAGAGGGAAAGCTTCAGATGCGCCAGCACGCTGGCCCGCGCAGCCTCGGGCCGGTTCCAGGGCCCCGAGCGGCAGGACGGCAGGGCCGGCAGCCGGCGGCTTCCTAACCAGAGCTTTCCTTCCCTTTGTAGAGGTCACAATCAAAGCACTTAAAGAGAAAATCCGGGAATATGAGCAGACCCTGAAGAACCAAGCGGAGAATATTGCTCTCGAAAAGGAACAGAAGCTACAAAATGACTTTGCAGAGAAGGAGCGGTGAGTGTTTCCGGGGCGAGGAGCCGGGGGGGATGGGCCTCCTCTGTTCCCTGCTGCCCACCTGCCACTGGCACTATGGGGCAGCCCCCTGGCAGGCACCGTGCCCCTCAGCAAGGTAGCTGTGACAGTGAGACTGGAGAGACCATTCCGGGGGCAGCCTCCGGGCTTCCGAGGGCCGGTCTTCCTCCTTTGGGAGGCTCGTGAGGGCCCGTGAGACACGGCACCAGTCGTCAAGGGCCCTTCCCCTGTGCTGAAGACGTAATTTAGTCACGTGGGTCGGCAGCACATAGGTCTTGGCCCCATTTTCCCACAATTCCACCATAAATTGAAATAATAGTCCAAGGAAATTGGGAGAATGGCAGTTTGTTGGTAGTTATTTCATTGGAGCAAGCTCCGGGCCCGAGGTCAGCCTCTGAATTTTGATGACATTTCTCCCACGGTAAATCAGAGGGCAATTCCCTCTCTTTGCTCAGCTCGGAGGAAGCGGGGACCCCTTGTCGGGTTCACCCGTTTGCATTAAGGCTCAGCCTTTCCAGTATATTGAGTTAGTTCGGGCCCGGGCCGGGAGTCACCTTGCTGATGGGGGTAGGAGAAGGGCTGCCTGTGTCTGCTTGCGGGAGCATGTTTGTATGTGACTTATTGAGTTTTACTGAAGTTTCCTGCTCCCCCTTCCCCCTCCCCCCCCACTCACAAATAAAAAGAAGGGGAACTATTTTTATAAGGAACCATTTTTTAGGGCTTCCCTACCTGCGGGGGGGAGAGGAGGGAGTCAACAAACTAGTTTGGGATTTTTTTGGGGGGGGGAGAGTTTAGATCCCTACACCTTAATATAATTGGACTCTTTTGTAATCTGTTCAATTTAAAAATATACTTCTATCCATAGATTTCCCCAGAATGCAAAGGGGGGGAGGCTACGATGCAAAAATGCTTAACAACCGCTGATTTAATAGAAGGGATATTTATATTTCCACAAATCAAAAGAGCAGACTTGTAGGAGCTGCTAAAAATGACATAAATTTGCATTTTTAAAAGCCCCTCACGCAAACCCAAAGCTTTCCCCTTAACTCGCTAGAGTGACAAGAAATATTTTTAAATATTTGATTAAAAATAAAATATATAATTAGATGAAGACTGACATCCTGCCCATGTTCACGTGTGGTGGAGAAAGCGGAGTTGGGCTCCCCGATCAAACGGAGCGTTTCTCCCGAAAGCCAAGACGGAAAAGTCCGTTTCCCATGGATTCCATTCCCTAGAAAACGAAATGACAACCTTTGGCCAGATTTGGCCTGGGGATTTGGTCCACGTGGAGGAGCATCCTGTATGCTTGGAATAGCAACCACCGTGAAGCCCAAATACATTCCCCCTGCCGGTGGAAACACAGGTCTAGACCCAAAGAAAAAAAAGAAAGAATTAAAAAAAAAAAAAAAAAAAAAAAACTTCACAGGGAGTTCTTCTTGCTCTGACATTGGGTCCACATGAATGTATCAGGGAAAGATTGTTGAGGGCCAGTCTGATTAAAAAACTTTCCTTTTTTTTTTTTTTTTTTTTTTTTTTTGGTTGTTGTTATTGTTGCAAAGCAAGTAAAGTGACTTGCCCAGGGTCACACAGCTAGTACGTTTCAAATATCTGAGGTCACTTTGAACCCGGGTCCTCTTGACTCCAGGGGACACTCTATCCACTGCACCACCTTTTTTTTTTTTTTTTTTTTAAAGAAAGTGCCATTAATTTGTTTTTATACCACCTGTACTTCCCATTGTATCCTCCCCTCCATATTGCAAAAGAGTCATACGTTGTTTAAAAAGGTAAGAAGAAATAATAGTAACAACGAGGGGGAGAGCCAATTCAGCAACCAGCCTATCTAGAAAGTGTGACCTTGTATGTATTATTACATACCTGTAGTCCCCCACCTTTCCAAAAAAGAAAGGGGAGCTATTTTCTCATTTGCATCAACTCAGTAAATCTGAGCAGTCCTCCAGGAAATCAGGAAGGTGACAATAAAATAGGTGGTGGTGTAAGCCTGCGGCAGGAGCGTGAGGTAGGGCTACGGTTCCGGTTGTTGCCGCTTCCTCCATGGCTCAGCTGCCCCAGACTCGTGCCAGGGCCCGGCACGTGTGGGGTCAAAGTGATGAGCCAGTGCCCCGACGTGCAGGAATGGGTGAGGTGCCAGTTCCCGCGGGGGTCCCACGGCGGGCGCCTTGCCAGCTGCGTGATCACGGTGAGCTGGCCGATCCCTGGCCCTGCTGACCCTCACCTCGGAAACACGGTCCCAACTCGCCTCCCTTCTCTTCCTTTTTTCAGAAAGTTGCAAGAAACACAGATGTCCACGGCCTCCAAGCTGGAGGAAGCCGAGCATAAAGTTCAGACTTTGCAAACAGGTGGGTGTTTTGGCTTTCCTTAACTTGGATTTGTGCTCCCATGGGGGCCTGGGGCGGGAGCAGAGATGAGGGGCTGGGGTCCTCCCCGGCCCTCTCCTCCCCTGCATCCTGCCTCAGGGAGTGCTCACATTCCCTAGGCAGGATAGCTGCTCTGGGCGGGTGCCCACTCCCCTCACAGGTGCTTGCTCCCCCGGGATCTGTGTGGCAGGAGCTGAACAATCCTCTTAGCGCCCGGATGGTGTTCCTGCCCTGGGCTCCCCTGGTGCCCCCTTGCTCCCTCTGAAACACTTGGGGTGTGCCCAGGGGCTGTAGCTCCTTCAGAGAAGGGGCTGCTCTGGGGGTCACATGTACCTGGCGCCAGAGACGTTTCCCACAAGTCCCGTGAATGTAGCTGCAGCTGTCCCCAGTAAAGGTTACACGGAGCTGATGGGAGAGAGCAGGGCAGCCCCCTGCATGTTCCACCCCCGTCCCCAGGAGCAATCTGGCTCTTCCTACCCTTGTGGCTAAATCTCTAAAGTGGATGCTGCCCAGGGAGGGGTTGGGGAGAGAGGGCACACATCCCCCATTAGGGAGATCCGAATTCAGGTCCTGCCTCTGACGTAGTTGGCTCTGGGACCACTCTGAGCCTCAGTTTTCTGGTGTGTGAAATGGGTGCCATGAGACTTGTGGCCGGACACCTCGGAGCGGTTCTCAGGTGGAGCCTCTGCCGCCCTTTACGGGAGCCATCCCATCAGGGCCGGTCCTGGCTGTGCTTTTACAAGTGGCGGGGAGGCCGCCCTCACCCAGAGAGCTTCATCCCAGTGAGCCCCGTACAGAGGAACAGGGGAGCAAAGCCAATTGGGGGCTGCGAGTGCAGCCCAGGAGCCAGGTGAACACGGCCAGACCGGTCTCTCTGTGTCTGTGTATCTCTATGAATCTCTATGTGTCTCTGTCTCTTTCTCCCCTCTGTGTGTGTGTCTGTCCCTATCTCTGCCTTTCCCCCATGTTTGTCTCTGTGTCTGTATTCTCTGCCTCTGTATGTCTCTCTTCCCTCTGTCCCAGTCCCTCTCTTTTGTGTATGCAGCTGTCTCCCTGCTTGTCTCCGTGTTTGTCTCTCTGCTTGTCTCTCTTCTCTGTGTAGTTTTTCTATCTCTGTCTCTTCTCTCTGTGTCTATTTCTTTCACACTCTCTCTCTGTCTTTTCTCCCTGTATGTCTGTGTGTTTGTATCACTCTTAGCCTCTCTCTGTGTGTCTCTGTCCCTGTCTCTCTCTCTTCTCTCTGTGTCTCTATCACGCTCTCTCCATCTGTCTCTCGGTGTCTCTTTTTCTTTCCTTCTTTCTTTTTCCCCCTCTCTCCCACCTCCTTAGCATATAAACCCAGTCATGAGTGGGATCAGTAAGCGAAGGGTATGAATCACTTCGTACATTTTCATGAATCGTTCCAAACTCTCTTCCAAAACGAGTCACTAATATATTAGTCAGCCGTGGGGAGAAAACTCCTGTTGCCACGAATTATACCTCAGGAAACCGCTAATAGCAAGCCTTTAAAAAGGTGAAGAAGTTCTCTCCCAAGAAGCAATGTACAATATTTTTTATCGTTTCTTTTGAAAATATGATCGATAACGAGTTGTCTGTACCAAGTGGCAGGGCAGCTAAACTTGCTCTCGAACTACGTTTAAGTCCAATGACTTTCAGTTCATAAAGTGCTCTCATTTTTTCATCGCCCCTTCTAAGTTGCCCCGGGGATTCCCAGTCTCTTCTCCATCAGTTTTCCTCGTATTTATGGAAGGTCTAATTAATTAGATGTTCAAGGATAGGTAGGATTATATAGTCAAAGGGACAGCGTTCCCTGAATGTACCTATTTGAAATCATATGAATCAAAATGCTAAGCGTTTTCTCTGTGGCGCGGGCTAAAATCATAATTTCCTTTTTAAAAAAGATAGTTAAGACTGTCAAGGGAAGACTGGGAGAGGGGAAGCTGATGAGAGCGACTTTGCAGGACGAGACTAAAATAGATTACGAAGCATTTCTCGTCAAAATTATCTGGGGGGGAATAGAGAAATAAGTCAGTACAAGAGAATAAATACTCTCAACATTCAATCCAATATTTATTAAAAATTAGTGATTGATTAACATGGATGAAAAGTGGGTTCATCAAAATGGAATTCATTATTCAGCAAGTGTGCTTGGGAAATGGGATTTGCAGTGTGGTGGGAAATGTGTTTAGATGGCCATTTCACGCTATGTAATTCAGTGGATTTCAACTGGATTCTAGATTTAAGCACAAAATAAGAATCGTCTAAAATACGGAAGGAAATGGTGTAGAGAGCGAGAACTCTGGAGAAGTATACTTGAAGCAAGGATACTTACAACAAGGTGTTAATTTAGTGTGATTGATGAGACAACGGTTATCTAGTTTACATATACTTGTACTTAGCATGGTGATGTCATGGTTCTCTAGTTCACACATGCTCAGTGTGCTGTAATGATGTCATTGTAATAGGGTATTTAAGGGCTGAGAAGGACCGGAGAGGGGACATTCTATCTTTGACCAGCCTTGTGGTGGCTCCCCTGCCTCCTGCACTAAGATCAAGACTGGGCCGGAATAAAGACTCTAGACCAGGGGTCCTCAAACTTTTTTAATGGGGGGGGGCAGTTCACTGTCCCTCAGACTGTTGCAGGGCCGGACTATGGTAAAAACAAAAACTTTGTTTTGTGGGCCTATAAATAAAAAAACTTCATAGCCCTGGGGGAGGGGGATAATCGTCCTCAGCTGCTGCATCTGACCCTCGGGCCGTAGTTTGAGGACCCCTTCGCATCTAGACTCTATTCCTGACCATTCTTGTGGTGTCTATCCTGCTGAGACCAAGGCCCATCCAAAGGATCTCCAGAAAGCTAGCTCAGATATTACAAAATGAAACAATATATTAATGTCAGTCATGGAGAAAAGATAGGTTTCTTTCTATTCCTCATGTAAAAACAATTATTTGAGACAATATATGCATTTTTACATTAATAATAAGTCTATACAACAACAAAATATATTTTAAAAGAAAAAATTACAAAATACTTATCGCCAAAAAATACCCAACAAATAGATAAAGTCTTGACATCAAAAATATACCAAAAAATGGTTAAGCAATTTACAAAGGTAACTCTGTAGTAGAAAAATGACCAGAGAAGATGTGGAGTTTTCAAGAAATTAATATTAATAACCATTTGAAAAACTGATCATTATTAAAGAAATGCAAATGAAAATATCTTGAAGACACTACGTAACACCTATCAACTTAGCAAGAATAAGCAGCCACAAAAGCTCAACACTGGCAGGGTTGTGGTCAAACAGATACGCTCACAACTCCTTGAGATTTTTGGAGTGTGGTATGATCGGTGTAAAGCAAAAGTTATAGAAATAATCATTTCTTTCTACCCAACATTTCTATTTTAGGATTATCCCCTGAAAAAAGAGGTAATCAAAAATAAAGAGCTACCTATCTTTTCTTTTTTTTCCCCCTTAAGGCAATTGGGGGTAAATGACTTGCCCAGGGTACATAACTAGAACGTGTTCAGTGTCTGAAGACAGATTTGAACTCAGGTCCTCCTGACTTCAGGGCCGGTGCTCTAGCCATTGCACTACCTAGCTGCCCCAGAGCTACTTATCTTTTCAAAGATTTTCATAACATTTTTTGTAGTTTATAAAAAACTGGAAGCAAATTCTCAATGTCTGACTACTGGGCAATGATTAACAAATTGTAATACGTGGAGTAATGGAATACTGTGATGCTTTTATGATAAAACAATATGGAGATTACCAAGAAATGTGCAAAGGCTTTTGTGAAATCATGCAAACCACCATCATCACCTTTAAAAAAAAAAAAAAACACCCAGAAATGTAATTTATTTAAAAAACAAACCCTCAGCCAAATCCTTTTTTTTACTTGAGAGGTACAGTTGCCAATGGCAGGAAAAAGGAGTTTGCATTTGTATTTACAAGCTGAAAAGCCACTACTCTAGCCTTTATCTGTTTTATGTTTTGCCTTTTAGCCCTGGAGAAAACTCGAACAGAATTATTTGACCTGAAAACCAAATATGATGAAGAAACTACTGCAAAGTAAGTTTTTAACCCCCACTTTCTCCTGGTCCTGTCATGTTGTGATCGATTCGCGTTTGTGCCACGTCTGGCTCCTTCTCCCGCCCGGGTCGTGCGCTCGCTCGGAGGGGTTGAAAGGGTGGGAGCCTCGCCTGCACTGGGAGGTCCTTGGGATGCTGGAACAGCCAGTCTGCTGCTCCTGTGGGGGCTAAGTGGATGACCCTCCTGCTCCTCCTCCTGCTAGTCCTCCTCCTGGCTCTCCTCCTAGCCTTCCTCCTGTTCCTCCTCCAGGTTCTTCTTCTGCTCCTCCTCCTGGTCCTTCTTCTGCTCCTCCTCCTAGCCCTCCTCATGCTCCTCCTCCTGGCCCTCTTCCAGCCTGCCTGGTCCAGCAGAGGGTCCAAGGACCCAGGAGAGAGTCTATGGCGAGTTCGGATGGGTCTCACTTTGTTCAGCAGAGCTGGGAGAGGCCTCACGGTGGACTTTTACAGATGAGGAAATTGAGGGCCTTCTCACCCCTGGAGTCCAGTCAGAAGTGGAGGGGAGCCCATTTCCAGTGGTCCTGAGGCCTTGATTTCTTTGTAATAAAATGGGGGGGAGGTTCTCCAAGTGTCTGAACCCTGCGATCTCAAGTTGCTCTGGTTGGTGTCGGTGGGACCCTGTTTTATATGGTGCCATGGCCTCTGCGCTGGCCAGGCTGTGGCTCTGTCAAAGGGATGGCACTTCTAGCCAGAGCTCGTGTCCTCTGTCCATCTGTGCAGATATGTTCTAGGGGCCTGTCCAAGGAGGGGTGGGGCTGGCCACCTCCCTTGGTAAGGATTTTATCTGCCTCCAGGAATTTCCCCTCTATGCTTCATTTTTCTTCCTAAAGCCTGAAAAGACCATGTCACTCTCCTCCTCAAGAAACTATAATGGCTCCCTATTACCTTAAGGATCCAATAGAAAGATGAGTCCCTTCACAGTGTAGCTCCAATGACACTTACTTCTTCATTTCTGAGGGAAGAAAGGAGAGACAGACAGAAAGAGAATGAGAGAGAAAAAGAGACAAGAGAGAAAAGAAAAAGAAGGAAAGGGAAAAAGAAAACAAGGAGGGGAAAGGAATAAAGAAAACGAGGGGGAAAGGGAATGGAAGAAAAAGAAAGAAAAAAGGAAGGAAAAAGAAAAAGAGCAAGAAAGAAAAGAGAAAAGGAAAGAAAGAAATAAAGGAAAAGATAGATAGAACTGTGCTCACTGGAGCCTACCTCCTGAAAGAGAGCCATATTTTAGGGATCCCAGGGCAGTGGCCCTTCCCCTGGCCCATGAGCCTTCTCTAATCAGTTCTGGAAGGGATATCTTAGGATTTTTCTGTGTATCCGTATTGCATTGAGAACATGATAGGTTTTCCATGAGATGTCCAGTGAGTCATCACTGTTAAAAGTACGTTTCATTGTTTTTCAAAGAACAAACGTCTCTTTTCTCTCCTTCCCACCTCCCCCATCTCCGCCGAGTGTGTCGGGGGGAGTTTGTAACAAACATACATAATCAAGTTAAAACAGATTCTCTCATTGGCCACGTCCAGAATGGAGGCCTCCTGCTTCTGGAATCTCCTTCCTGCGGCCCAAGCCCTCTGGCATTGACCGGCTCGGCCCTTGGGCCGGGTGAGGTCATCCTCCCGTCTGCCTCCATGGTTCTCCTCCCTCTGCTCGCTTCATTCAGGTCAGTGGGATGATAACTGGGGGCTTCCCTTCAAGTTCCCATTTTCTGGATTTCTTTTATCTCTTCTGCCTGAGCAACTGACAAAACCCCAGGGTTTTATGTTCTGGGGTTTTTCTCTCTCTCTGTTTAATCTTTCTTCTTGTAACTGTGGGGCAGCGTCTTAGTAAGCTTTGTTGACTTTTGAAAAAATCAGTCCTTTGTTCTTTTATCAGAACATCTGATATCTGCGTCGTTTCTGCGGCATCTATATTATTTACCAAAAAATTGATCAAACTTTTCACAAGTTCCATTTAGAGAGATGTTTGAGATTTATAAAACATTATTTAATTCGACAAATAGGAACAAAAAATCGCCTCGCAGAACCTTAGACTATTTATATTTTGATACTTGGATTTGGGTAAAAATAAAATATAATAAGAATAACAGCAACTTGTTATTCAACGAGCATTTAAGTGCCTCCTGTATGCAAGACGTTGATACAAGGTTGTAGAAACACAAATAAATCTGTCTTGCATATTATCGAACAGAAAGTACCTACTGTGTGCCAAGCTGGTGTGCTAGGGAAACAGTCCCTGCCCTCAGAAAGTTTATAATCTGATTAGGGGAAGTGACATTTGCCCTCCTAAACATATAGATTGATAGAAGAGAGTTTGAGGAGGGCAATCCAGTAACAAGGAGTTGACCCCTGACCTTGAGCTGTTGACCCTTAACCCACCTTCTAACCCAGAGGCAGCTCAGGCAGTAAGAAAGGTTTCCGCATTTTTAAATAAGTAAAACAAGACTTTATTTTAAAATACAAAATCCATTCCTTGCTGTCTCCGTTTGTTGACCCCTGACCCCCTGGCGTCCCAGTCTCGTTTCTCGTAAAGGTGTTATCTTTTTATGTTCCTGATGTGTCAGATGGTGACCACATGGCCACCCTGACTCCAGATGAGCCCGCTGTGGCCGTGGAGTTGGGAAGAGGGGTCAGAGCCTTCCTCTGGCTCTCAGTGACTGACCTGGGGGCCAGTCTCATTTAAATGGGCCCGGAGCGGTTGTGAGGATCCGGCAGGATCACATTGGAGCGCTTCGCTCGTCGTGCGCCGTGCTGCTAACTGTTCTCGCCTCCTTCCCGTGTGGCTCTGCCCGGGTCTGCGTTTCTTTGTATTTATCATATTGGTTTGTTACTGGAGCATGAGATGACTCCATTTCACCAATATATCATCATTTATTCAACATTCCCTCCTCATTGACCGTGTAATGTGTCTCCACCTTTTTCACTGTAAAACATTAAATAGCTGTAAGTATTTTTGGTACAAGCAGGTTGTTTTCCCCTTTTAATCGCATCCCCTGGGGCTGCCCTACTCGTGTGATCCTTCAAGTGCAAGGGGACGCTGGCCCTTTTTTTTGGGAGTTTGCTAACGCACACAAACGATGGCCTCGCTTAGTCCGGTGCTTGGCACGCGGGGCTCCATCAGTGTCTGTGGATTGATGGGTTGCTTTCTACTTTACTCCACAGCTGGGAGAGGGGGGCTGTGTCCCAGGCCCAGCCCTGCCAACATTGGAGATTGGGATTTACCTAGTTACCAGTTTAACAGATATTAGGTGGCTTTAATCAGGGAGACCCAGGCTCAGCCCTGCTTCTGATCCATCCTGACCGTGGGAGCCTGGACAGGGTTCTCAGGATGTGGAGGCCCCCTAAGGCCTGGTCATGATAGGCTTAGGGGTGCTGTGCCGTGGCCCGGCTGTGGGCGAGGCTTCCCAAGGGACTAGTGGAGGCTGTGGCTGACAAAAAGACCGGTTTTAAAGGGTTGTCTGAGTCTGGCTCAGTGGATTACGTATGGAACTTAGCAGACTCATCCATCCATTGTGTTCTGCCTGGAAGGAGACTACCTGAGGAGATAGAATAGCCCCTTTATTTTTTAAGTTCAGCACGCCCCCCGCCATCTCCCCTCATGGAGAGTAGGAATGGCTCCGGAGGTCCCAATGACAGACTCGAGGCCTTTCCCTTGGGAATACAGCAGTCGAATGGTTTGGGCAGCCAGCTCCCCTTCCTAGGGGGTCGTGCTTGGCCAGTTTCAAAAGGACTTTGATTTCTTAACTCGTAAATGACCCGAGTGAGAGACAGGATAGGGGGAGAGAGCGACCTCGGAGTCGGAAGGACTTGAGTTGAGTCTGGTCTCTGGCACGTGCGTCTGTGGCCCTGGCCAGCTCCCCTGGTGCCCCTGGGCTACAACTCTCTAGCTCCTTAAGTTCCAGGGGACTGAGGAATCGCCAGCACACCCAGTAGAGGGGATTTCCATACCAAGAACTCCCCCAGAGCAGCCTCTGCCCCCCCCCAAAACAAACCACAGAAAGTGTTCTACAAGGCAAGCAGGCTGGCCATTTGGCAGAAGTCTGCAGAGAGCTCTTTCTTGAAAAGAGCAGCGGAGGCTGGCTTTAGATCCTGAATTGGAATCCCAGTTACCTGGGGGGCCGCCCTCGGCTGCCGTGGCTTCAGGACGGGACCCCGAACCCTCCGGCAGGGCTTTGTCCCTCACCTGTGGCCTCTGTCTCCCTCCCGCCTCTGCCACGGCCCTCTCCTCGTTAGATTAAGCATGCTTTTGTGAGCTCTGGGGTTCTCTGAGTCTCTCCCTCCCGAGGCAGGCCTTTTCACAGGCTGTCTTAAAACATTTCAGAAAGCTGAGATTGAATGATTCAAAAACTATTTCTTCTTTCTCCTTCTGTTGGTGATTTCTGAAATTGTCTGCTCTCAGGTGGAAAGCTTGGACGCTTGCTTATATAACAGTTTGGTGAGCGTTTCTGAAATCTGCCGACAGCTGTGGAGATTAACTCCAGCGGCTCCGGAGCCCACAAAGCCCACCCCTTCCCGAGAAGGAGAAGGGCGGGGGGCGGGGGCCGCCTTCGGGATCGCCCTCGCGGGCCTCCGTTACTCAGCAGAGGGCCCATGTCGAAGGCACCGAAGCTGTTAATAGCCCCCCGAGCTCATTGTATGTGATCCTTGCCGTTTGTCAGCTGGAATATCGGGAGCTGAATGTGACAAGATGGAAACAGTAAAGTTTTCCATGTGTAGGCTTGAAGTAAAATGTAATTAGCCTTTATGCACAGAACAAGGACCCATTGATGAATACAGCTGGTCTTTGTTTGGGGCTGTCATTGAGAGTGGGAGGGAGAAGTGTTCTTCTTCATGTTTATTAATGCTTAGAGATTCCACAGACAAATGGCGAGCACAGTTTCATATTTGTTGGAACATCGGGGGCTTTGCCAGAGCAGTTGTTGTGTAAGAGAATTTCTGGGTTTCGGATGATGGCCGTGGCCGGGCCGGAGGCGCTGCTCTGCCTTCCCCACTTAAAGACGCCCCTCCACTTCGAGGTCATTGTGCTTCCCAGCTTCCCCTCTGCCCCAGCAGACACAGATCGAATTAGCTTGATTGGGAGATCTCGGGAAAGAAATGGCAGTCGCACAATGTGTAATAAAAACGGCCCCTCTCCACCGTTCGGGCGCCGGCTGCAGAACGAAGCCCCCGGGCACCTTGACCCGACCGCCATTCCCCCCTGGACCGCGTGGCTCTGCTGGGTGGCCGCAGCGAGCCCTCGGCCTTGCCAGCCGGGTCCCTCGCGCTGCGGCGGGCACTGGGAATCCCTGCTTCAGCAGGGCTCCAGAGCCACCTCTTTGCTCCATCCCGGCGAGAAGCAGCTAGCAAAGGGACACCACGCTTAACACATACAGTAGGCTGCTGACATGACTGTTAACATGTGGGCTGAATTTCTGAGCCTCTGATGAAAGAAAATATTGAATCACACCAAAATACGACATGCTTCCCAGCTAACATTCGCCTGGGGAGAAGTTTGCTCCCAGATTTTCCCTGCAAAAAAAACCCCATTTTTTCCCCAAGTGGCCACAAAGCCAAACTTCTCAAGTTTAAAGTTCAATTGTCCTATCCCTTCACTGGCAGGCTTTTTCTTTTTCTTTTTTTTTTTTTTTTCCTTTCAAGAACCAAGAACCTATAAGAGACATTGATGAAGAAATAAACTGTAGATGGTTCGAGTGTATTTTTTGAAATCTGGGAACGATAACCTCGTGTGACAAAGTCAATCTAACCACGCTTTTTTTTTCTCTCCCGTCCCTCTCCCCTCCCCGCACACAAGCACCCCCAGGCAAGGCAGGGTCTCTTTCCCTCTCACATAAAGATTAATGCCTGTGAAGGGAATCACAGACTCGGCATGCTGGGCATGGGAAGCTGTGATCTCAATGACCCCAGGTAGGCCAGATGAAAGAGGCCAGTGGTTAATGGGTAAAACCGGCCTGCTTGATGAAGAGTTCATGAATGGTGAACACTACAGAGTTTGTGCTTTAAAATAGAGGGCTCTGGTGGCGTTCCTCTAGAATGACAGTCCCCTAAGACGCTTGAAACAATGGGACACCTTGATTTGAGGCCATTTTCTGTCATACTTGTGCTGTAGGTCAGTACATTTTGACACAAATGGCTTAACCAACACTTTTTCCAAATTCATGCTAAATACACTGTGTCTTTTAAGAAAGGGAGCCCTCATTTTATTTTCACATATTCATTCACAATTTCTTATCTATACATTTTATTTTTTTTATTATTATAGCTTTTTATTTACAAGATATGTGCACGGGTAATTTTTCAGCATTGACAATTGCCAAACCTTTTGTTCCAACTTTTCCCCTCCCCCTCCCCCAGATGGCAGGTTGACCAATACATGTTAAATATGTTAAAATATAAATTAAATACAAAATAAATTATACGTATCCAAACAGTTATTTTGTTGCACAAAAAGAATTGGACCATGAAATAGTGTACTATTAGCCTGTGAAGGAAATCAAAAATGCAAGCGGACAAAAATAGAGGGATTGGGAATTCATTATCTATACATTAAAAAAAAACCTGTATTAATGATTTTGTGCCCCCTTCATGTCTCTATATAAATCCCTCTCCTTTCCCCAGAAAAGCCATCTCTCATGACAAGGAATAAGAAAGAAAGAGGGAAGAAGGGATTCCATAAAACTAACCGCTGTACCAAGTCCAACAGGGGACGTTATGTTCCACACCCATCATCTCCCTCCAACTATATCAAATTGATCACCGAATCTGCCCTCATAAGACTTTTTTGTTCAACTGTCCTTGTAACTTTAATCAGATGCATGATGGTAACAAGAAGCCATTTATATTAGGTCTCAAATTGCTTTCATGATTTGGGCCCCAACATGTTTACTTTGTGGGGTCTTAGCTGTCGCTCAGGAAGAAGACCATCGTTGTCATTTGAAAATCCCGGATCCCAGTGTGCCGCCTTTTCGTTCGTTTCTGTACTTTTCCATCCGGGGGACTCTGGGGACCTCGGCTAAAAAGAACTTGGAATTTGGACTGGGCCTGAGCATCCTATAATTATTTGGCTATACATACTATACTTAAGTGTGGCTTCCCCCAGTCGAATGTGAAAGGCAGGCTTGTGTGCCATGAAGCCTCATCTATTTCCTGTCCCTTTGATGAGTCATCACTTCCAGTACACGTTTCTATAATTATTATCCTAGTTAAAATAATTTCCCTAAAAATAGAAGAGAAGTAGCCTTTGGTGGCCGGGCAGGGAATGGACTTGGATAAAGATCCCCCTGACTAGAGCCTTAGGAGGGACAGTATCCATAGATTATTTTCATTCTCCAAGTTCTTATCTTCAAAAGAGCTTAATTATGCATCTTTGGAAAAGCCAAAGGTGTTTTCAGTCCCTGTGTGCTATTTAACAACACACCTAAAGGCTTTGGAATGGGAGACCCCACAAAGGCGTTGTTTTTGGCTCGCACCCCGAGAGTAGCTATTTGAGTCTCCCCGGAGTTATAGCATTGGACTGGTGTTTTCACAAGCCCAGGAGGCTTCCTTATGGCTAGAAGCTGGGGGGGAAGAGGAGAAAAAAGACATTTTTTTTTAAAGCTCCATTCCTTCCCTTCCCACTGGAAATCCCTTTGAGTACCCAGGATTCCTGTCCAGCTGCATCTGACCCCTGGCAGGCCTGAGAAATGCAGCAGTGTACCGAAGGGAAAAAGAAATGACCTGAAAGCCTTTGAACCTCAAAAAGGTTTAAAAAAGAAATTTACAGCCTGCCTGTGTGTGTGTGTGTGTGTGTGTGTGTGTGTGTGTGTGTAGCATTCAGAGCTCTCTGAGAAAAGGATCTTGTAAAATAAAAGTGTTAGATTGTCTTGTGTTTGTCTCCCTTTAATTCTCAGTCTCCTGAGAGAGAAATCCCTTTACCCACCAGACCCACTCAAGCTCTCCCCATGGAGCGTGACGGACGAGCTCCCTGGGCCTTCTCGGAAGCTTCCGGCTTCCCGGGGCCTGGAGCCCA
This sequence comes from Antechinus flavipes, assembly GCF_016432865.1. Taxonomy (NCBI): domain Eukaryota; kingdom Metazoa; phylum Chordata; class Mammalia; order Dasyuromorphia; family Dasyuridae; genus Antechinus; species Antechinus flavipes. Next base: position 15,577,908 of record NC_067401.1, read on the forward strand.
GGAGCAGCCGGCGCTCTTGTTCCACGCTGCTCAGGCAGCTTGGTCGTTATCTGTTTGTACAGTTGAGAGAATTTGAAATATTTGCTTCCAACTAATAGACAGTTTTGACTTGTAGCACTTGACTTTCAGACGGTCTCTGACCAGCCAGGTTTACTTTTGTTTTACATAGATAAATATGTTTAATGAAAGGGGGAGGGAGGGAGGGAGACGCAGAGAGATGGAGGGAGAGACAGAGAGAGGGAATGGGGGAGGGAGAGCCAGAAAGAGAAAGGGGAGAGAGAGTCAGAGAGAAAGAAAGAAGAAAAAAGAAAAGGAGAGGAGAAGAAAGGGACAGAGAGAGAAAAAAAGGAAGAGAGAGAATAGAATAGAGAAGGAAATAAGATAGACAAGGTGGCCCCAAAAGTCTTAGTATAATTTAAGATCCTGACACTTAAATTAAGTTTTTTTGATGCTCTGATATACTTCCTATGTTTATCTTGCTTTTTTTTTTTTTGGCACAATTTTACGTGCCCTTATTTAAAATAGATAATAAGCTCTCTGAGGGCAAGCATGGTTTCATTTTGTGTCTGTACCCCCAATGACTAGCACAGATGCTTAAAAAATATTACTTGATACTTTGTTGACTTATTTCTATAATCACTATTTCTATCTTTGAGACTGATTTTTTTTTTAAAGAAGAAAAAGAAAAGTTGAGGGTAATTAATTTGAGCAGTTCCACAGAGATCTTTGATGTCCAGGTCGGTGCCTAGGAAGCAAAGCAGGCCAGAGTACAATTCATCGTCATGGAGAAGAAAGATGGAGCTGAAGTACTCTTCTGGTCTAAGATATGTCTGTCTGTGACTTAATAAACCGATGGTTTGAACCTTGGAAAAAATGTCTTTGAAGGGAGAAGTCAGAGTGACAGGAAGAGGTTGACAGGTTAATGAGGGAAGGACCCAGTGAATGGAGAAGGACCTAAATTGGACTTTGGGACCAATCTGGTCAGTCAGGTTCTGAATTGGAATGAAATGAGTCACTTATAAACAATTTAATATTTAACAGAAATAAATTGATTTAATAACATTGAAAAGCTAGTTAACAAAGAAAGCATTAATCAGTCCATCAGTAAGTATTTATTAAGCACCTACTATGTGCCAGGCACTGTGATAAATGCACATCAGGGAGGGCGTCCGGAGACCCTGGTTCAGATCCTCCCAGTTACTGACCAGTGTGACTCAGGGCAAGTGCCTTCCCCTCCGTGGGCCCCAGCTTCTTTCCCTGTAAAAGGCAAGGTCTGCTCTGGTTCCAGGTCCCCAGTCTGGGCCTGTGAAGGGCCCTTATCGGTCCTTATCCTTAGGCTCAGGAAGCCCTAATCCCCCAGACCATTTAAACTTGTGGGAGAAAACTAACCCAAGTAGGGGGCCGGGCCTGAAGTGCAAACTCCCCCTTAACCCGAAGGTCTCTATGGGACACGATAACTCTGGGAGGCCAAAGGTTGCCCGCAGCTGGGGCAATCTGCAGACCCTCCATGTATGCTGTGGCCTTTGCTCTCCCAGTGAGCTACTGGGGGGCGAGTTTCTGAACAGCTTCCCCACCCCACCCCCTTCTATTCTTGGTTACCAGAGATGACTCCCGGGAAAGACTATGTTTGGAAACACAGGATATGAAGGCCAGAAAGAGTGACAAGGTTTTGTACAAGGAACAGGCCGTGAACTTGAGCCCTCTCTCCAGCATCTCAGCTGGTACATCTGGGGGGTCCTCATTCCTGGGAGGTGGGTGTCGCCTTCCCCCTTTATGGCAGAAGTCGTAGACTCATGTTGCAAGGCCCATCTGTTGCGCCTTTCCTGCTCTCCAGGGACTTTGACTGAGAGGGATGTAGGTCTTTCCCATTAGTCCACACAGTTGAGGAAAACAAAGTCCTCCCGTTGCTGACGGAAAAGGTGGGTTACTTTGTCCATTCTTTGGGGCTGGTGATGGGCCCCGGGGCCTTTTCTAATGAAAAACAAATTTAACCAAGTTGAGACTTTTTTCTGTTTACATTTTGAAGACACCGAATCAGGCCCTGCCTCTTCTGGGGTCTCACTCACCACAAGAGCACTAGATCTTAATTAGTCACCATGCATTTAAGGGCTGCAGTGAGGACGGCCCGCTCCTAGCTCCAACTATTCCACAGTTGTTAATGTTTCAATAAACATATCCTTAAAAAATCAATTGGAATTTAATAACCATATAATAACTGCCTTCTAAAATCTAAATTCATTGTTTATGGGAGCCATAGCATTTGAGCGGGAGCCAATTATGCCATGTGTTATCTGCCCCGGAGGGTGGTTGTAACCACCGTAAAGCATTCTGGGGTCTCCCCAAGGCTGCAGTGACATCTCACTGGGTGACCCCGGGACGGGCAGGCCCGGCGTAAGACCCGTTCGAGGCGTCGCCGAGCGGCGGGACGCTTGGCGAGGACGGGCAGTGTTCTTGTTCTTGGCCACCATTAAAGAATCTCCTGGAATGGCCCCAAGAATGAGACATTTCCTATAGGAAAGCAGGAGGGGGAGAGAGATAATTGAACTCATTGATTTGTTTCACGGTTTGTTTGCCCTTTCATTCTCTTCCTGAGGTGCTGCTTGTGGAGGAGTGTCTCCAATTGCCAGGAAGACCATGGGGTGTCTCATCTTCCCCCCGCCAGCTCCCCTCGTAGCCAGAGCCAGGACGGTGGCGAGGCTACGAGATGAATTTTTAATGGAGAACGTTAGAGCATCGCCCTTGCTGCCGTGTGCTCGGCTCTCTGGGGCTTTCAGATTTAATGCTCTGATGAACAGAGTACAGACTTGGGGCACTCTCGAGCAGCCGGCGTTAACCCCTCAGCCGCCATGGGCAGAGCCGTTCGTTTCCCTGAAGACGAACGTAGGCAGTGTGGGTGGAAATTGGCCAATTAGCCCAGGACACAAAAGCAGACGGGCCCGCTGGAGCCGAGTCTTAATGCCCAGAGTTTCCCCGCCCTCCCTCCTCCTTTTAAACCTCCCTTTTCTAACCCTACCTCCAAAAAGAAGCACCCTGCCCTCCTAGAATGTGACCTTGAAGCCACATTTCCTGTGGGTTATTTATCTGACAGATAGAAATCTCCTTCTGACTTTCTGGATGCCGGCTCAGTCGCTCAGCCCTCCTTGATTAGGCGCTCTCTGAGTCAGCCACCGCTGGGCGTTGGAAGCCTGCCGGGCCCGCCCGCCCCGGCTGCCTCCTCTCCCCGGCGGCCTCCTCTCCCCCCCCATTTCTGGGCTGCTTCTACATCTTCCCTTGTCGCCCCCAGGGGAATCCTTCATCCGTTGTCTTTGCGCCCAGTAGCAGCCCGATCGATCGGTCCCAATAGCCAGCGTTTACCGTGCTTCAGGTCTGCCTGGCACTTCCCAAATCATATCTCATTTGGTCGTCACAACACCCCCAACGTTGCTCTTGTCCCCGATTTACAGATGAGAGGACTTCCCCAGGCTCCCTCAGAGAACGAGTGGCTCCAACAGCCTTTGGACTTCCTGATTCCAAGTTCAGTTTGAATTCTTCGCTGTGTGACCCTCTGGGACAAATCACTTAGCCTCTGAATCTCAGTTTACCTATTTCTAAAGTGGAGATAATATTAGTCCCTAGTGAGGATCAACTGAGCTAAAATATATAAAGTACTTTGCAAACTTTAAAGGGCTGCATAAATGCTGACTATTGTTATTATTTTAAAAAAAATAAATAACATGGCAAATAAAAAATTATCTTGGAAGGAAAGCACTATTTCAGGGAACCTGGATTTGAATCCTGCTCTTGCCACCTTTGCTGGGTCCTGCAATCTCTCTGACTTTTATCTCCTCTGTAAAATGACACGGTTGGACCATATGGCTTTCTCCGATCTTTTCCAGGTCTAAGCCGGTGATCCTCAAAGAGAATGTATACATTTTCATATGTTTCTTATTTCTAAAGAGAGGCTACATATAGTTTGAAGTTCAGAATTCTGTGATGGCAGGGGAAAAAAAGGATGTTTTTAAAATGTGTTACCCACAAAATGGTAGGAAGGAAGGACTGCCATCCATCGGTCACCAGACACTAACACGTCACAGCCCCTGCCCTCATGGAGCCGGCGCCGGGAGGCCATCTTCCCACTGGAAGCATCTCGAATGGGTTAGTTTCCATGGAGGTCTCGGTGGTCCGAGCCGCTCTCGTAGCTCTCCTGTAGTGAGGAGCGCAGCGAGGTCTTTCCTCATCTGGTCAGGAGGCAGTTAGTCTTCTCCGTCTCCGAAAGATTTAGAAGTCTCTGAACTCAGCTATTAAAAGAGAAGCCTAAAGCACTCTGAAATAGCTGTTCTTGATGGAGAAGGACAGTTGGCACTGTCCTCCCATCCAGTGGACATACGGCAGCTCTTTAAAAACTATAATAAGAAATTACTTCTAAATAATATTACACTAATAATAACTTCACACTCCAGGCTCGGTTCACATTTCAAGAACCATGATAGCAATCTGCAGTAATGTTATACCATCCAGATGACTGATAATAATATAACAGCCCACATTTCTAGAGTGATTTGAGGGTTACTGAATGTTTCCCTCTCAATCGTGTAGTTGAGATAATTGACCTTAGCTCTTTGCTTGTGGTCCTTTGAGACCAAGAGTTATGATCCCCACATTAAAGGTGAGGAAACTGCGCCTCCGAGAGCTTCTGTTTTTTGCTTAAAGTCAGACAGAAAGTAAGTGTCAGAAGTGGGGTTCACTATGACTCAGACTCGGGGCTTCTACCTCCTCGTCCCCCTCCTGCTCAATACGTGCCTCTAGCAGAACGTCGCTTCTCATCCATGTAGTGGCCAAGACAGCTCAGGTTTAACGGCGTGGCCATTGGGGCGTGGCATTTGTACTAGATGTGTACTAGATTGGGGTAAAGAAACTCTCAACAACCCGAATGGACACATCTTCTTCAACCAAGAGTCTTAGAGAGCAGGTTGTGACATGGAGAGGTAAAGGACTTGTCCATGGTGCTGGAGATGTCTCGAACCCAGGTCTTTATGACTTCAGGGCCGGCTCGTTGGACCGTTTAGCTACACTACATCTTGTTATTGTGTGTTCTGTTAAACATATATATAAATATTAAACAAACATACATATATATTAAATAAACATGTATATAAATATTAAATAAATATATATACAAGCAAACATATTAAACAAACATATATATTAAATAAACATGTATATTAAGCAAACATATATATAAATATTAAGCAAACATATTAAACAAATATGTTATAAATATTAAACATATATACAAATATTAAGCAAATATTAAACAAACATGTATATAAATATTAAACATATATGCATATATTAAACAAACGTGTATATAAATATTAAACATATATACATATATTAAACATATATATAAATATTAAATAAACATATATACAAATGTTAAATATATGTTAAATAGACATGTATATAAATATTAAATACATATATACAAATATTAAACATATATATATGTAAAAGCCTTCCCATTCCAATGGTAGAGTTGGATATTGTGAAGAAACACACACACACACACACACACACACACACACACACACAAAATATGGATTTCCCAGTTTCATAAACCAGATTTAGTTAGAAGGAACTTGTTTAGGGCATAAATGGATGTTTCTGGATCTCTGTTGGTTAGCTTTGTGCAAGAATTACATCTTTTCTCTGTAAGAGTTATTCCTTCAGAGGAAACATGAAATCCCACTGTCTTCTGACCTCTGGTCACCATCGGAGGCAGTAGCGGAGATGTTATGGGAGGCTCCCGAAGGCTGGAATGGGGCTACTGGTTGGAAGGCTGCAGCCCACGATGCTAATCTGGAGCAATAATGATGGTCACACCAGGTCCAATGGCTCAGTCACCGGCCAGTGGAGAAATCACGGCTGGATCCCAGAAATCCCAATGCTCTCCCTGTGCTATAACTGCCCTGATGCAGGGAGAGTCCCTATCATTGCCCCCTTTTGGCTGGAACATTAGAGCAGATTGGAGGTCAGAAAGAAGACAGTCTTTTTCAGTAGATTTCAAGTGCTGGGAGTTTTAGTTGTGATATATGTATTAGGAAATATGTATTTTGGGGATTCAGAACTGAAAAGATAACTTGACTCTGTTACTAAGAGACCAGAGTTCAGATCCTGTCTGGTGCTTCACAGCTATGTGACTTTCACCTCGGTTTCCTTATCTGTAAAATGAAGAGCTTGTTTGTGTACTAGAACTTGGGATCCCTTGATGGAATTTGGCCCCATCATTTAACAGATGAAAAGTCTTGAAGTCTAGAGTGAATAAATGAAGAAACCTGTTTTAAGCACCTACTGTGTGCTAGCCCCAGTCCTAGCCCCTGGAGACACAAGTCCTCATGTAAATGACATAAAATGATGTAAGTCATTTGGTCCTTCAGGAACTTCCATCTTAATTGGAGGGAAAAGGGGGAAGACGCAAAGTGACTGCGTCCTCTGGTAGCCAACACAATCTTTCTTGGAGCTTCAGGGCGAGCGCAGCATGAATTCACCCTTGGCACTTCTGCCAGTCTCTAAGCAAGCCTGATTCTTTTAAGATTTAAGATTCACAGAACCCATAAGGCCCATAAATATAACCCTCTGTCCTACATCTGATCATTTTAAAAAGATAAAGGAATAGAGAGAGATTGTCAAGAGAAAGTGAAATTCAAACGTTAGGTTGCTTTTGTCGCTAAAACCGGTCCAGGAGATGCCGGTTCGGTGCCAGCTCTAAAACCCTCTGGCTTCTCTCGCCTAACTTCTCGGCATCAGAATCACCTGCGGGTGACAGCCGAGTGGATTGATGTTGTGGCGGGGGAAAAGCCGATTCTGACCCGCCACAGACACCGTAAACGTGATCTACAAAGTGAATTTAAGTAAGCCACAGTAAAAAAGAAGTGCTGGCCAGGAAAGATCTGGGTCCAGTTTTGATAGCCAGTGGGAAGTGTATTAAGTGCATTTTCAGTTGTAGCTGAGACTATAAAGGTCCCTCGAGCTCTGGGATGGAACAGGGCAAATTGATGTGAATGCGTGAACAGGCGCGTCCTGGCCGGTCTGGACGAGAAATTGACCGTCGTTGCTATTTCATCTTATTAACCAATTGCTTGTCAGGGCCGATCAAACTGTCTCCTATGAGCTTTTAAAAATTAACAATAATCCAAGCTTAACTTTTTAAATGGCATTTTCATCCTGGGCAATTCTTGTTGCCCTTCTGGAGACGGGACGGAGAGAGAGAGACACGTCCCATGGTTGTCTGGTGCCAGAACTCTGATTAAAATCCATCCTGGGACGCTTCCCACTGAACTCTGCTTTTCAACATTAATTCAAAAATATTTATTAAATGGCTACTGCGTTAGACGCTAGAGAAGATATAAATAATAGGCAGCATGTGGCCCTCAGAGAGCCTAGCCTAGTGGCTGATGGGTTACGTATGTATATATAAATGTATATAATACCAGTTATGAGAAGCAAGTGTGAGATACTGTGCAGTAGTCTCCAAGTCCGGGTTAGTCTGTGATCAGCTGTTAAGAAGGTGGTTTATACTCCACCCTCCTTTGGAAGCTAATCGTGTAACTTGCCCGATGCTTTCTCCATTCCTTCCTCTCCCAAACTTCCCCCTTGTGAACTCGGCCCCTCCGTGCAGTTCCCAACCCAGCATGACAACATCCATCACAGCTGTTCAAGCACCTTGCCCCCCCCAAGGGGAAAAATGGTGTTAGAAATGACTGCGTCCAAGCTTGGAGTCCCCGGGTGCCATTGCTAGAGAGCTGGCATTAGAGCAGGACATCGGCTTTGCTTTGGTTGCCCATTGGCCGGGTAACTGAGGGCTCTCCCGCTGCCCTCATTAACACTGTGGGATGCTCGTCTACATAGGAGGGAGATTATCCTGACTGAGAGTCCCCTGTGTCAGTGAAAGCCCCTCCTTGGGTCGCACAAATCATAATGCAAGTGCCGAAGAGGTGTATCCCGTGATAGTGTCCATCAAGAGGGAAGACACGTCCTTCAGTTGGGGAGTGGGGGGCACAATCTGGAGGAGCTTTATTTGTAAATAAATGTCTATTTATAAGTGAGGTGGGGGCCCTTGGGCTGGTGTAGAAGGACGGCTCTAATGTGACTAAGCGGAGATGAAAAGATGGCGTCCCAGCCACAGGCAGCATTTTAAGAAAGGATGTAGGATTAGGGGAGCTCTTGGTACGTGGGGACTTTTCTCTGGGTGCCTTGAGTCGCCTGAGTGACTTTTGTCAGAGGCAGGACTAGAATTCTGGTTTTTGGGATCCCAAGTCCTGCCCCATCATTCCTAAGTTGGGAATTGGGACCCATGGAGTGTGTTCAAGGAACAGCAGAGAGTCTAGAGGATCAGGAAGATGGACCAAAGCCATGTAACATCTCACCACAGCTATCTGCACTATGGAGCACAAAGGTCTCTCTCCCTGGCCCCACAGAAAGCATTCTTGTGGACAGGTGACGAGTTTTGTTTCTTTCATGATGTGTAGAACTAGAAGAGACCTTAGCACTGGGGCCTGTCTCAGCCCTAACAACACACAGGTGAGAAAACTGACTTAACCAAAGCCATTAAAATAAGTAATCAACCCATAAGCATTTATTAAGCACCTGTTGTATGCCGGGCACCATACCGGGGATGCAAAGAAAAAGCAAAAACAGATCCCGCTTTCTAGAGGATTACGGTCTGGCCAGGGGACACACCACGTTCTCTATATGGATACAAGCCTGAGGGAGAACCCGATTAGCCGAGGGGAAGAGGGGATCAGGGAAGATCTTATACATGTAGAAGGTGACCCTCAGAATAGGCCTTAAAACAAACCCAATCCATAATTCTTTGTACTCTGCCATTGCTAACTCTCTTAGACTTGACAGAAGCGCTTGAATATTCCTGAGTTGAATTTAATTCTGACATTCCCTCTTCATGTGGCTAAGTGTGGTCTTGTTATAGCAGGGAGCCTTCACATCCACGTTTATTTTCTAAGCCCCTATTTTAAGCTGCATGAAGAAATCTGGCCTCTTTTCAAATCTACCATATTTTAACCTGCCAAGAGGAGTACAGCTAATGTGCTTCCTGAAATGCTACTTAGTCAGTGCCTGCTTTTAGTAATGCAGCTTTCATTCGTTCTCCCCCCCCGTTCCCTGAAGAAAAAGTGGACATTAGAAGTGCACCTCTCGCCTTTTCCCAATGTCTCTCTGAACAGATCTAATTGGATCACCCTTATTTTCTGGCAAACCCTTCCTCAGACTGATCCTTTCATCCCGTGTTTCCTACCTTAGAGATTCATGTGTGACCCCACGATATTTGGAGTTGAGGTTAGCTTTTCTTACGTTATCCCCGCCTACCTGGAGAAATGGACCCATTGTCCCCAGGCCCGCAGGCCACCGGCTCCCACGTTCCCCTCCGGAGGTTGCCTTTGTGACCACGTTCCTTGTAGCCCCTGTTATATAACAGCTCTTTTCTTAGGATGGACATGCTTTTTATGCCTTTTAGTCGGGAGTTCACAGAATACAAATAAACCTCTTTCCTTATTCGATAATCACTTTATAATGCTTGACCTGGTTCAGTATGGCCTTTATATCACAGTTAACAATTGGAGCTTAAAAAAAAAAAAAAACCCTTTTGGGGATCAGCATTTCTGTGACTTTTTTTTGGAATAAAAACATTTATAAATAACATTCATAAAAATAAAATAAAAAAACATTTCCCATGTAATGATGAAGTCAGTGTTTGCTCCATTCCCAAGAGGATGTTTAGAGAGCCTGGGACATAGTAGGTACTTGATGCATGTTTGTTTCATTTAATTGAATGAGTCATCCCACCCTGTTCAAAATCAAAAGCCACTCGGAGCACCACCAGACCCCAATATGCTGGGTATGTTGGGGATTTAGAGATACAGATGGAAGGGACCAACATTTTCCAAAGGAGAGATCTGAAGACCAGAGAGCTGGAGAGATTTATTTTGTCTCCTACAGCTAGTAAGGGAGTGAGGCAGGATTGGAATCCAGGTCTTGCTGACTCCAGATCTGGCATTGTGACGTTATTCTACCCCCGTCTCTCACACGTACGCAGGAATGTCAGTGGAGCGGAAGCAAAGTCATCTTTCTGCTTCCTCCTGGACAGGATGGGCCAGTGGAGCCAGATCTGAGCAAGCAAGAGCTTAACATGTCCTTCTTCACTCTGCCCAGGGCCTGGATCAAGTCTTGCTCATCTACAGCATTTTTCCCACCCAGAGGTGGAACCCATCCCTGGTGGTACCGGACCGGCTGAGGGAGTCGAGGCCGGCCTTTCGATGTGCTGTCCCCAAATATAGCTTAAGCTGCGTGTCACGCTGGAAAGATCACAGAACATCCTTGACTCTTTAGTTCCCTTTTCTGTCAATTGAAGGGATTAAATCAGATGTCCTTTGAGGTCCTTTCCACGACTCTGTGATCTTTGCCGAGTCGACGATAGATTGTTTCTTTTTTGTTTTTATTTTTTATGTTTACAATTTATTTTTCTTAGTATTTTTTTAAATTTTAAGTTCTAATTCTTTTCCTCCCACTCCTTCCCCATCCACTGAGAAGACAAGCAATAAACATCACTTATATATATGAAATCAGCTGAAACATTTCCATATATCCATATGGCCCAAAAAAAAAAAAAAGTGAAAATTATACTTTTATACTTCAGTGCACTCAGAGTTCATCAGTTCTCTCATTGGAAGTAGATAGCGTTTTTCATCGTGGATCCTTTGGAATTGTCCTATCATTGTCTTGATCAGAGTGGCTGAGGCTTTCACACCATTACAATACCGCTGTTACTGTGGACGCTGATCTGCCGGTTCTTCTCGGTTCACTTTATATCGGTTCATATAAATCTTCCCAGGTTTTTCTGAAACCATCCTGCTCATCATTTCCTATAACCCAATTGTGTTCCATCACAATCGTATATCACAAACTTGTTTAATCATTCCCCGTGAATGATCATCCCCTCAATTTCCTTTTGCCATCTCAAAAAGAGTTGGTATAAATATTTCATACAGATAGGCTCTTTTCCCTTTTCTTTGATCTCTTTGGGACAGAGTTCCTATATTGGTATTGCCGGGACAAAGGGCAATCGTAGATTATAGTCTTTTGGACAAATTGTTCGCCGTAATAGTTGGGCTAGTGCACAACTACTCCACCAACAATGCATCGGTATCTGCTTTTCTACGTCACCTCTAACATTCGTCATTTTCCCTTTCTGTCATATTAGCCGATGTGATAATAAGTGATAATAAGTATGAGATGGTTCGGAGTTGTGTTGATTTGCATTTCTCTCATCAATAGTGATTTGGAGGCTATTTTCATGTGACTACAGCTAGCTGTGATTTCTTGTTCTGAAATTGCCTATTCATATCCCTTGACAGTTTATCAATTGGGGGATGAAAGCTGGGAATATATTGAAAGGGCTTGGCAGTTCAACCTGAGCCTGTCCCAGGAAGCACAGGGTGGAATAGTGGGTAGAGAGGTAGTCCCCGGGGAGGGACAGCCCACTCCTGTTCCCGACTCCTCCCAGACTAGAGGGACCAGGGAATGCTGATCTGCCTTGGTCTAGTACTCCCTACCAGGACAGAATCTTAGGGCCCTTCCCAAAACAGGGAAACAATCCTGATGGAAGCCTGACGGTTTGACTGACCAGTGGGGCGTCCCCAAAGACCTCCTATGAAACCGCACTAAGACTTTGGTGTCCCAGTTGTGCTGATTCTCGGTGAGGGCGAGTTGTTATAAAGCGTGTAGAGAGCAGGGGAGACCTCAGTGTAACCCAGGACTCCCAGGATAATGTGCGCCGGCTTCACCCCCAAATAATCCCTCTCCTTTCTTGGGCCTCATGTAAGCCTGGCCACCCCCCACCTCGTGCCCCTTCTTCCTGGGCCTCCAGGGCCTTCGCTTCTGTCAGGAGAGTGTCCAAAACCAGAAAAGTCATTCCATTCTGAGCAGCTTGTGATTCAGCTCAGCTTTTATTGACACATTAATCTGTCTTCTCCTCAAAGCTTTATTTTTCCTAGTATCCATAGCTAAAAATATAAACTTACGGTGGCCATTCAGGCAGCCCTTTTTATGGCCTTTCAGAAGGAGAAGCCGTGTCTCTGATGGCTCACTCGAGTCTCGGATCATCCGTGGCTCCTAGAATATCCTGTTTGGTTTTTGTTTTTATTTCGAGCTTAATGATGACGAACAAACAGGAACACGTCCCAGGGCCTGAGCGTGAGGAGGTTGGATTAGATGGCTCCAAGTCCCTTCTAGGTCTGAGTCTGTGATCCTGACATCTTGTGATTTCTAAATCGGTCAGTCAGCAAGGATTAGCTGGGGAGGGACCGTGTGCCAACGTACAGAGAACAACAGAAAAGGATGGCCAGGGCTCGCAGGGGCAGTTTGCTTACACGGCTCTTAAACGGAACACTCCCTTCTCATGTTGGGATGTTGGGATCCCTGTTTTCTAGGGCGTGTTCATTGGGAAGCCATTTTCCTTTTATTTGGCATTTTACAGGAACCATTTATATGGTTCTAGAAATAGTAGGATCTGTCAGTCGTCCAAAAGGCAGTGCTTGTGTGCTCGGTCTGGACCCCCGGCCCAGGTGCGAGCACCTGGAGTCTTCCATGACTCAGGCTTTGGTGGCTCGCATTTTATGGGGGCAGTCTCCCCGAGAACGGGCCCTGGAGAAGGGGAGCTCACTGGATGATTCTCATTTGAGATCGTTCCCAGCCTAGGAAAGAACTAGGGGCCGACCACCCTGCTAACACCATGATGAGATGGACCGGGACTAAAACAATCCACTTGTTTTAAATGGCCCTCCAAGATTGGGTGAGGGAGAGGGATGACAAATGGCTGGCTCAATAATCCCACACACCTAGGCCGTCCCGCACTTGGACATTTAGAAAAATCTTAACTGCAGGTTTACCATTTCAATTTGTCCATGTGTCTAACACAACATGAGCTTTCTGTACATCCTCCTTAGAAATGGGAAAATCTCATGTCAAGATTACCCAGTAGCGAGTGAGCCAGCCTTGGAGAAGCCCCGGGTTCAAGGCCTCCCTTGCACATGGATGCTCCCAAGGCGAGTCCTTAACTGCTCGGGCCCCAAGTCATCGTTTAGCCTGGAAATTGCTGTTTTCATACCAAGAGCTCCCATCCCAGTGGGGAAAAAAAAACAAACCCCAAAATGCATAATTAAAAGAAGGAAGAGATTCTAAGGGCACCGTCGTCCGCCATGGCAGGGGCCAGCAAGTCTGGCCCTCTCCTCGGTGTTTGTATAACACTTTACAAACAAAGCTGGGGCAGCCGAATTATTAATTTGCGAGTTGTCCTCAAAAAAGACACTTATATTGCAGAAACCCAGACTTTTGGTGCCAATGAGAAGAGGGGCCGGTCCTGTTTGTCTCGGGAATCGTACTTTATCAGTAGGAGCCAGTCTTTGCCCCAGTGCGGTCGGACGGTGGACGCCACCAGTCATCTCCAAATATCCTAAGCACGTTGTCCTTGGAGATGGGGGAGCGCGGCTAGGGAAAGTCAGCATGAAAGCAAAGTGGGACGGGGCTTGCTGCGGCCAGTGAGCCGGGGGTGGGGGGCAAGGGCACCCCAAAACGCGTCCATTGGCTTGTAAGTTCTTTGTTTCCTCTAAGAGCCCCAGGGGATCTGTTTGACTTTGAACTTAGGTTAGGGGGTAAAAAGGGATTTTTGCCAACAGTTGACATTTTTAAATTGTAAATTTTCTCTCATTGGATCTTTTCCCAAAAATTGTTCATTAGTATCAAAATGAACAGACTTTAATTGAACTTCACCTCCTTTCTTTTCCTTCCCTTTCCACCTAACATTCAGTGAAATAAACACAAGGCAAATAATCCAAGGGAGCGAGGGCTATTCCGTTCCTCAGTCTCTCCGTCCACCCTGCTTGCCTTTGAAGAAACCCTGTTGTCTGCAAGAAGCACGTCTGCTTCCCTTTTAAAAACAGAAATGCTGTATCATCTCGTATACGTTCTTATCAGAATAAGTCGCCCATTCATTTCATCCACCTAAAATTATATCGTGGTCCAGTCATTACAGTCACATCCAACTCTTCCTGACCCCGTTTGGGGTTCTCTTGACAAAGATACTGGAGGGGTTTGCCGTTTTCTTCTCCGACTCCTTTTACAGATGGGGAAATCGAGGCAGGCTGGGTCGCATAGCACGGAAGTGTCTGAGGCGAAAGAATATTGTCTCTTCAGGAAAACTGGAAGCGATGCTCCTGAAGGAGGAAAGAAGGCAGGCCCTTTTTGTATTTATGTCTAATTGGGAAATAATATAATTTTACGTGAATAGTTGAGACTTTATCTGACTGTTAGAGCATTATCAAGGCCATACAATAGGGAAGGAAAGGAAACCCAGAACTGAGTTATAAAAATCTGAATCTATGAAACCATCAGAGGACGAGGTGACAGTTGTAGAACCAGGGCCCTCGGGGGCTCCCAAGTCCAGCTCCCTCGTCTGACAAATTAAGGGGGCCCCAGCTCCAGATTCACGCAGGTTACCAGCAGCGGGGCTAGGCTTGGGACCCAGGTCCCATAAATCAGACCAGAGGCTTCTCCGGGGACATTGACAGGCCCTTCTGGCCCTGAGATGTGGAGCCATGATGCCCGTGTATGTGCAGGGTGGGGACTTTTCCCTGTTAGTTTCTCATGTCTCCCCAAGACGGAGAGAAAAGGGGACAGTGAGGATCTGTGAGAATCCCCGGGGGGCGAACCACAGGGGCTGATCCTGGGGCCCTGCTCATTGGGGGCCACGTCCCAGCATTCCCTTCGGAGCCTCCTCGGCCGGAGCATCTCTGATACTTTCTCTGTGAAGGGGAGTCATCCCTGTGGAAGCTCTGGTCTCTTGGAGCCATAGGCCCATCGGCCCGCCCTCGTTCCTCTCTCCACCTGCTCCCCGGGCCTCTGAAGGCGGTCAGCATCTCGGCATTCGTGTCGGTTCCCAGCTCAGGGCTGCCGGGCCCCAGTCCGACCGGTGGGTGAGAGCTCCTGAGGCCGGCCAGCAGAGGACACTGCTGAGAAAGGCAGCCTGCCTGCCTGCGGCCTCCCACTGGGAGGCTGCCTGTTTCCAGCAAGAGTCTGGAGCTCACCGAGTGAATTAGTCCACAAGCTAGCAGCTTCTTGGGGACATGGAGCGGAGGAGGGATTATGTCACCCCTCTCGTAGTTTTCGACCAGACCCGTGGTTCCATTGATTTAAAGAAACTTCCTCCACCAATGCAGAGGGGCCCCTGCTCTGGGACCTGTGGCCCCGGAAGGTGCCCCGGGGCAGTGCCAGGGGAAGGGCCTGGGATTGAAGAGCAAGGCTAGGGCAGAAGGACCTCCCGACTGCGACTCACCCTCCCTCTAGCACTGCTTAATTTCCAGTCATGTAGACAGTCGGCAAGTGGGCCCGGGCTGGACTTTTAGTTCCGGGGGGGAGAGTCCTCCCCTGCTCCCCAGCATCTGCTCTTTGAAGGAAGCAGAGCGAGCCCCTGGCTCTTGTGATCTCACACCCTTTGACTGAAGGGCAAACATAAGGCATCAGCTTGGGCCCGAGGTGGGAGCTGGGGAGCCCAGAGTCTGGGAAGGTCAGGAGATAAGGAGCCCTCACGGAAGAAGCAAAGGCGTTTGTCTCGGGAGCCTGAAAAAGGCCTCTGGAGCGGGAGGGCTGAATTATGCAACACACAACTTAATTCCCCGGGCCCCAGCTGTTTCATTTTTCCTGCCTGGCGAGGATGGAACCTTGAATGACAGATGTAGGCAGAGGCGCTGATTGCACCATCGGCCTCATGCTGGAGAGTGACCTGATTCCAGGAGAGGCTCCCACCGCGTGGGCCCGCCTCGGCCGCCCAAGGCCCAGGCTAGCCGGGCCCGGCCATCAGGTAGGCGCAGGAGGAAGCCGGAGAGGGCTGTGATCATCGGTAGTGGGGAAGGGGAGAAGCTTTAGGTGCCCTTAATTTGGGATTGAAAACCGGAGCTTTAATTAAAACTGCTTTTAATCGTCGTGCCATAACATAAATTTAATGTGATGATGATAAAGGGAAATAAATTGTGTTAGCGTCTGAGCCCGCCCAGGTGACGTCAGGACCAATTTGGCACTCATGACAGCCTTTCGGTTTTGCCCCATAATGCATCAGGCCGGACCCTTCTTTGCTGGGTGGGGCTAGAGGCAGTTGTTGCCCTTGGGAGGTGACCGATGTCCAGAGGGGAGCTGGAGGCCTTCCCTGAGGAAAGTGGCGCTGTCGGGACCAGGCTCCCAGAAGCCCTCGTGGACCATCCCCCGGGGAAGAACACCCCATGGTGGGGATGGAGGCCCAGACGGGCAGCGAAGAGCCGGGCTCACAGCCTCCCCTGCTTCCATCCCCTTTTTCATTCTATTCATAGAACACCTCACTTTGTGTTTCCAAAAACCGAGGCTCCTTGATGGGGGGAGGTGGGGAACTGACCTTGAAATTAGCATGTACCCAATCTGAATTCTACTTGGGTCACCCTGGGGCCCGTCCCTTAATCCCTCTAGTGGGAGTGGGGGTGGGTATGTGTGCTTACTTCTAAATTCTCTCCTTCCTTCCATCCCCTCGCCCACCCATTGAGAAGACTAGAAATACGATACCTGTTCTACATGTAAAGTCATGCAAGATATATTCCACAGTGAGCCATGTTGCAAAAAGGAAAAAAAAAAAAGCAAGAAAAATAAAGTGGGAAAAATATTCTTCAAATCTGTACTCAGAGTTCATCAGCTTGTGCTTGTTTCCTCCCTCTGTCCCTCTGTCCCTTTCTTTCTTTTTCTTTCTTTTTCTCTTTCTCTGTCTTTCTCTTTATCTCTTGTTTTCTTTCTTTTCCTTCCCTTTTTCTTCTTCCTCCTTTCCTCTCTCTTTCTCTCTCTCTCTCTCTCTCTCTCTCTCTCTCTCTCTCTCTCTCTCTTTCTCTCTCTCTCTCTCTCTCTCTCTCTCTCTCTCTCTGTCTCTTTTTCTATAGATAGCATTTTTTATCACAAGTCCTTTGAAATCGCCTTGGATCACTGTACTGATCAGTGACAAAACCTTTCACAGTTGGCCCTTGTTAGAGTCTTGCTGTTTCATGTACACCATCCTCCTGTTCTGTTCCCATCACTTGTCAGCCTCAGTTTTCTGGTCTATAAAATGAGGATGATACCAGCCTCTACCTCATAGGGGAGTTGGAAGAACCAAATGAGTTCCAGTGTGGAAAGTGCTTCTCCATCAGCCCCTCACCCAGAGGCCCTGGGGCCTTCCAGCCCCGTTGCCGTCCCGCCGTGGCTCGGCCAGCCCTGCAGCTGTGTTGCTTTTCAAGGCAGGAATGAATCACGTACGGGGGGAGGAGGGGGGAACAGGCCTCCATGACTCCTTTCACCACCCAGTGATGTTTTTTCATGACAACAGTTGTACAATCAATCACCATATTTTACGTCTGAACTCTGGTTTGTAATGGAGAATCCCTTGAAATCATTAAGCCGTGCTAGGTTATCTGGGCAGATGTCTCTGCCAAAGAGGGTTCGAAAATAAGAAGGGCAAGAAAAAAATGAACGTGGAGCCCGTGGTCTTGCAAAGGGAGCTTCCCGTTGTGTCGGCCGGTTTCTTTTGGAAGCCCAGAGGTAGGTGATGAAACAGCCTCTGAATCTTTCTGGGAAAATTTAACCGCTCTCCAGGACAGTTGCAGGGACCCAGTAGGCAAGGGCTGTGGGAGTGGGGTATTAAGCCCTCCTGGGTCCCACTGAAACAAAGAAGGGATTTTTTTTTTCACTTAGATTATGGTCTGGAAATATTTACTACTTTGCCTGCTTGTGAGCAAGTGATTGTCTGAGTCTTTGAACAAAAGGACTCAAATTATATGAGGGAGTGGGGAAGAACTGATCATTCATTAAGCACCCACTGTATACCAGCCAGCGCGCTGAGCCCTTTGTAGGTGTCATTTTCTTTGAGCCTCACAGTAACTGGGAAGTGGTCGCTGTTATGGTCCTCATACAGCCGACCGCTCCTGCACAAAATCTCATATGAACGTTCTTCAGAGGCCTTAAGTTACTTAGAGATTGTGAGGGAAGAAGAGAGCTGACTGCAAGTCCTGCATCTCCTGCCTGGTCATGGTGTCAGTCAGCGAGCTTCTGCTAAATGTCTAGGGTGGACCAGGCCCTGGGCCAAGTGCCGGGGACTCAGAAAAAGATTCACAAGGAACAGACCTCGTGGAGGAGACGGGGCCGGCTTCAAGCAAGCCGTGGATGGTTACGTGGAAAGGAGCAGCAGAGGGAAGGCGCTGTTCACCCAGGAGACTGTGAGAGGGGCTCCGGGGCCTTGGATAGGTCATGTTCCTCTTCTGAGCTGGTGGGCCTGGAGCAGGGGGCACCGGAAACATGAGGCAGCCAGTCGTTTTGACTGTGAGGAGCAATTAGGGGATTATAATCCTCATTATCAGTGAACTAGGTATGATTGCCATCCAGAAAGATTACTGAGAACTTAGAGATTCTATGAAATTATCCTTCATTTCAGCCAGCGAAAGTGGGTAAATAGGAAATGGAGCTCTCCTCCCCTCCCCTCTCTTTTCCCTCCCTCCTGTCTTTCTTCTCCTCCCCTCCCTTCTTCCCTCCCTCTTTCTTCTCTTCCCCTCCCTTCTCTTCTTCCCTCCTTCCTCTTCTTTCTGTTTATCTCCCTCCCTCTTTTCCTCTCTTCCCTCTCTTTTTTCCCTCCCCTCCCTTTTCCCTTCCCCTCCCTCTTCTGCCTCTCTCCCCCTCCCCACACACATGCCAGTCGCACAGGCTTGTCTCTCTAGGGTCCCCCCAATCCTACACCTCCATCTTGGCCCTCCCTCCCACAGAGCCCCCTGCATAACTGCTCTTCCTGCTTCCACCTCTCCCTTGCAGGGGCCACGTCCCTCTTTTTGCCAGAAATCTGCGGCGGTTCCCTGCATCTCTCCATTCGACTACCATTCGAGGGCTTGGTTTCTCGTTGTCTTGCTGGCAGTGTCCTGTGTGTAGTAAAGACTTAGTAAATATTTGTTGAATGGGATAGAACCCGATGAGATGAACTCCCAGTTGAAGAAAATCCATTTGCTTCGCTCAGTTGGCGTGAGTGGCGTCTGGGAGGAGAGGAATGGCGCCGGATCGGGAGCTGACAGTGGCGGGTTTGTCTCCAATTAACGTGTGACCTCGGCCAGCCGTCGGCCATCATTTCAGAGGGTCTCAGTTTCCTCACCTGTTCAGAAACACAACAGAGGGGCTGCAGAGCTGCTTCTTGCTCCCAGATCCCAGCTGTCCTTGGCCGTTCGACAGTCTAGGTGTATGGACACTGCCCCCAGCCGGCCCGAAGGACCCGTGGCCCGGTGACGGGGCTGCTGATAGAAACCCAAGACTGGGGGCCAGATTGGACCGGAACCCCAACTAGAATCAAACGCTGCTCCAGAGAGCCACACCCCAACTTTTGTCTCCCCCATTTTAAGTGTCCCTGCACGGAGTGAGAGCAGGCGACTGGGTCTTTCTGGGTCTGAGGGCCCACAAATCTCCAGAGTGACCCCCAAGACCTAGATGGAGAGCTCATCTACTAACCCACCCCCCCCATTTTGCAGATAAGGAAACTGAGGCCGGGCTAGTGGCAGGATGGTAGGTTGAGAGCCAGCGAAAGAGCCTCCGAAGCCATCAGACCTTGCTGATTTTACATGAGCCCTGAGGAAATAACCCAGTGTCATAGATGTTCAGAAAAAGTTAATTCAGTGAAAATTCATGAAATTACTATTTGGGGCTATTTCCAGCCTGGGACATTTCACAGTCTCCACGGAGGGAGGTTTGGGAGGAGGTTTGCTGCTCAGCCTGATAGTTGGCAGCGAGCTTGGGAGAACCACCTTTGACCCTCTCGGGAGGATCCACGGTGACTTGGGCCATTGCTGGCTCGGACAGCGATGGCTGCTCCATCTCAGGGAGCCTCCTCTGACCCGCTTCCCTACCGGCGGGCCCCCGTTCCTGGGGACGTTTGAGAATGACAAAACTACATTTCTTTAGTTTATACAATTTCGGCTTTCCCCCCATTACAATTATGCTTATTTAGGGAGCTCGAGTGCTTGTAATGGCTCAAGATTGACAAGAAGAATAGGACTGTAAGAAATCCTGGGTGCTTTGTTCAGTTTGAAGACACTCCCGTTGCAGTCACCTTCATTTTACAAACCTCGCTGCAGCTTTTCAACTTTTCACCCTTGCCACCGAGCGCGCCGTGTTCCCCACACGCCGGCGTGGTTAAAAGCAGCGCCAGACCTTCTGGGACCCCCTCCCCCACTTTCCGGCTTTTACCGGGTCTGGGACAGATTCAGAGATGACAAACGTTTCAGCTCCTGAAACAAATTAATGACTTTCTCCTGTATCCAAATGCCATTTAGTTAAACAGATAAATTCTTTTCAGAAGTGAGTCTCCCATGGGGAGGAAGGTAATTGTTTTTGCCAAACCGAAATCTCACTTTATCCGGCTATTAGGTTTCTAAGCTATCTTCCTCGCATTTGTTTCAGGGCCTTTGTGTGTGTTGAAGGATCCTGCCTCGCGTCGGAGGGCTCTTAAACATTCCCCTTGAAAAATCCAGGGAATTGAAAGTGAAATCCCAGCAGCTGAATTGATTTTCCACATTTGGGGTTCAGTCGAATTTAGCAAATGTTCGTTGTGCTCCCCCTGCCTCCGAGGCTCTCTGCCGGCTCGGGAGTCGGACACGATGGGCAGAAACCATCCCGGGACAAAACATGCTCGGCGCGGTGAGGAGGGTGGGAGAGCGATGTCTGGGAGAGTCCACGCGCTCCGGAAAGAAGTGAGGAAAGACTTTGTGGAGGGGCTGGCTCCCAAAATCAGGAAAACTCTGGCAGATTGGGGAGGTGGGAGGAGCAAAGTGGTTTGGGGCCAGAGAGTGAGAGATGTGGGTAATTGTGCTGGTGGTCAGGATCTTGGACTCCCTGGGATGCCAGACTGAGAAGTCCGTACTTGTCTGCAGAGTACTAGGGAGCCATTGATGATTTGTTTTGGGGGGGTTGTTTATTTTTCTGAGGCATTTAGGGTTCAGTGACTTGCCCAGAGTCACACAGCCAGGAAATGTTAAGTGCAAGATTTGAATTCACATCCTCCCGACTTCAGGGCTGATGCTCTATCCACTGCGCCCCCTAGCTGCCCCCCAAAGTTTTTTGTTTGTTTTTTTTTAGCAGGAAAGTGAGTTGATTAGGGCTTTACCGAAGGGAAAATCAATCTGGCATCAAGAATACAGACTTGTGAGGGTAAGAACAGTTCATAGGCTTTTGCTTTTGTCTCTTAAGTTCAATGAGGAGGACATCGATGGTAATATAAAGGAAGCTGAGGGACTTTACAGGGAGAGAATCCAAAGATTAATTGAATTGGGATGGGAGGGCTTAGAAGTAAATAATTAAATGTGAGGTCAGGAAGTTTTGAGCCTGAATGACTGGGAGGGTGATAGTGAGAAGGTCTAAGTGATTTGCCTAAAGTCACACTTAAGAAGTGGATAGCCCAGCTGGGAGACAACTGGCAGTCTCTTCCAACTCGGTGAGTATGTGGAGATCCTCCAGAGCT
The DNA here is from genome assembly GCF_016432865.1 of Antechinus flavipes. Lineage (NCBI taxonomy): Eukaryota > Metazoa > Chordata > Mammalia > Dasyuromorphia > Dasyuridae > Antechinus > Antechinus flavipes. The sequence goes on from NC_067401.1 coordinate 15,599,485, forward strand.
GAGTCTCTTGGATACTAACATAGAATAAAGATGTATATATAAAGAGAGAGACAGAGAGAGAAGGAAGAAAGGAAAGGAGGGAGGAAGGGAGGAAGGAAGGAAGGAAGGAAGGAAAGAAAGAAAGAAAGAAAGAAAGAGAGAGAGAGAGAGAGAGAGAGAGAGAAAGAAAGAAAGAAAGAAAGAAAGAAAGAAAGAAAGAAAGAAAGAAAGAAAGAAAGAAAGAAAGAAAGAAAGAAAGAAAGAAAGAAAGAGAAAGAAAGAAGGGAGGGAGGAAGGAAGGAAGGAAGAAGGAAGGAAAGAAAGAAAGAAAGAAAGAAAGAAAGAAAGAAAGAGAAAGAAAGAAGGGAGGGAGGAAGGAAGGAGGAAGGAAGGAAAGAAAGAAAGAAAGAAGAAAGAAAGAAAGAAAGAAAGAAAAAGAAAGAAAGAAAGAAAGAAAGAAAGAAAGAAAGGAGGAAAGGAGGGAGAAAGGAGGAAAGGAGGGAGAAAGGAAGGAAGGAAAAAAGAAAGAAGGAATGAAAGGGAAGGAGGGAGAGAGAAAGGGAAGAAGAGAGGGAAAGAAAGGAAGAAGGGAAGGAGGGAGAAAGGAAGGAATGAAATGGAAGGGAGGGAAGGAGGAAGGGGAAAAGGGAAAGGAAGAAGAAGGAAGGAAGAGAGGGAGAGAGGAAAAGGAGAAAGGGAAGAAGGAAAAAAGAATGGGGGAAAGAGAGGAAGAATGGGAAGAAGAATGGGAGGAGAGAGACAGAAACAGAGAGGAAGAGAGACAGGGAGAGAGGAGAAGAGAGACAGAGAAACAGAGAGACAGGGAGAAAGAAAGAGGAAGAGTCAGAGATAGAATGGAAGAGACATAGACGGGGAAAGAGGAAAAGGAGACTGAAAGGAAAAGAGGAAGAGAGATGGAGAGAGAGGAATAACTGTTTCAGTGCCATTGACTTCCTTTTGTAGTCTTGTCTATTTTATTTAATGCTTGTAAAAACCTGATTATGAAGCGTCCATCAGCTTCACCAACTGGTCCAGTGGGGCCAGGACCCAAAAAGAGGTTCAGGCCTCTCCCTCAGAGGCATCTCGTTTGGGTGCCAGGAGCTCTCTCCTGTCTGCCATTGAGATTATTGACTTCAGGCTTGTATCTAAAAGGATTTGATGATCCCGACAACATGTCCTTTCCGTCTTCCCCTCCGCCTCCAAGATGGACTTTGTGCTAACAAATCAGCAATCTGTCTCAGGGGAAGGGGCAGATTTCCACGAAGCACAGTTGAGGATCACAGAGCACGGTGTCAAAGTCAATACCCGGCTTTTAAGATGAATATATTTTCAGTCCTATCGACCTTGACCGTGTAGAAAGATTATGTGTTCACCCAGAGAAGGCTCTGCCGTGATCCGGGCGGGCCCGCTGGAGAGAACCCCCCATTCTAGGCCAGGCTAGAATTAGCTGCTGCCTCGGAGTCAGAGCCGAGGTTAACAGATCGGTGGAGGCCGTTTTGTCGGCTCATAAAAAGGTGAGAGAATGAAATTTTGATAATAAATAGTCCGGCTGAGCAAACAGTAGACGCGGTTATTATGGACTTTTGGAAATAAGTGAATTTCTACTAATGCTGAATGTCAGCCGCTGATGGAGTAGTTGGGCTCTGAAAATGAAAAGAACGCGGCGTTTGGAAGACTCTTTGGAATACTGTTGACATTTGCTCTGAAGAAGTACATACAATTTAATTCATTACTGCACTTTTAAGATAACATTTATAGTTGTGGTATTAACCTCTGTGTGTTTTATTTCGATATTGAGGGTAATTTTATGGAAGGATTAGGGTTTTTTTTTCTTTTTTATTTGGTGAAAGGGGAAGGGGGGGAGGATTAGGAAATCTTCAGAGAGAAAATGTTCTCTTATGACCAGCGCCGGCATTAAATACTTTTTTTAAAAAAAGACGTGCTGTTGTCTAATTAGCTCTGTTGTAAACCACAGACGTGGAGCTGAAAGGTATCTTAGAGGCCATCTGGCCTGCCCCCTTCATCTTACAAATGGGGAAACTGAGGCTGAGGGTAAATGACTGTGTTATTATTATCCTCTTGTTCGCAGCTCTTTCTATGAGGTACAACTAGGGAGGATCCTGCAAAAAAGCCGCTGTTCTTCTATGATTTTCCACATTTGATGTTCTATTAAGAGATGGATTAAGGAACTACTTTTTTTTTTCTTTTGCAATTGAAGTGTGAGGATGGATCTTCAGAATGTTGTTAGTCTAATTGTTGGGGGGGGTGCGATTCCATTGGTTTGGGGATCTCCCAATGAAGAAACTCCCTCCATCGGTGCAGGTGCACCTCTTTTTGCACCCCATGGTCCCTGGAGCATCTATTCTTAAATGTTTGTTGACTGAGTGATTTGATCCTTTAAGCAATCATCCTCCTTTGGCATGGATTAAAGAGCCTTAGATCTGGACCCAGAAGCCCTGAGTTCGAGCCTAGACTTTGCTACTTAATAGATGGGCTAAGACTCCTGGACCAGCCTCCCAAAGGCTCAGGTTTCCTGTCCTTAAAATGGTGATATTATGGGCACATGTGCTGGGTGTATCGCTGAGATGTTGCAAGGGAGGCGTCACAGTGCAGTGGACCCTGGGTTTGGATCCTGTTCCGAGTTTGGATCCTGGCTCTCACTTCTCCCGGCTTCCCCCTGTGTACAAGGAGGAGCTGGACCAGATGCTGCTAAGATCCCTGCTAGGGTCCCAGCCCTCTATTTCCTCATCTGAAAAATGGGGAAAGGTGAAGGTTGGAACCTCCGAGGTTCCCTCCTGCTCCATGTCCGTGGTCCCTAGATGCGTAAAGTGCCCCATGCTCCCCCCATCCCTCAGGACAGGTATTGCAGCGATGCTGACAATGGCTGGCAGGATTCGCATAGGAGGGTGTGGAGACTCAAAAACAATGCTCCGAAGCGCTTTGCCAGCTTTGCCACGGGTGCTTCTAGAAGAGAGACCGTAAGTCTCAGTAGACCCTGCCGTTACCTACGTTAAGGACCTCTGCCGGAGGACAGGGCGGAGCGAAGGGCTTCATTCTGGCTGGGCGTACAGAGCAGGGGACTCAGAGCGGGCCACCAGGATGCTTCCCAGGCGCTGAGTGACGTGGGAAACTGGCCAGAAGACGGGAAAGGGATATTCCAGCTAACGGGAAACGCCCCTCGGTGATCACATCCAACTCGAGAAGCTCCCGCGCTGAGCGGAAACCTTGGGAGGGAGCTTGTGTCGGACAGACCGGGGGGGATCTTGTTCTTTATGGGCAATAGTCTGGGACAATTTTTAGTTCGCCCAGTGCATCCATGCCCACAGGTCACCTGCACTCCTTGTGCAGAATGGCCGGGTTGAAGGGAATCACCTGTTGGCAAACATTTTACAGATAAGGAAACCGAGACCCAGACGGATTAAGCCCTGGCCAATATGGCAGCTTCCCTGAGGGCAGAATTGGACTGAGGATGTCGGTCTTCTGGCTCCCTGATCTACTTCCTGTCCCCTTGTGGCTATTTTCAATGGCAAGCAAATCGTGGTTCCTGTCTGCTGTCGGTGTCACCCTTTGCTCTCCTGCGTCTTTTCCATTTTTTTCTGCTTGACTAGAAGAGGGAGCCTTTCATTCTTTTAAACACTATTTGTGCACTCTCCGATCCTTCGAAGGGGAGCAGCCGGAGGTGGGTAGGGTAAGTCAGAGGAACAAAATCTGGCTTACTTGGTGAGAGGCTGGTTTTGCTGACCTAGGGCTCCCCCGCGCTTTTCTTGCTCTGAGACTCAGCGGGGACAGGTGGAGAGGGTGAGGAACACCAGCGGTGTAGCTGGTCTGAAAACCAGTTGCACCAACAAAAAGGAGAAGCGTTCTTGTAGATAACCTCTGTTCGCGTTTTCACTAAAAGATCGTCTGTGAGGGGGACACACTTAGCCCCCTCCCTCTCTCCCTTGCTCGAGCCCAGTTCCTTTCTACCAGCTGCTCCCTGTTCCCAGAACAGCCCGTCCCTCACCAGGCGGGGTCATCAGCTCTCACCAGGGCCCTCCCTTGGGTCGAAGCCCCCCGCGTCTGCCTTCCAAAGGAGAACCTTCCCGGCCTCGGCCTCTAAAGGGAAGGATCCCGTGTGAGCCACTGCTTTGCCAGTGCCCTTCCTGGAGGGTGGCGCTCAGCATGGAGCCCTGACCGGCAGGGGCAGCGGGGTGTCCGGCCCCTCCAGGGCGACCTTCGGCAGGGACCTTTCCTCAGGGCCCCCGCGTTCCCACACCTCCGGTTCAGCTCCCCACTGTCCGAGGCGCTTTCCTGGTTGGCTCGAGAGGCGCTTCCGCTCCCGGCCTCGCTTTCACCACCTTGGCGCCCGCTGCCAGTCTCTCCTGTCTCTGCTTGATGGCTCATCCCCCGGGGGCAAGGCCTGTGCCCTCTCTGTTCCGCTCCCTCATCCCGTAGCACCTCGCTCCCTGCCAGGAGCCTTGTGGGTGCCCAGTAAATTTTAATTGAGTGATTTATTGGATGAAATCATTAGCAACGCTGCAGTTGACGGACTTGTCTCGGCAGCAGCTTCCATTTCCCCAAAGCGCTGTCACAGGGTGGTGCCCTTCAGCTTGACAAAGATGGATTCCGGCCGCACGCGCCATGGCGGCGGTCGTGGGGGCTCCTGACATGTGGCGGATGCGGGCTGGGCGCTGAGCCTCCCCCACCCGCCACTGCCTCCTCGCCATTGTCGGCCCGTCCCTAGGGCAGCGCCGACGCTGGCCGATCCTAGCGTGGGGCGGCGACCCTAGAGTGGGTGTTCTGAAAGTTGGGTTTGGGGCGACCCACCATGTTTAGTCATGGGGGGCCCCCGCCTCCCCTCCCCCTTCCAGCTGACGTTTCATCGTCAGTGTTCGCTGCCATCATTTGGACATTCTGGTGCTTGTGTCGCTGAGAGACCCCACGAGTCAGGAAACCGTCCCCCAAATAGCTCCATGTCACGCACGGTTCTGCACGTCAGAACAGCCGGGGCAGCCCAGCCTAGAGCAGAATCTGATTCCCGAGGCCGCCGAAAGGGCACATCGGAGCGCAGAGGCTGGATTCCCCAGGCAGGCCAGCGGTGTCCAGTGGGAGGATCGGGCTCAGGGCTGAGCCTTTACAAAAGTGCTCTCCTTGGAGCCTCACAATAACCCCGGGGAGGAGTGCTCCTTCTGACCGGTGGAGAAACTGAGGGAGCTGGAATGGCCTGCCCAGGACCTCCAGCCCGTGTGTGTCTGGCCTTCCCGACCGCAGGCCCAGAGTCTGGGCAGGGCTGGGCTCAGGCCGTGGAAGGCTGTTGGGCACGGCCATCAGTCTCTGAGGCTCCCGGGCACCCCCCATCCCGGCTCCTCCCCTGTGAGGGCCTGGGCCAGCCGCCACCTCCCCGTTCCCGCCCCTTGTCTCTTGGACAGACCTCTCCGGAGTGTGGCTGCTCTCTTCACCGAGGCAGATCGCGGCCCCCGCAGACCCGGGAATGATACAAGGGGGACGGGGGAGCCTTTGTTCTCCTCCCGCTGACGCGCTCCAGGTTCGTTTCTCTCAAGAATCTGGTCATTGGAGTCTTTAGCCTTTACTTGGCGATGACGAGCGGGGCTCGAGGCCCGAGTCAGCGCCAAGTGCTGTGAGGGGCGCTGGGGGGTGGAAGGCGGGCCTTCAGAGTGGGAGAATCTCCTTCAGAACGACCCGGGCTTGGAGCAGCGGAGATGGTCACGGGGAGACAGACAGCCTGGGCTGGGCAGGCCGGGGGCTAGAGCCGAGGGGGCGAATCGATCACTCCACAAGCATTTATAAGCCCTGACTGTGCACTGTTACACGCGCCCATCTGAGGCTACAGAACAAGAGTAAAGTGGCCCCTGAGCCAGGGAGCTCCCTCTGTGCCTCGGCTCTCTCTGTGGCCTTCAAGGTCCTCCCGAATCAGCTCCGTCTGCCCCGAGGAAGTGAGGATTCTGTAAACACTCCACAAAGTCTGGCTGTGACCCTGAGCTCTAAGCCCCCTCCAGGGAGCCTGCCCTTCTTGGAAGACCTCCTGCAGGGAGTCAGCTCCGGGGGCCTTGCTTCTTGTTTCACGGGGAGAGATTCCCCCCAAGCAGAGCCTGTGTTGTACTGGGTGGGTGAATGAAGCATGTGTGGTGCCTGCTGAGGGCTGCTCTGGAATAGAGGCCCATGATACGGGGCCGATAGAAAGGGAGGGAGGGAGGAAAGAAGGAAGGAAGGTTAGTGAGGCTCACCCATCACTAAGCCTTTGGAGACTCCCAAAGAGGATGCACAAGACATCTCCAAAGTGGCCTTCGGGGAGCCCTTGGCGGATGACAGGTCCCGGCCCAGCCTATATAGACAGAAGGCCCAGCTATCAGAGGGAAGAGCAGTGGACACCTGGATGAGACGCCTGCAGTGTTTCCACTGGATCTGAGTCTCAGTGAGGTTTTCTCTTTAGTTCTTGCCCTCCCTATGAGGTAGAAAGGGTACAACAGCAATTCTCCCCTTTCACAGATAAGGAAACTGAGTCCCAGAGATTTTAAAAGTTGGAAAAGCAGGCCCAGGGCTAGGGTGTGTGCACAGCCCCCAATGCTCATGCTTCTCTTTCTCCTCTCCCTGTCCCCCCCCCCATACCTGTCTGTGTAGCAGGACCCTGCTTCCTCTGTGGCTCCGGGGTCCCTTTGCTCCCATGCAGCCACAGCCTCTGCCCCCACTTTTCTCCCTTGGGGGAGGGGCTCCTTCAGATAAGCCGCCCGACCTCACTGACCCGCCTCGACCGCATGATGCTCCCCACTTTCTCTGTCTCCATGTTTGCTGGCAAGGACAGGACACCCTCCATCCTTCGTCCTGCAAACCTTCCCTGCGCGGAGTACCAGCTGGGGGTGCTGATGAACGAGGGCATTTCAGAGGAGGGGGAGCACTTTTCCCAGGGTTCTCTCAGTGACCCCGAATGAGGGTGTTTTGCTGTGGTTTGGACTTGTCTCATTCACTTTAACTGGGCGGGGTCTGTCTCCATCTGCTTTTTTGCCTGTCCTTCCCCACCCTTCTCTCTCTCTCTCTATGTCTCAGTCTTTCTCTTGTTTCTCTCCTCTCTCTCTCTCTGTCTCTGTATCTCTCTTTCTCTGTGTGTGTCTCACTTTCTCTCTCTCTCTCCTCTTTCTGTCTCTCTCCCACCTTTTCCTCTCTCTCTCTCTCTCTCTCTCTCTCTCTCTCTCTCTCTCTCTCTCTCTCTCCCCTCTTTCTGTCTCTGTCTCTTTCTCCCACCTTCTCCTCTCTCTCTGTCTCTCTCCCTCCCTCTCCTCTCTCTGTCTCTTTCTGTCTCTTTCCCACCCTCTTCTCTCTCTGTCTCTCCCTCTCCCTTCCCCCCACCCCATTCCCCTCTCCTTTTCTCCCCTTCTCTCTCTCTGATTGAGAGTGTTTGCGCTCCTCAGTTGGTACCTGCCCCAGGTACTAGAGAGGATCTGGGAGCCATGGCCCAGGCCTAAGTCAGGTGAGGGCCTTTGCTGGGTGCAGATGGTGGGAGTCCGAGCGCAGCCTCGGTCTGATCCAGCCCCGCCACCTAAAGTGTAAGCGCGGCCGTGGCGAAGGGTCCCCTCGCAGCTTTGACTCCCACCTTGGACTGAATCCAGGCTTCTGCCGGGGCCACCTTGCTCGTTGGGGCTCCAGCCTGCCAGCTGAACTTGGCTCCCTGAGGCCTTGTGTCACTAAGCGCTTTTCCTCTTCTCTCCCTTCTCCGTAGGGCCGACGAAATTGAAATGATCATGACCGACCTTGAAAGAGCAAACCAGGTAAGACTTGGAATGGGCTTGGGAAGGGGATCCGGGAGGGGGCATCATTCTGGCCCCCAGGAGGGAGTCTTACCCACCAAGAGCCTCCTTCTTCCTGTTGGACGCTCTTCCTTTCTTGGAATCCAGAGCGAGATTTAAAGCCCACAGGCTCGCAGGACCACACTGGCTCCCGTGCGGGATTCATTGTTGCCTCCTGCCAGTGAGGGGGAAGTCCGGCCCTTGGAGCCCTGGCTGAGTTACTCCTGGAGGATGGAGCACGTTTGTCAGTGGGCTGGCTAGGCCACAGCCCCCCCAGCTCTGAAAGGCCCACAGCTAGTAGTGGCCACAAGGCTGCGGGCCCAACCTCTGTCCATTCCTGGGGCCTCTCCTTGGAGCCAAAAGGCCCCAAACTAGCCCTCAGCTTTTAGCGCCGAGAGCATCAAGGCAGCTGGATTTAACTTACAGGTTTTAAGAACCAATATTAGGGAGGAGCTGTGGTTGGCCCTGGGCCTCCAGAGAGAGCTCTGTGTGTGTGTGTGTGTGTGTGTGTGTGCGCGCGCGCGCACACATGTGCATACATGTACATGAGTGAGACACCATCCTCAGTCCATGAGCTATCTCGGAACTGTTTCCTCTGTGTCGGGCACCGTACTAGGGATTTGGAACACTGAGACAGAAATGGACTGGTCCCTGCCCTCAGAGAGCTTTTATTCTCTTGTTGGAGATAATTTATCCATTGATGATGATGATGATGGTGAAGAATGAACTCAAAAAACCTATCAGCAAGGGAACCATTGACCCAGGGACACACACCCCATGTATCAAGGAGGACGGAGACATTTTTTATTTCCGTATATGTAAATATACATAGATATATACACACATTGTATATATTATGTCTGTGTTATTTATGCCTGGCCAGTGGTCCTCCAGTCTCAGTTGGACACCTTCTCCATGGAGATGAACTCCACCTCCCTCCGGCATCCAGCTGCCGGTCGTTTCTCCCCTCAAGGGCCAGGTGATGACCGGCCGGCCTCAGCCGAGTACCGAGAGCCTTACAAGCTTCCCTTGAAGACTTCCACCCAAGCTTGGCTTTCCTTCTGCCGCGAAGGCAGTTATTTAAGAATGAAAATTGGCCCCAACTCTTTGTTTTGCTCTTTTTGCGGTAAGAGGAGCCCAGGGCTGTGAGGAGCGTGTTTGCCCATGAAAGCTCGGTTCAGGTGTCCCATGGGCTGCGGCATCTCTCCACCCAGTTTTATAACTGGGTGGCCTCCATCACAGGGAGGATGGAGGTTCTGCCCGGACTTGCACTCAACCTGGCGCTGCTAGAATCCGTCCTTGAGCTCCCAGATCACTGCTCTATGGCCCCTCCGCGGGACCTCGCTTGCCATGTGCAGATGGAGTAAGGAAGCGAGTGACTTACGTTAACGGAACTCCCCCAGCGACCACTCGGTGCAAAGACACTGAAGGCTAAAGAAATAAGAGAGTAAATAGAATTCACGTGAACAAGAAACCAAATGGAACTCACGAATTATGAGACTCGTTATTTGCTTGATTTTTGTTTGTTGAGGGATGGAAGGGGACATTGATCAGGAGGACCTTGTGGGTAAAAACTCTACACACCCATATCTGGCACTGAAAAAAGGGCTTAATAATTGCTCGTTCATCGTTTGTTTCCCACCAGTAATGGTTTTCAAGGCTTTAACTATTTCGATGGGAATAGGAGAAAAATCTTTTAATGTTTCCCTTTTTTTCAAGAATAACAATACGTACTTTTAAGTCCTCTGTTAAATACAGCAATCTAGGTCTTCTTGACCACAGATAGAAATCCTTGGGACACGGGTTGAGTGCTCTGAAATTGTGTTTGTCCTGGGTTTCCACAATTTCTCCCCTAGGAATCAATCAGGAGGCGCCTACTGTGTGCCAAGCCTGGGCCAAAGTACTGGGGATGCCATCAGGAGAATGAAATGACCCCATTTTCAGGAAGCTCGTCTTCTCTCCCATGAGGCCGGCCGCTTCATTTCTGGCTTCTCTCCATTCGTTTGGTGCTTGGTGCTTTTTAAAGGACCAAAGGCTGTGCCTTCAGCACTACGTGGCTCCCTTGGGGCGGGGTCTCTTAACCTGGGCTCTGTGGACTTGTGTTTTTGGTATTCTGATAACTCTTGCAGCGTACTGGGTTTCCTTTGTAATGTCTGTGTTTGATGCATTTCACCCTCATTCTGAGAAGGGACGCACAGACGTCACCGGATTGCACGGGGGCCCGTGACATAATGGAGAAAGTGCCCTGAATAGAGTGGGGGCAGGAACCGGGGTCGCTTTGTCATTGTAGCCACAGCCGCAGCTCCTGACACGCAGGCCGGGATCAGTATTTGCTGAATTAATTTAAATGTTTGAAAAAGAGGCCTTTTAGCTTTGTAGGCGAGAGTTCTAGCAGTTGAATTATAGGGTCAAGTGACATATGGGATTTGGTAATACCGGATCAGCTTCGCAGCCTGTTTTGATGACTCCTCGGAATAAGCTGGCATGGGATTGACCATTTCGTGTACAGCGGGGCCACCATCCCGGGCACCGTGCCACGCTTTGCCCCCAAGCGTGTTCCGAAAGGTAACCGAGCCGTCTGAAGTCACTGCGGCCTTCCGGAGGACGGCCCCACAGACAGGGAGTTTACAAGTGATGTCAGGAAACACGCTGGCCGATCTGAAATGACATTGCTCATCGTGTGAAGACTTGAGGAAGGAATTTATAAGGCAGGCAAAAGTCCTGACTAGTCAAAAGAACGATTGAGGGGGAGAGGACCCGGGGGACCGTAGAGACGTGACAGAAGCACATCTGGGATGCCATTTGAAGGGTCCATCGCCATGGCACCGAAGATTTGAGTCATCGTCTCGTTTCCGAGACCGATGTAACGCAAGCCGCCATTTGTGCAGAGGCCCCAGAGAGCAGGGGTGGCTGTGACCGAGGGGGCCCAGCGAGAGAGAACAGGAAGCGAGCCCACACAGGCGTCCTGTCCGCATGCTTGCACCAAGCTCTCCATGAGAGACGCCCCAGGAGGAGCAATTTACTCGTTCCTTGGCATATCGCGTTATTTTTGCATGAGACGCGCCATCAGGACGTCCTTCTGAGACCCGTAGCTGCGTTTTACCACCGATGGAACAACAGAGGGCTTGTCAGCAGTCAATTAAGTGCGCGTCTCATTTACACCTGTTTGGGAAAGCAGAGTTCTTGCTTTAATACCCACTCTTTTAATTGGGAGCAATAAAGATTCTGAACTTTCAAGTCAGTGAGATAAAGAAAAGACAACTTTGCACTTTAAAATCACATCAAGTCCTGCCTTGGGACTCGAGAAGCTCATTAATCTCAGAAGCTGCTCTTGGCCTCTGCCCAAGGCTCCGAGTCCCGAGCCCTGCCTTGTGAGGGCCCTCAGCCCTCCCCTGAAAACTCTCCAGGTGACGTCCCCAGCCAAGGAGGCCAGGGAGAAGGCAGGCCTCTGAGCGTGGGTTTTGCAGCCTCCTGGACATCAGGATTCCCTCAAAGGATGAGTGTGGAGATCTTACTTCAGAGGAAGCAAAGCTGGCCCAGGGGACCCAGATTGGCCCCTCATCCTTATCCCCACTTTACCGATGGCTCAGGCCCATCTAGCTGCTGGTGTCTGGGGAGGGATTTGAACTCGCATCCTCTTGACTCCGCATCCAGCATTATGGGCTCAGCACCCCCTTCCCCCCTGGCTTCCCTCTTTTCAACCATTGACACTGAGGCCTGGGAACCCAGAAGACTTGGATTCAGTTTCTCCTTCTGAGACTCCCAGGCCTAGTTACTTCCCAACAGGGACCTAGGGCCTGCTTGAGGCTCTAGGATGCACCGGGTCAGTAGAGGGAGCTTCCAGACCGGGAGTTCCTTCTCCAGTGTGTAGGAACTTGACAAGGCCCTGTAGTTGAAGTCTGTTTGAGCATCTTACTTTCATAGGGATGAATGAATGGAAAAATTCTGATCCCAAAGTAGCCTTTATTGGGAAGAGAAGGGAATAAGAGAGAGAGAGCGCAAGAGAGTGAATGTGTGTGTGTGTGTGTGTGTAGATGTGTGTGAGCCAGGTGCTGGGTTCAGCACTTTAATTATTATTTCATTTGCTTATTATCCCCATTTTACAGATGAGGAAGTTGAGCTCAAGTGACTTCCAGGATCAAATGGCTAGAATATGTCTGAGGCCCATTTTATTACCTAGTGGGTGCAAAACAGAAATGGAAAGTCCTTTACCCTCAAGGAACTTAGTCCAATGGAGGGGCCTGCACATATGGAGTAGTGATGGCCAGGGCAGCAGAAAGTTAGAAAAAGATTTAAAGAGGGGTTGGGAACTCGATGGGAAAAGGGATAGAGACAGAGCCATAGGGACACATAACTGTGGGAAGCCAGCTCCTCTCCTCTCCTCCTTGGTCTGGCTAGCACGGCTCGTGGACCTCTCCCTTCCCAAGAAGTGACTTCAGAGTTGGCATTTTAGGGGCAGCTAGTTGATGTAGTGGATATAAAGCACCAGCCCTGAAGTCAGGAGGACCTGAGTTCAAATCTGGCCTCAGACACTTAACACTTCCTAGCTGTGTGACTCTGGGCAACTCACTTGACCCAAATTGCCTCAGCAAAAAAAGAAAAAGAGTTGACATTTTAGTTGAGAGGGAGGAGTACAAAGTGTGTAAAGTCCACCCACTTAACAGATCACCACTGTCATTTAATGAGTCATTGGGCGCTTTCCCTCGAACCACTTCAGTCTCCTTAGCTGCCCGTCCTGATTCTTCCTCAATCACGGACTGCCTCAGCAAGAAACACCGTGAGGGAGACCTTCCCTCCCCTCGTGAACTAGCTCTCTCCTTAGAGCAGAAGATCCATGAACCTGAGTGCTTCATGTTGTGATTTCAAGATTTACCTGAGATAGCAGAGAGAATATCAAGCCTTCACTAAAAGCCAAAAGGAGCCAGGAAGTCGCTGTGAAGCAAAGCACGGTGGCCGGAACCTTGTATAGTGAATAAGTGAGCTAGAAAAATCTGTGGGCCCACACGAAGGAGTGTTCTAGACCAAGGAGATCAAACGGCCGAGTCACTAAAGAGCCTTAGCCAAAGAGATTAGAACACTGCACCCCGACTCGGGAAGACCCAGATTCTAATATTGCTTCCGACAGATATTGATTTGGGGACCCCCAACAAGGCACTTGAGAGCAAGGGGGTCAATATAGGTCCTGCTCTGAAGGATCAGTTGACCTTTTTTAATATTAAATCCCATCACTACAAAAAGATTCATCGCTTATTTATTTGTGCTGGTGAAAAAAAGATGAGGGGGGCCCCCATCTATCCGATAATTAAGAAATGGCTGAAAAAAATCAGGGCATCTTCATATATTGTAATATTATTGTGCCATTGAAACTATAGATGCACCAGTGGAAGGCACATGTGAAGAGAGAAAATCATGCAGATGGTAGAACTGAAGAGAAAGAATAGCACCAATACTCTGATGGCGGCATAAATACAATAGCAACAAGACAGCACCTTGAGCAGGACAGAGAACTACCAGAAAGAACATAAAATTGATGCATTATTCATAGTAATAGTGACCCATTAAAGTCGACTTTTATAGCAAATATTTCTAATTATATGGTTACACTGAGGATGGGTTATTTCTTTTCCTTTATTTTTTACTGAGTTTGTTAACTTTATAATAAAAAATATTCATTTTTAAATAAAGAAAAGTCATTTCAAGGAACTTCTTCATAAAATGGGAAAAGAAGCTAGTAATTTACATTTACAGTGTCTCTCTGACCAGGTCCATGCTACCTCTTTTCCAAGGTTCCAGTAGTTGAATTGTTATTCAATCCCATGTGGGCTTCTCATTCTAGACAAATATAACGTTATTGTTGAATTGTTGACACCAGAGAGTTATGGGAGTTTTGAAGGAAGTTGTACTGAAATAACTGAATCCAATCAAATGTGATAAAAAAAAAAAAGTGGCTGCCAAAGAAGAGCCTACTACTGGATTCTGTCCATAAACATGGAAATGGAACACAACGGAAAAAATGAGAGGAAAGAATAATCCAACCTGGAGTAATTACAGCCAAAGTCTGAATGCACCATTGGCTTTTTTTTAAAGCTTTTTATTTTTCAAAACATATCCATACATAATTCTGTAACATAAGCCCTTGCGAAACCTTATGTTCCACTTTTTCCCCCACTTCTTCCATCCCCCTCTCCAAGACAGTAAGTAGTCTGATATATGTTAAACATGGTAAAAATATATATATATATTAAATCCAACATATGCACAACATATTTATACAATTATATTACTGCACAAGAAAAATCAGATCAAACCAGAAAAGAAAACAATGAAGAAAATAAAATGCAAGCAAACAACAAAAAAAGTGAGAATGCTATGTTGTGAACCACACTCAGTTGGCTCTTTTGAACACAAGACCATTGGAACCGGTCTGGATCATCTCCTTGTTAAAGAGCCCATCCATCAGAATTGGTCATCGTATAATATTGATGTTGCCGTGTACAATGATCTGGTTCTGCTCATTTCACTCAGCATCGGTTCATTTAAGTCCCTCCCCGTCTCTCTGAACTCATCCTACTGATTGTTACTTAAAGAACAATAATATTCCACAGCTGAATGCCCCATTCTTTAAGTCATCGAATGACTTTAAGGAGATTCATGCTTTATTTGGAGCAGAGAAGGGTAACATTGATGATCATCCTCCGCCCCGTAGCAGAGCCAGCCCTTCATGATGGTGGCCATGTTGTTACTGCTCTAAAGTAATCGGACACCGACTTTTTTTTTTTAAAGGAAAAGTCAATGTCACGGTTATAACCTGTTGGCTGGCTCCATGATGGTTTCTTTTCTAGGCAGGACAGTATTTTCATAGTCAGTGAAAGAGCTATTGTCAAAATACTCAAATTTTCATGGCAGCATGGAAGGGATTTTGCTCCAGAGGATTTAGCCAAATCATAAGGGTAAATTTTTCTGAGTGATGAAGTGATTATCAAAAACATTTTGAATGCTGAATGAGAGAAAAATTCAGAACAATGTTTTACGATAAAGAAAAGGTTTTTCAGGGTTCAAAATTTCAGAATCACCGTCAACGAGTGAGAACGAAGCCTGCCCAGGTGTGCCGCCCGTTAGCCTTTCTTTGTGGGTACTTTGGTGGAACCCTCCTTTCCACCTTAAGCCATCCTCTCGAGTGTCTGTTTAGCCTTCTCCATGGCAAGGCGTACTGTGAAATTGTGTTTAATATTATTCACAAGATTACAACAGATGTGTGAAATCGGCTAGGGAAAATATGCGAGAAGGAAGGGCAGCTGACAGCATACAGTATATGCAGATGTAACATCTATTAGAAATATCCTCTGTGGTTTGTTTGCATGCAAAGTGAATAGAATCTCAAAACAATGCTGCTCTGAATGGAAGCCATCAGCAAAATTGCTTAAGGCTGCAAAACCCATTACTTATACAACACTGGAGTCTACAGAAAGTACCACAGCATACTAACTTTTTTGTTCTGTTTTTCCTTGAGTACTTCAAATTATTGGCTAAATGTTTTTATACGAATGAAGAAAAAATAATAAATATCCTATTGAGTTTAAGCATTTTTCTTCCTTGGGAATATTTTTTAGTAGCTAAAAGGAAATCTAAATGAACCTGGTCCAGGGAGGAATATTCTCAGGGAGGCTATGGACAACTTTATGCTTCAAATTAAGCTCAGTGTTCTTTCAGTGATTCCAGATGGTCACCCTAAAATGTAAGCCTAAAAACTCAATAACTAGGAGGGGAGAGGAGTGGAGGAGGGTGGAGTTGGCCAAATATTAGACCAACAAATAGACCATGGACCTCTATTTTCCCTCTTGCGACTGGCAGAAGTGTGTGGCTGTTCTGGTCTCGTTAGGACCTCAAAGATGATTCTTGGTCGTGTAGAAAATCCCGAATCTCACCTCTTTCTTCCTGCCTTCTCGGCTCGTCCTTCCCTCTTTGTCTCTCGCTGTGTCCATATTTCTTCTCTTCCTCCTCCCCGCCCCGGTTTGCTCTCTAAATTGGCCCAGGACTTGCAGGGTTCCGGCCGTTCAGTCTTGGGAATCAGTGTGAAGCGAAGGGTTAACCGTGTCGAAGCAACCCTCGCTCTCGCAGCAGAAGCCGCATTTATGCCCTTCGCGTTTATGGAAATACTTTCTGAAGAAAAACAAGACCAACATTGTGCGTGTTTTTCGGGGGAGAATGGCCAAAGTGTCTTTAATTCACTGTTTACCCGTGAGAATTACTCCCAAGAGTAAGCCTGCAATAAAATCTTCTTGGTCTACGAGAAGAGAAAGAAATTGAATCAAAAGACTCCATTTCCACTTGTATTTATTCAGTCTGGGAAATTCAGTGGGCCGCAGCATTAGTATCAGCAGGGGATTCCTTGCTCCTAGCGTTAAATTACTGTCATAATCGCTCAATTATTTCTTCCTTGTACTGTTTAAAATAAAAATCCATCACATTCTATGTTTTTTTCTAGCATTTATTAGGTTGAGTGTTTAGGAAAATCAATTATAGTCAGTCAGGCATGAATTGATGAATGTTCCTGTAATAATTGTCAGTTGTTAAACTGAACGTACTTTCTCTTTCCACCCCTTTTCATTTCCTTCAGAGGGCAGAGGTGGCTCAGAGAGAGGCAGAGACCTTAAGGGAACAACTCTCGTCAGCTAACAAATCTCTCCAGCTCGCCACGCAGATCCAGAAGGCGCCCGATGTGGTGAGAGAATATAATATTTACTGGCTCTTACAGGTTTCTGACATTCATGTGACTCGACATCTGCAATTTATGTTTGTGGCTGGGTGGGAGGGAGGGAAGGGGAGTGACATCTTTCCTCCTGATTCTTATTTGGGAATTGGTATTTTAAACTAAAACCAAATTATATATTCAGGGAACGTGATTTTAAGCAGTTTACATTACATTACATTACTTATTGAATCAGAAGGTCAGATCCAAAGGAAAGAAATTTGTTGAGCAGGCAAACGTTTATCTTCGGAGTCCAGAGAGAGAGTCGAAACAGAAGATAATATCTTGGTTATGAAAACTAGAGAAGAAAGAAAGAAACAGAAATCAGCCTTTGGATGTGACCTCTATTAATAAAATAATGATACTTGTTTCGGCAAGTCCGTAAGATGGAGGCTGTGGTGCTGAGGCCTTTTAATAGTCAGGAGAGGACTGCCATCTTCTGTAGAGGTTGGAACGGGGTGTTTTTAGTCAAATAAGCAAAATTTGGTCGTCTTTGTTTTGTTTTCTTACGTTGACTCGCCTGTCCCCACTGAGAAATAGCTCATAGTTTGCTAGGCAGACCAGAGATAATAAATAACAACCTTTTCTTATTTTCCCTGGCGGTTTGAGCCGAAGCTGATACACGTACAGCTTCTTCAGAAGCTGAATGTAAATCTCTGACCCTCCACCTCGTCATTTGCCCATTTCCCGATTTTGCCAGAATTTCTAAAAATAGCTCTTACCTAGAAATTGGATTCATTTGGGTCTTGATCAAGTTGATCTGAGAGGGTTGCTTTCACAAACTGGGAGTTTGGATACAACCTTGATGCTTTTAGAGTCTTTGTTTTGACTAATTCTCTTTCTCTCAAATCATCCACCTCACAATAAAAAAGGAAGAAAGGGAGGGAGTGAGGAAAGAAGGGAGGGAGGAAAAAAAGGAGGAAGGAAGGAAGGAAGGAAGGAAGGAAGGAAGGAAGGAAGGAAAGAAAAAGGGAAGGAGGAAGGGAGGGAGAAGGAGGGAAGGAAGGCAGGAAGGAGAAAATTGGCTTCCTCACCAATATACATCTATATATCTTGACCTTGTATAGGATATAGATCGATCTCTGACACAACGTCCATATTGATTGAGCGAAGCCACACATTGGAAAAGTCCTAAGTTTAAGACCCAGGTCTGTCAAAGATCTTTAGAGTGGCTTCCAGCTCTAGACGTATGTAATTAGATTGAGATTAGGTAAACTTAGAATTCAGAAGATCCAGGTTCTGATCCGAGCTCTGGCACTTGCTAGCCATGTGACCCAGAATAAGTTATGGAACTCTATACCTGTTTCCTCATGTGTCATAAGGAGGGTCAGACCCAGAGGATTGTTGAGGTCCCTTCCAGCTTTAAGTCTGTGATCCTGTGGGAAAGGCTTTTACTTCATGTTTACTACTAATTATAGTAGCTGGCACATGGACTTAGAAAGTGCTATCTCCTTGGACACTCTCAGCAGTTCTTTAAGCTTATTTCCATTTTATAGAAAGGAAATTGAGCAAGAGACGTGTCCAAAAACAAGAGGCTTATCCACAGTCATGGTGCTGGGTGGCCCAGGGCTGGATTTGGAATCAGGAAGGCTGGCGGTGGAACCCGGGTCAAGGCCTTTTCCAGGCCTCGGTTCTCCTCTGTGGAAAGCTGCCTCACACGGCTGCTGTAGTTCGCCCCTAAGTGTCCTACAAACATTGTTGTTATCAGAGTCATCATTTGAGCCGCATTTCCTCAGTCCATTCCGCATTTCGCAATGTCTCCCTGAATCCTAGGCTTTAAAATGGCTTTGGATGTAGACCTCTTCGTAGAATTTCTTTGTGGTTGCCTCCTACTTAGGAAAGCATCTTTGATTTCCTCCTGGGACATAATTTTAATTGAATTTGATCCTATGGCACCAAGAGGGATGGGGAGAAAGACCAAGATCCAAATTGATGGGATACGTTATGGTAGGGAAAAGCTCTCCAAGGCCTATAGTCACTTAACTATCTTAAACTCAATATGCTGTTGATAATGGTGTCTCCTTCCGAAGAAAGATCAAAGGCCTTGGCTCTCCATTATCCCCCTCGTTTCTTGGTTTCCTTGGTGACACGAATGTTCCTAAATCTTCCCAGAGGACCCTTCTTGGACCACTGAGATGCCCCTGGTATTTGGGAGGTGCCATCAGCTCCCAGTGGCCCAGTGGGCCAGTGAATGCTTGGCTTCCTCCCAGCTCTATTTCCCCATGTAGTAACAGGAACAGTTTGAGGAGATTCTGCTACTGGCCCCATTTGTGGATGCGGGGGTCCTGGGCACTTCAAAGGCCATCCAAGTGGTATTTACATTATATCAATTGGGGACCCTGCCTCGAAGCTCCCATCCCTTCCAAGTCCTGCCCATCAGAGGCCTGGCCGGGCAGGGGAATGAATGAAATGGGTTTAGTGCCCATAATCTGGTCACCAGAATCATGTGGGGCATTTGTAAAATGAGGAGGGTGCCAGGACGCCTCCAGACTCCCACTGCAGCCCCAGCTCCATGTTTTTGCTCCTAACTGGATGATTGTTCCCCACTTTTTTTCTTTTCCAAACTTTTGGGGAGCTGCCCAGAGACAGAGTTTACATAATACCAATAATAATTAAGAGCTCACATTTGCCTAACATACCAAGTCTTTAAGAAAAAATACTTTGTGTCTATCTCTCCTTTGATCTTCACAACCATATGTGACTCAGGCTGAGCAGGGATGTTGTTCTCATTTTTCAAATGGGGAAGTTGAGACCCAGAGTCATGTGACTGACTGGTAAGGAGACCAGGGCTTGTGTTTTTGCCAGCATACCACTGTCTCCAAAGCTAATTGGGCCCAACTGTCACAGGATTAGTGTGACTCCGAGTTCTGGGATAATTATTCCTTTCATCCTCTTGTCCATTGACTTGACAAATGTTGGCTGAGCCCCTCCTGGGTTCAAGGCCCCTGCGTGGGAGGGGAGAAAAAGAAAAGCAAAAAAAAAGCTCCTTGTTCTCTTCTGAGAGGGGGGGAGGGGAGGGAAGAAGAGAGAGAGGGAAGGAGGGAGGGAAGGAAGAGAGGGAAGGAGGGAGGGAAGTCAGGGAAGGGAAGGAAAGAGAAAGAGAGACAGAGAACGCAAGCTGGGCTTGTCTTGCTTTTCTCTTCACATCTCCAGTATTTTGCCCATAGAAAACACTTAGTAAATGCTTTTTTCATTGATGCATACATTCAGTGCCTGGCTATACAGTAAGTGCTTAATAAATGCTTTTCAGTGGATTGGTAATTGAATGAGATTCATGAGAGGGAGATGAAGAGCAAAGGGTTAAGCGGAGGAGAAGCCGTGTTACCTTGACAAGGAGGGAAGCATTGAATTGAGGTTCACATTCTTGGATGATTTCAGTGTTTTTCTTTCTCTCAGTGATAAAAATTAAAGTTTAACCCTCAGCATTTACTTTCACTTACTTGAATCATCTGACTTTATGGCAGCCTTATTTTTAAATTAGGTTTTCTCTTGATTTTTAATGGCCCTTTAGCATCTCACTAAAGGGAGGAACAGAGGATATCTCACCACAGAGCCTTCATTAACGGGGCTGGATTCGCGGCCTTCGGTATGTAGGCTGACGTGCAGGAGAGCCTGCTTGGGCCCTTCTCATCTTTCCATCCAGATCCCCCGAGAGACAGAGGCCTTCCTCTTAGAGATGAGAAAGGACACTTTGGGGACAGGAAGTAAGAATCCTCCCCTCTTTGTGGGATTTGAACCCTGGTTTCCTGGGCAACTTTTAAACTTGCCACCTCCAAAACCAACTGATCCTTCTTGTGTCAAGTTGGGTCCCGTGGCTCCTTCCAGCTCCCTCTTCTCTAGGCAGTATTTCCTTGTCATGTTCCCACACGTTGGGAACCACAGCACGAGGAGCCAAGTGGCGCGACTCTGCCACTGCACCCCATTCCGATCCTCCTCTGTCTGCATCTCCCAGTGTCATCCCCAAATGCTTTCAGCGTCTTCTGCGGATCCCAGACAAAATTGCCGCCGGCCAGTTTCCTCCACTGCCATTGACCAAGCACCTAATTCGTGCCCGGTGCTGCTTTCTCACTCAGGTTGTTTCTGGGCCCGCGGCCTCTCCGGCTGCTGTTTCCCATCAGTCCCTATTCTCTGAGATGATCAGAGTCATTGTCTGTGCTTTTATCCACTTTTCCCTCACCCTTCTCAGCAGCTTGTTCCAGTAGGTTTGCTCAGCTCACCACCATTGTGCCCTCTCCTTAATCATCCCACTCTCATCTTCACTTTGGCTCCTGCAGGCTCCCTGGCCTAAGTGGCCGGCTTCTCAATATCACCTATTTCCAAGGCCTCGCTTAGGCTCCCAGCTCTTGCCTTTTCCTGATGAATCCTGCTCCCATTGTTCTCTTCCTTTTCTGAGATCTTTCTTCCCTTAGTTAATACCACACAATTTGCTCTTTAATTGTTAATATATATTCTCTAATGGTTGTATAATTACTTCATTTAAGCTAGATTTGTCTCTATAAGTAGACTCTAATTTCATTGAAGGCAGTGACAACATCTTAGACTTCTCTAGCCCCCGTGACACCTAGAACGGGCTGGGCACGGAGCGGACACTCAGCACAGCAGGTCACCTGATCCACGTCCTCTTTCTGGACAACAGCTGAGTACTCTGGCTCTGGGCGAGTGCACAAACACCAGTTCAGCAACATTCACCAAAGGAAGAGTCAGCCTTTGTGACAGAGCATAAGGAACCAGAAAAAAGGGGCCTCACGAGAAACCCCGGGCCAGTGTTTTAGAGAAGTGGGTGGTGTTGTAGTCTACACATGCAGGGTGTGTGTGTGTGTGTGTGTGTCCTAGAACCCCTGAGGAAACAGGTTGTGTTGTAGTCTACACAAACAGGGGGTGTGTGTGTGTGTGTGTGTGTGTGTGTGTGTGTGTGTGTGTGTCCTAGAACCCCGGAGGAAACAGGTTGTGTTATATTACACACACAAATAAATAAGGACATGTATTAATGAGTGTACCAGAGGTAGTCTCATATACAACTTTTGAAAATCCAAAAGGAAGAATTCTCTGGGGAAACTCCCCAAGTCGTCCCCCTGGTCAGCCATCACCCCTACCAAGCCAAAACGTGGCAGCAACCTCATTAACATGTGACATTTCCCTTCTCCTTCTCTCTCTCCAAGTGACTGGCCTGGAGAAGGCCGGCTCTCCCTCCCTACAAGCTGTTATCGCTGAGAAGGTTAGCTCCCAGGGGGACCTTTGGGACGGCATCAGCCAGCCTCCACACTGCCATTTCCACACCCTGGGATGGGCCCGCTGCCTCCCGACCAGCCGACTATTCTTCAAACGCTTTCTAGAAATACTCTTCCGATCGTTTGGGAGTGTGACGGTGTTCATTTTTTTAAATGACTGTTTATCTGGCTTTTACAAAAACTCCTGGGTCATCTTGCAGAAGAAGCACCCAGCCGGCCTCCGTGCAGGAACGTCTGCTTTTAGGCGGTCCTGGTTCCGATTTAGTGTAGCCCTGCAGGCCTCAGCCTACAAACGTTCAATTAGGCATGACTCAAGAGGAGTCGTTTTGAGTTCTTTGAGAGGCCTTTGATTGCATTCTGGTGGGATGGAGGCCACTGGATCCCAGCTAGTTGAGGGATCCCACGTCAAGCAGGGCCCCTCCCTCAAGCCATCGTCCTCACTCAGAAAGTGGGGATGGACTAGATCAAACCTTTGGTGAATCTGCTCCATGGCAGGCCCTGTTCTAAGTGCTAGGGTTGCAAAAAGAGGCAAAAAACTATCCCTGATCTCAGAGATCAAACATCCAATCCTTACAGATCTATTAAGTGTCCAGAACCAGAGCTACAAATTGGGAAACAAGCTCTCCTCACAGGGAGCTTCCATTCTGTTGAGTAATAGTGAAGACCTCTCCCAGCCTGGTTTCAGATCTGAAGTATTTAGTCAGTCAGATGCTGAGAAGGTTTTTGACTCTCTCTGGCTCCTTTATCATGGCTCTCTTCTGTGGTCACATGGGCCTTCCCCCATGACCACTCCCGATTCTCCTTCCTAGGTAGCCCTGCCCCCGACTGGAGTTATTGCAGTTTCATCATTTGCTTTGTTCTTCCTAGGAGCAGGCGATAGAGGTACTGACCCGTTCCAGCTTGGAAGTTGAACTGGCCGCCAAAGAACGGGAGATCGCCCAGCTCGTAGAGGACGTTCAGAGGCTCCAGGCCAGCCTGACGAAGCTCCGGGAGAATTCGGCCAGCCAGATATCCCAGCTCGAGCAGCAGCTGAGTGCCAAGAACAGCACGCTCAAAGTAAGGACCCCTGGGGTACCCGGCAGCGCACGTGCCCCTTGATGAGATCAGGAGGGGCTTCAGCCATGGGAGCTGTCGTGGTCCTCAGACTCAGTGGGGCCACTTGTGGACAGGGTAGATTCGGGCCCTCGGCTTCTGCTTATCTGGGAAGGTTTGGGCTCGAGTGATTGTTTCCGAAAGACTTTCTGGCTTTCCCATCAACTTGATGGATCATCTTAAAAAAGTGCTCTTGGGCTCTTGGTTACAGAGTCACTGAAGGTAGTGGGGAGAAACAAAAGAAACCCCCAAATCACGTTTGTTAAGGGCCCGATCTGACCTTGCTGGGAGACGGTCAGAGCTCCTGTGTCTGGGAGGGTGTTAGCCAAATTTCACTCCAATTTTAAAGTCTCGAGTGTGGATCGGGCCTCATGTTTCTGGATTGGAACTTCGGCCATCAGCACGCCTCTGAGAAGAGGAACAGATTGAAAACTACAGTGTGTCGCTCTCGGAAGGAGCGAGGGCATCTGCCACCCAGAGGTAGCACAGTAGCCCTTCCCTGAAGCTTCTTGTCGGCAAAATCGGTGCGATTCCCCATCCCTGCTTGTGAGAACTTTGAGGAGAGGAGTAGGGGGGCCAGAGGGGAGTGAGCTCCTTACAA
This sequence comes from Antechinus flavipes, assembly GCF_016432865.1. Classification (NCBI taxonomy): domain Eukaryota; kingdom Metazoa; phylum Chordata; class Mammalia; order Dasyuromorphia; family Dasyuridae; genus Antechinus; species Antechinus flavipes. The sequence goes on from NC_067401.1 coordinate 15,622,912, forward strand.
GAGGCTGCTCAGTGTTGGGAAGAGAGCTTGGCTGGCCTGGACCTTTTGTGGACTCGTCAGTCCCAAAGAAATGGGTCATGGTCTAGCAGGGGATGGCCCTGTTCTCTTTTTTTTTTATTTTTTTATTTTTTTCTGAGGCAACTGGGGCTAAGTGACTTGCCCAGGGTCACACAGCTAGGAAGTGTCAAGTGTCTGAGATCAGATTTGTACTCAGGTCCTCCTGGCTTTAGAGCTGGTGCTCTCTCCACTGCGCCATCTCATGCCCCATGGCTCTGTTTTCTTTGAAGGTTTTCCTTCCCCAGAGGCTGTTCCTATGTTTGCCTTCTGTCTGCCTTCTTGAAAAGCATGGGGATAAATCTCCTTTCTCCAATACCCCCCTGCTGGGTCGTTTTACCAGATAGAACCACAAAAGAACACTTTTCCTGGGGTTTAGGGCCTGGGTGGGAAAGTTTACAAAGAAGAGCCTGGGGGGATGTATGAGCACGGCTGGGAGACCGAGAAGACAGTGCCCTTGCGGCGTGGGCAGCCCTGGGGGGATGGCTCCCGAATGGCCCACTGGCACAGAAACCTCCTCCCAGACACCTCTGTGGAATACCGTGGCCGTGCAGTATAGCATCGCCCATTGTCCACGACCATGACCATGTTAATGGGTCAGGGTGCCAGTCGGGCTCTGGGAAGCCCTGGCACTCCCCAGAATCCATTTGAGGATGCAGTAGTTCTCCTGTAAGCCCTTGCTAATCATCCCCCCAAAATGGTCCAGGTTTCCCTTGGACACATTTATATCTGTCACCAAATTGTCACTTTACAACTTAATGACAAGTGTCATGAAATACGGTCAAACAAGCATTTTTTCAAGGACACATGGTCCCAAGTCCAAAGCACTTCCATTTTCCTTCGGGGGTGAAACACAGAAAGAGAGAAGTTTATATGGTCCTTTGAGGAAGAAAAGGGCACCCACCCCTTCGGGAATCAGGAAATGTTTCCCATGTTCATTCATGAGGGATCCTGGGAGGCCACAGTGAGAGGGAGGGTGTTGTAGGCATCAGGGACAGCCTGGGCAAAGGCATGGAAGCAGGTCTTTGTTCAAAGCGCCAGGATAGAGATGGCTTGGCACATGGGAGTGGGCAAAGGAAACCGGATGTCAAAGCTGAAGCACATGTGTCTTACCCACTGAGGCACCATGACGCTGGGCACCCCAGACTTTGGGGAAGATTATTTTGGGGCCCTCGGGAAGGTGAGCCAGAGAAGGAAGAGACAGAACTAGGAAGAGCGGTTGGACGTTGTGGAGGAGCCCGGGCCCTGGGGTTGAGGGCCGAGGCTGAGGGGCAGAAGGATAGCAACGACCCCCTCCCAGCGTGTCAAGCTGAGCGGCTGCCCCCAGCCTCTCTGTGTCAGATTGGGCACAGGAGAGGCCCTCAGCAGGAGCTTGAGTGTCTTATTTGCCTTGCCCACAGAGCGCCCTTGAAGTGTGCCCTTGGTCATGTTTGATTTCTAGATTCTATCTAATTTTCTCTTGTTGTGGCCGGTTTTGACCCTCACAATTACACCATGATTATATAATTTGCCTTTCTTGCCTTTGTTATCATGACAGGGCCCGGCTCCAGTACGTTCTGCGGGATGCCCGGGGGGCACGGGCACGCCGGCCCTTCCGCTTTTATTATAGAGCAATTGTTCCCAATCAGTAAGGATTTTAATGTTTGCCTTCACCAAAAAGTGAAACAGTTTCACAAATTAATGTTCTTTAACCGTATCTTGAGGGAATTCTTTAATACTGTGTGGTTAATGAAACAATCCCACACTGTTCCTTCCAAAATTATTGCTCCCTTATCTTTATCTGATCTAATAATCAAAACATGTCCTCTAGTAACAAGACTTCTCTCATTTTAATTATCTTAACCCCTTGTCGCCAGGAGTCGAGATTGCCCTGCTAGCAAACGCAAGCACCGAGCGTATTAGCCCTCGCCAATTGAATGCGCCCGACTCCCTTACCCCAGAGGAGTGGGGTTAATTGAATAAGCTAGCTTCTGAAGGGTTTTCCCCCAATGTGTACAAATTGTATTCTTAACTCCGATTCGGGCTAAGAGAAGATGGGATTTTTTTTTTTTTTTTTTAGTGAATGAGACCTCTCTGATTGGCATTGGGTTGCCCTTGCTCGTTAGGGATTTGGGAGATGCAGATAGGTCGAGAGGGCAGATGTTGGGGGGACCACCTCCAAACGATCCCCCATCAGGCTTCGTTGAGGGCCAGCAGATGTCCAAGCTCTGCACTTGACAGTTGGGAACTTAAAGATAAAAACAGGGTGGTCCCTGTCCTCAGAGGGCTTACGTAAAGGCCAAGAAAAGGGCTACAGTGAGAGCCGAAATAAGTGCAGGGAGTCATCGGAGGGGGCAGAGGGCTAACGGCCCCAGGGGCGAGGAAGGGCTTCCCGTGGCGGGGGGCCCATGAGTGAGCCCTGAACGAAACAGAAGATTCTGAGAGGAAGCGATTACAGACAAGCAAAAGTGCACCCACAAGCATGGAAAGGAAAAACAGGAAATCATTATGAGGGAGGAACAAGAACTGGGAGGGTTTGGGACAAAGATGGGCGGGAGCCAGACCGGGACAGGAGGGAGCCAGGAAAGGTTTGAGCAGCTATAGGAAAAGAATTTGGGCCTTTGGGCCGATTAGCAGGAAGGAGGGCGAGGGAGGGGCAGAGAAGGGCAATGGTTCTGGGAGGATGGCAGCGTTGCTGGGAAGGAACTGTGGTTCTCGGTTCCCCCACCCCCGGCCCCGGGAGCGTCTGTGTTGTAAGCCTTGGGCAGCGCCCGTCCGGACAAAGGCCTGGCTCTGGTTGTCACGGGTTGGGGAAACTGAGCCCCTGGATCTGCTCTGGTCCGTAGATGATGTTTCTCTCAGACTTAGCATTTTGGGGTTGGGCTCATCTCCTTGTTACATTTGTACAAATCATTGTATTTATTTTAGTAAGCCCCCTTTTAATTTCATTCACTTTAATGTTTGTCATAATTAGTAATGACAGCTGGCCTCTCTTTAGCGGTTCAGGGTTTCCAGAGTGCTTTGTGAAGCTCCTGTGGCAGATGAGGAAACCCCACCTTGCACGGAGCCTGGGTTGGAGGCGGGGAGGCTGGGGTCTCATTGTGAAGAAGCCAGCAGGGTGTGATAGGTGGGAGTCGGGAGGACCTGGGTTCAGACTCAGCCCCTGGACAAGTGGCTTCGCTTCTCTGTGCCTCAGCTTTTCTGTCTGCAGAATGGGGGCCAGTCACCACTGGGCTCTCAGTGTCCTTCGGGCTTGAAATCTGCTTCCCGGGTTGGTCTGACTTGCATGATGTGGTCTCTTTCCCCGCACCTCCCCCTCAGCACTGAGCGTTGCTACTCCCGCACCATTTATCCCGCTTTAAGAGGCGGGCCCTCACCTGTTTGATGTCTGAGAAGGAACCACGTCCAGACCTTCTGCTCTGAGACCACCTCTGTATTTGGATCCAGGGGATCCGGCGGAGTGCACACGACTGTGTCCTCCAGTCCACAAGCATTTATTAAGTGCCTGCTGTGTGCCAGGCCCAGCGCTGAGCTCTGAGGATACAAAGAAAGGGAGAAGCCAGTTCCTGCCCTGGAGAAGCTTCCAGTCTGGGGAGAAGGCAACACGTATGTGCTCTGGACAAAGAAGGTTTTCCACATAGACATGTGCCTCCTTTGTGTATTAAAGGGCTTATAAAAATGTTATTTATAAGCATTCAGGCCTGAAAAGTTGCAGAGTGAAAAGAGCCTGAGAGGACTGAGTGACCTGAGTGACTTTCAGTCAGTCCTTCCTTCCAGGAGCCTCAGTCTGCTTCTCTGCCACCTGGAGGACTTGGTCTGGGTGACCCGCTGCCAGCTCCAGATCTGTGGCCTGAGCGAGTCCCCCCTTCCCATGATGATCACGGTAGATCTTTTGGGAAGCGAAGGCTCACCCCAGAAGGCCCGCGGCCCCTCCCTCTGCAGTTTCGTAGATGGACGGGTCCCAACTGAAGAATTGTGACCTGGGAACAGTTGGTCAGTCGGAATCATTCCTCCAACCCATAAGCCTCAGGGGCCTCCTAGGTCCAGCAGGGTCTCGGGGCCGAGCTGGGGCCTCAACCACAATTTAAAGCACTGCTTCTTGGGGAGTATGATTTCCAAATAAGTGCTTTGCAGATCTCCTTTGGGGAACAGAGCCATCCATTAGCCGGAGTCTGCTGGGAGTGGGTTTACCTGAAGCAGAGCTAATGCATCTTTATTAGCTTTCGCTAATTCTCTCTTCATTTCCTGCTCGCTCCTTTCTATGTCTTTTTCCCCCAGTTTAACCTGTAGTCCTCTCCTCACCGACACAGGCCAGAAAGAGCCCCAGGGGCCCCGACACTTGGGGGCCGGATCAGGAAGCCTCCGCCATGGTGCGAGGGGCCCCTTGCACTGGTCTGGGCCTGTCGGCCTTCTGCCTCTTTCCGATGACCGGGGCCTCTCGCTGGCTTCTCTGCCATCTGCCCTTGGGTTTGCTGCTCAGTCCATTCTCATTTTACCGAGTCTGCTACAAAACTCCACAGTAGCCGGCGTTGGGGGAGAGCGCTCCTCTGGCCGAGTTCTGAGCCTCCGCTCCCCACCTCCTCCTGTCCTTTGTTCTCTCCCCATCAAGTCCCAGGGCTCACCTGTGACCTACTCTGGAGAACAACCAAGAATGGGAGCACAGCCTCTGCTTGCCTTCCCCTTGTCGGCCAAGCTGCTCAAATGCAGCCTCCCTGCCTGAAGGCCAAGCCTTCTGCGGCCCCTTTGGACACACCCTGGGATGTCCCTGGGAGACTCCCAGCGAGAATTGTCTCCTGCCGGGGACGACTGACCCTGCTGGACATAGAGAAGTGACTTGTCTGGGGTGACATGGCTGGCAGCAATCAGAGGCAGCCTTCAGACTCTCCTGTACCTCCCTGCCTCCATTAGGCTCTGGCCAAGGGGGCCTGTCCGACCCCTGACTCTGCTCACTGTTTGTGGATCTGGAGCAAGTCCATCCTCCCCTCTGGGCTCCCCTGAGGCCCCGTGTCTCTCTCTAGATCTGTGACTGACCCTGCTGGTGACCTCAGAGGCTTCTCCCAAAGGAGACAACGCGCTTGGGACCATCAGCTCTGGACCCCTGGCTTGTGCCCCAGGCCTCTGCTCCACCCCCATCTCACCATCCTGACACCTCTCACAGAAAACTGGCGCCATGACGAGAACTTTCTGCCCCCACCGAAGCGCTGGGGGATGGACAGATGCCACCCTTCAGCCCATATTTGTCTCTGATGGGATTTAATTGGCAAGACAAGGAAGGTGCTAGACGAGTCTCTAAATCAGAGGCAAACTCGCGGGGCTATGACCCCTGCTTAGTGAGAGCCCCTCAGGCTGGAAGAGTGTCAACCCTCCCATCAAAAGAACCCCTTAAATCACCAGAGATTTCCAACGAGAGCTTCGGATGGTCCTGAAAGCCGATTGACCAGGGCCAGTCACAGCTCTGTGTCACCCTGGCCAAGCCCTGTAACCTCCTTGCAACTATCTCCTCATCTGCAAAAAGGGGGGTGATAATAAGATTGGGAAAACCGAATGAGATCCTATTGGGGAAGCAATATTTAACTCTTAAAGTTCTACATAAACGGTCACTAGTTTTCAAACAAGGAGCCAATTGGGATGAGACTTTGACGGCCCTCAGCCATTTTTCTTCCTCTGACTGCCTCAAAGCCCGCCTTTTCCTCCACTTCTCTAATGCCCAGCAGCAGCGAGCCAGAGGATCCAAAGTCCACCCCAGGAACTCCTTGGATAACCCGTTCTCAGAAATGGCCGTGCTTAGAAAGTACTCAGACAGCATCTTCGTACTTCTGCTCTCGGAGGCCCTCGGGAAAGGATGAAATAATCACTTTTTTATGAACACCTTCTGTGAATTTTTTGTAGGCTAATGAATCCTCGCTCTATTTAATTATAACTGAAATCAGCATTATCATCTATACATTTGGCAGGAACTAGGAGAGAACTACTTCATGCACAAAGAAATATGCAATAAACGACAAGAAAAGGCCATTTAAATAAGTGGGCTCGGTGTGTTCGGTTGCAGCCGGCACCAGATTTCTTTCAGGTGAATGAGGAAATCGGAACAGCTGGGAAATTAGACTTCTAATATGATGGGTCAGGTGCTTATTTCCTTTTCCCAAAAGATGTAGGATATAAACAGAAATCAGTGGGAGCCACTTAGAGAAGAACTAAAAAAAAATCCTGGAAGCTCTGCTGTGGAAACGCTTCAGAAGTGCTCCCTGAGAACATGCTGGCTTGTTAGGGCTGCCTCCCGGGGTGCTCTAGAAGCCATGGGGGTCTGGCAGAAAGAGCCAGAGGCCCTGCACACGAAGGCTGTCTCTGCCACTCGCTGACCATTGACCGGAGCCAAACATTTCCCCTCTCGGGGGGACCGGGACATGAAAGGTTCCGGCGAGATGACCTCCCAGGAGCCCATCCAGCCCCAGCTCTGTCTTGGGATCCTGCATGGGGGAGGTTAGAAGGGGACACGAAGGCTTTTTAAGGAGAGCCCATGCTTGTCTCTCCTTGATGGAGCTGAAGACAGAGACATTGACTGAGGAGAGGGAGCTGGCTAAGGTTCCCAGCCATGGTTTGTGGGGCCGCTTGGGAAGGGTCGGGAGCCATGAGCCAAACATGAGCCGTCCCTTTCTCTTCCCTGTTTAGCTCTAATTCCAGATCAGTGTCCATCTGTAGAGCCTGTCCCAAACATATATGATTCTGGACCGGCCGATGGAGGATGGGGCATTCAGTGGCGGTTCCCAAGATCCTCCCAAAGGGTCTATGTGGTCCAAAAATTGTCATAATTGTATTAAGATGCACAGGACTTGGGTCCTCTCTGCCGGGCTTCCTTCTAGTGACTGTATCGTGCCTGGAAGACAGCGCTGAGAGCATCACCCAGGTCCTAGTGGGCAGTGCGAGCATTGGCCAGGTCCTGGCAGACAATGGGGGTTCACTCAGAGTGTGTTGATGGATTGAGTAGGAAGAAATTCCAGAGAGGCAAATTTGGGTTTATATTCAAGAAAACTCCCCAATGAATAGTTGCTGTCCCAACTGAAAGAGGCAGCTTAGGGGGCAGGGGGCCTCTCATCAGCGAAGAGCCATTTGTTGGGCCTGCTGTGGAGCGGGTTCCCGATTCAAGTATGAGTCGGTCTCGACAGGAAGTTGTTAACCACGGATTTGGATGGAGAAAGAAAATGACATCTTTGTCTTCATTAACTTCTATCTGGAACTTAGTATTTCCCTTCAGACATTTAAAAACACTTTGAGAAGGGATCTTAAGGCTTTGCCAGACTGCTCAAGCTTCAGGTTAATAAGCTTCCTGGACTCAATGGTCTGTTCTGTACTTTCTGAATTTTATTACTTAAAGTAGCTCTTCTCATTTACAAAGCACCCCCACCTTGTTTCCCTGCTTGCGTTCACTTTTATATTCTGAGGCCATGAGGGGACCGAGGGATCAGGATTCATGGTGGAGAAGAGCGCGAGACGCACTCCCCTCCCCACTGCCTCTCCCTGGCTTTGTTTTTAAGGAAAGGCGCCCGATCATTTCTTGTCCTCGCCAATAAACTGTTCTCAAACTTTTCTTTCTTCTCTTCTTTCTTTTCTCTCTTCTCTCTTTTCTTTACTTTTTCTTGTCTTTTCTTTGCTCTTTTCTTCTCTCTTCTCTTCCCCCTTTTATCTCCTCTTTTTCTCTGCATCTCTCTCTCACACATCACTCTCTCCTTTTTTTATTTTTACTTTAAAAGTTTTCCTCATAAAAACTTCTGGGATATGTTTTCCATCCTCCCCAGTATAGTCATTTAAAGTTTCTCTTTTCTCTTTCTTTTAGCAACTGGAAGAAAAACTGAAAGGACAGGCTGATTATGAAGAAGTGAAGAAAGAATTAACGTAAGTGCCGGCTGGTTGCGTTACTCTGTTTGTAAGAGGGGGGGGTCCTGGTTCAATGCGCAGGTCTGGCGGCTAAAGTCCCACTGAGGCCCCCTGGGGCGGCCGAGCTCTGAGACCCAGGCATCCAGTGGCGCCCCACCTGTCCGTAAGAAAACCAATGCAGCATTTATGAAGCACCTGCTGAGAGCCGAGTCCTGGCCCCGGGGTTGGGAAGACAGACAAAGAAGAGCCCTGCCTTCCGGAAGCTTCCATTTCATGAGGGGAGATGATATGTCTGTGGAGGAATATGTTAAAAAATAAATCCAAAGTGATTTTCCAAAGACAGACACGAGCAGTGGGGAAAGAGTGGCAGCAGGAAAAGCTTGAGGGGAGTAAGGTCACATGAGCAGACTTTTGAGATTTTCCTTTTTTAAAAAAATACTGGGGAGGAGGAGGGAGTGAGAAGGGAATAGGCTATAAACAGGATCCTAAAATCAGGGATGGGGGCCCCGAAATCCAAGTTCTGCTCGTTAAGGGTGAGGAAACACCGAAAAGTAAAGTTGCTCGCCTGGTCACGCAGGGAGTGAGCAACAGCAGGAGGATTTGAACACAGCTCTGCCTCCTGGCCCACTGAGCTCTGAGGTTTGCGCAAGCAAGATAATTCTTGCATTATCTTGATTCATCCTCACCACAGCCCAGGGAGGGAGATGCTGTTAATGGCCGCATTTTAGAGATGAGCATGCTGAGGTGGAGATGGCAGGGAGATTTGAATGCACATCTTCCCACCTCCCGAGGTCAGCAGTCTCCAGTGTGCTGGCGGGCTCTCGGCCCTGACTGAATTTGAATCCCTTCTGGAAGTCTGAACTTGAAGAGCTCCGACGTCTCTACCATTTAGATTCAGGTCTCCCAGAACCTCCCCTCCTATGACTTCCCAAGCGTGCCAGCATTTTGCGGGCGCTGGTGACCAGGGGGCCTGTGGCATTCTCAGAACATCAGCCCATTTCTTGGCTCTCAAATATCCCCTAGGGTGAGGAGGGCTTGTTTTCTGTTAAACTGCACTTGGGAATTGGAAGTGGGCTTGGGGGCCCCAGAGATGCCTTAACTGGAAGGTAAACAGTTCTTAGAAAAGTCAAGACAGAGATGCCTCCACAGCCGTGTCCCGTCCTCAGCTTGGTTTCAGGGGCCGTTTGTGAAGTAGAGGGCCCTGGTTCAGGCATCCAGGGCTAGAAGTAGGCCCAGAGGCCCGAGGCCAGAGACCAAGGCCCATGATCATTAGGTGGCCGAGAACCAGAGGACATTGCATCGAGTTAGTCTGGCCAGGGAGCCGAGGCCACTATTACGGACCCCCTCGGGCAACTTCCCTGCCCCTGAGAGAATGTGTGGAGGCTCCAGACCCCACCTGGTGCCTCACAGTTGATGCGTCAGGGGCATCCCTCCCCCATGCCCATTGGGCATCGGCACATTGGCCGGCCTGTCCAAGGGCCCTCTCTGATGAGAGACGGAGAAAGCATACTCTGTTCCACTATGCTCCCTTCTTTCCTCTTTCCCTTTTTTTCTTTTCTTCTCTCTTTCTTTTCCTTCTTCTCTTTCTTTTTTCTTCTCTCCTCTTTTCTTTTTTCTTCTGATTTCTCTATTCTTTGTTTTCTTGTTTCCTCTTTTCTTCTTTTCTTCCTTCTCTTCTACCTTTTTTCTTTTCTCTATTCATCTCTCATCTTCTCTTTCTTTTCTTCTCCTTTTTTCTTCTCTCTTCTCTTTTTTCCTCTTCTCTTCTACCTTTTCTTTCTTTTTTTATCTCTTTTCTTCTCTCCTCTCTTCTTTCTTTTCTTTCCTCTTTTCTCCTCTCCTCTTCTTTTTTCTCTCCTTTCCTCTTTTCTTTCTTTTCTTTCTTCTTTCTTTTCTCTCTTCTCTCTTTACTTTTTCTCCTCTTTTTTTTGCTCTTTTCTTCTCTCTTCTCTTCCCCCTTTTATCTCCTTCTTCTCTTTTTCTCTGCACTTCTCTCTCACACATCATTCTTCTCCTTTTTTTATTTTTACTTTAAAAGTTATCCTCATAAAAACTTCTGGGATATGTTTTCCATCCTCCCCAATACAGCAATTTAAAGAAATGTAAATTCCCTAGACAAGAATGAAACCTGAAAGAATTAGTGCCTCCCATGACCCTCAGCATTTGAACTCCTCTAGAAAATAGTAGAATAAATCAAAGCAGTTCATTCCAGTAATTAGTTAGCCTCTCTCACAAAGGAGCTATTGTCACAAAGAAGGGGGGCCGTCATGTTCTTGGCTGATGAGAATTATGGCAAAGTAGTGAAGGGCTGGGAGGAATGGGGAGAGAGGACAGGGCTGACCCCTGAGTCAGGACAATCGGGGCTCCAGTGCCATCGGGAGCCCAGCCGGCTATGTGGCCCGAATAAGGTCCTTAACTCTCATTCCCCCAGGTACCTCGCTAAGTCAATCTTTTGCAGGGGTCAGTCTGCCTCTTGAGAGGAAATGTCTCCGCCAGGAATTCCTAAAACCAATGAAATGGCAAGTTAAGACCCAGAGTCTCTGCCTCGGTGGTAGGGAACACAAACTCTGTAACTCTGGGCCAGTTAATTAACCTCTCCATAACCAAGGCAGCTCCATCCAACTCCAGAGCTACAGAGTGGCCGTCTCCACCCCCCTCCCCCAGGCATCCCCACACTAGTCAGTGCCATCTTTGCCTCTGTCCTGAGAGGACAAAGTTCAATCTCTCCATCTGTCAGTCATTGGCACCTTTAGCCAATAGAGAATACCCCACATTTCTCCTGCATCTCTCTAGAACAATGGCTGCCTTTAGCCTTCAGGGGTCAGAAAATAATCTGTGCCCTGCCCTGCCCCGACCCCCAGATTACTTTGTCTCATCCATCCAATGGCACGGGCCCCATACTGTACGTGAGGTACGGTGATCCCTCTTCCCGCTCGTCCTGCTTCATTAGAACTTTCCTTTCCCTTTGGGCTTCACAAATAAATTCATGTTGCTTCTGACAGCTTAAAATGCTCTCTCCTTATTAACCTGTAAATTTATATTCTCAAATGGTCTTGCAGAACTGCCTATGGAATGATTTATGTGGCGTTTGAGAAATTTTTTTTCTGCCCAATAAGTAGTTTGAATAGTTATTCTATATTCATTATCAGATTATATTACTGCTAGGAAAGTTGTTAAAGTTGTCACTTAGCTTGTTCCTGGAGAGTCAGAAGTGATCATGTTAATGCTCATTAGTGTAGCCACTAGGAAAAGAATAAATAGAAAATGAAGCCATCCTCTTTGTCCTTTACAGCATCCTGAAATCCATGGAATTCGCCCCATCGGAAGGCTCCGGGACCCAGGTACTGAATATGATTTCGCCTTTGACCTTGTCACTCTGAGAGCCACTGTCGTCTCTCTATTTCTGCTCGCTCTCTTGTAGAACGAGCATTTAAAGACTTTAGAAAATTGTTTAAGAAAATTAGCCCAAGACTCTTCATTCTTTACAGAAAATACCGGCACTTAATTGATCGCTGGTGCTATGGTCTGATTTGTAGCTTACTTGAACATTTAGCCTTGTTAACACAAATTGCCTTTAATTAAGTAGAGGGGAAAAAAGAGAGCGAGCGAGAGACATGTTATTAATGTTTTTTGAATTAGGAACTTGTTCAGACTAAATTATGTTGCGATTTAACTAAGAAAGTAGATGAATAAAATTTAGGATTGAATGTCAGCAATTTAAAAAAAAATAAGGTTAATATTGATTTGCCGAGAATATCCATATTTAAAGAAATCTGAGCTTCCCATTCTTTTGAGTTGGGAAGGCAAAAGAACAGCATGCTGACGTTCATACATTTTAATTTGACTACAGATGGAAAATTATCAAATGGATTCTTTCTCCTGGAATCCCAAAGGGAGCTGCCACCAACATGGCGGGTCTGAAAGGATGGCTTTGAGTTTGACTTTCTGATGGCTCGTTGTGAGCTAAATGGCCAGTTGCTCAGCCATATTGAGCGTTCAGATGGTTTGAAGTCGAAGGCAAACTTTAAGGAAGTAATTAATTCTCTAGTAGTAGAAAGAGAGTTTCAACAGAGTTTCATTAAAACTAAAATTTTAAAATAAGAAAAAGAGCTTGTCGGAATACTTCCAGTGAAACTTCTAGGACTCTTAGAAAGTTTGAGTTCATATCGCACCAGATGGGGAATTAGAAGACCTGCCACTTGTTCACTTTGTAACTTTGTCAAGTTTTTGGTGGGGCTGGTGAATACTTAACAGCTAGTCATTCAATAAGCCCAGATAAAGTGTCCGCCTTGGGTCTGGCACCATGTTAAGCTATCAAGGTGCAAAAACCAAAATGAAACAATCTCTGCCCTCAAGGAATCTCTATTCTAAATCTGTAATCATATGGTTAAGCTGGGAACGTGAATCTAAAGGTATAAACCTCTAGATCAAAAGAGAGGGATAAATCTCCTCTCCCCATGCTAACTACAGCCCCACATCAGTGGTTCAAACAGGATTTTCCTCTTCTCATCATGTCCCTTCTCGATAGCCCCACGCCAACTTTTTCCCCGCTTCAGATGCTATAATTGACCATAGAAGTAAAGGCGTGTTTTGACTTGGATCTAGGATGCGTCCAAGCCGCTGGAGGTCTTACTGCTGGAGAAGAACCGCTCTCTGCAGTCGGAGAACGCCACCCTGCGAATTACCAATAGTGACCTGAGCGGTAGGTTCATGGGATCTCGATTCTGGTACTTGGTTAGTTTTCCAGGGGATGCTAGGAAGAGGAGACGTGAGCGTGGGCCACCCAGGGCTCGCCTCCTAAGCCCTGGACCGCGAGGTCCTGGCCTCCCACGGTTTCCTGCTTCCTCTCTGTTGGTAGAATGGCTAAGAGATGAAGACGGTAGGATCGGTAGATATGGTAGATCTGTGGTGAGGACGTTTCGAGGTGGTAGACGAGGTGGGAGACGCTTTCTCCACTACTCCTTTCCTAGCTCTGCCGCCAAGAGCAAAGGTCCAGGTCGGCCTGTTTCTTTGGTGTTCCGGTAGCCTCCCTCCTCCCCAATCTCAGGGAAGGTTCTTTGCTTTGGTCAGCGTTACTGGGTGGGGGAGGCTCCCCCCGCTTGGCCTCTGGTAACTCTTTTTGTAGCTGGTTGGAGTCCTAGCTTTTCGGGACTGGCTGTGCTTCTGGTCTGGGAATCGGGAAAACTTGTCAAGGTGTCCGATGATGTTGTCTCCTTGAGAATGTGTGTGCCTTCACTCCGATAGACATCTCACAGAGCCTCCTCAGAGCCAGGTGTTGAGAGAATCCATTGGCCCACAAATGTCAGTGCTCGCTGCTCCAGGTCAGGCAGGGTTCCTCGGGGAGTAGCTCGAAGGCTAGCGCTCCGATAACGGCCCTGCCGCGTGCGCCCTGTCGACTCTTTACTGTGTGTGGTACCGCGCTTCATGTAACACTGAGAATTTCAGTTTCTGTAAAAAGGGGATTCTCCAGGCTGCAACGTACAAGAAAGGTGCAAACATGAAAATGCATGTTGCTTGTTTTGGGGGGCCTCGTTTGGCTGATTAAAATTTCAATTTACAAACCAACCAACCAACACACCTCATTGGCCCTTGTACAAATCTGCACTACTTTCCCTTTTGCGGGGCAAACTTTGCATTTTGATCTTGGTTTTTCCCTTTTTAATCCCCCATAATGCATTATGTTTGACCTTCCTTGTAGGGTCAGCCAGGAGAAAAGGGAAAGACCAGCCTGAGAATCCGCGCCCTGGAGCTTTGCCGGCCTCCCCTCCTTCTCAGTTGCCCCGCAACCCAGGGGAGCAGGTTTCCAATACTAATGGTACACACCAGTTCTCACCAACGGGTTTAAGTCAAGACTTTTTCAGCTCATCCCTGGCAAGCCCCAGCCTACCCCTGGCTTCTACAGGAAAATTTGCACTAAACTCTCTCCTCCAGCGACAGCTAATGCAGTCCTTCTACTCCAAGGCCATGCAGGAAGCCGGAAGCACAAGCATGATTTTTCCAACAGGTCAATACAGCACAAACTCCATCCCCTCCCAAAGTCCATTACAACAAAGCCCCGACGTAAACGGCCTGGCCCCGTCTCCCAGCCAGTCCGAAAGCGCCGGCAGCGTCTCCGAAGGCGAGGAGATGGACACGGCCGAGATTGCGCGCCAGGTGAAAGAACAGTTGATCAAGCACAATATTGGACAGCGGATATTTGGACATTATGTCTTGGGACTGTCGCAAGGGTCCGTGAGCGAGATCCTGGCCCGGCCAAAGCCGTGGAACAAGCTGACCGTGCGAGGCAAGGAGCCGTTCCACAAGATGAAGCAGTTCCTGTCGGACGAGCAGAACATCTTGGCTCTCCGGAGCATCCAGGGCCGGCAAAGAGGTGAGAGCCCTTCCCTGTTGGGAGGACACGTGGGGAGTGTGGCGCCAGAACGTTAATATCGAGCTCAGTAGCGAGCTCCGTTAGTCTAGGCAGAGGAAGTCCTTAGCCCTGGGAAGCCTCTCCTTCCTTGCTTGTGCACTAATCAGTCATTATCCTCAGAATAACCATAACAGTTCCAATAACCGCTTTAAAACTGACAAACCTTTAACACCTCGTAATGCCACGTAAGCGCCATTGGGCCGCGGAGGAAGGCGAAATCCAGGGAGTTGACCTGAGCCGCTCATGGCCGAGCAGGTCCTAGAGTAGAGCTAGCTCTGAGCCCAGGCCTTCCTTCTGTGGCGCTTCCTGTTACGTTACCACTCTCCAGGGTAAGACTGTGTGGCCCGTTTAATCAGCAGAGGTCAGGCTGGACCCCAGCAAAGAGCTGACTGGGGTCTCCTGCAAGGCCAGGGAAAGACCATTGACTTAGAAGAGCTCAGAGACAGCACTGAGCACGGAAGGAGAAGGTTCCAGCTGAGAGCTCTAGTCTCTAGCCCGCACTAGCGCTAGCTGTCTGCTCACATCTGTGGCCCCATAGTAGCTCTCTGTCTTGGGAAGTACTTACACGCTTTCCTTCCACAGGATCTGAGGGTGGCCTTGGCTCCCCGAGAACGGGGCTCTATATAAGGCAGCCACATCCCTGCGGAAGGTCAGGGGCCACAGAACTAGAGCCAGAAGGGACTGGAGACATTTTAAGAGGCCCCGACTGAGTGATTTGTCCCAGGCCACCCAGGTACAGAGGACCAGAGAGATCCAGGGCTCCAAAGGGCCTCAGAGCCTTCGGGGCCGATCTCCTCATCTTATAAATGAGGGAAATGGAGGCCCAAAGAAAGGAAGTGATTTTCTTTTCTTAGATAAAAAGAATAGTTCAGAAAGAAAACAGTAACCCAAGAGGTGCCTTCAAATGTCAGACATTTGAAATAGATCCCAAAATCCAGATTTTTAACAAAAGGAAAGCAGGAGGGTTTGCCCACAGCCTCAATTTGCAGCAAGCATATAGAAAGTGTTTCGTTTTATTTTTTAAATGGCAACGTTCATTTAAATTAAACCTCTCCAAATGCTAAATGTGGCAGTTTGTCTGGGGAGGGGGAGACGGACAGGATTTTCTTTGAGAAGATTCTCTTTCTTTGTCAAAACCTCTTCATTTTATTACATATCTCTAGGCTTTTACTTAGCAGATCTCTCTTTGAAAACTGTGGCCGTTTCTCTCTGTTAGTCCGATCAGGGCCTCTTTGCCAGTGCCCCCGAGCCTTTGAATCGTTCCATCCGGGGGCAACTTTCTCCGCCTTCATGTCACAGCCCATATCGTCACCACCACCGTCCCCTGATTGTTTTGTTCTTACCACACTTGTTTTTCGACAGAAAATCCAGGCCAGAACCTGAACAGACTATTTCAGGAAGTGCCGAAACGAAGAAATGGGTCTGAAGGTATGTCACCAGCAGGTGTTTGTCTTTGCGGTCCCTCAGCTCGGCAGCGGCGTGCGCGCATTAGTTAGCGGGGTCTTTTTGTTAAAACTGTGCAGTTTGATTCTGGCCTGGAATCTGATGGAAAAACAGAGCTAGTAAGTATAAAACAACACATGGGTTAGACCGCACCGCTCCCCCCACTCTATCTCCAGCCTACGGACATGGCCATCTGAAAAGAGAGAAGCGGAAGCCCCCGTATTGCAGGGAGTCTCCCTTCCCAGCCCCCGCCAAAGCACACGTAGGGCAGGGCTCCCACTTTCCCCTGGACAGGCGAAACGAGACATCGCCACCTGCGGGCGAGACCTGCCATTGCTGACTGGGTGCTTTTATCCAAACATGAATTAAACGTCTTAGCTCTAGGCTAAGTCCTGAGGTTACAAAACTGAAACGGCCCCCAACTGGAGGAGCTTCCGCTCTTAGAGGGGGACAGTCTGTCAGGAAGCACTTATTAAGCACCTCTACCCAGTACCTGGGCTAGGTATTAAGGAGACAAAAGCAAAATGAAACAGCTTCTCCTCTTCCATTCAATAGGAGCCTATAATCAGTGAACCAGATGGCATTTATTAAGCACCTGCTAAGTACCTGACACTTGTGGTAGGTGTTAAGGACAAAAATGAAATAGTTCCTATACATACACACCCAAAATCAGCACATTTATTAAGCACCTCTACCTAGTACCTATGCTAGGTGCTAAAGAGACAAAAGCAAAAATGAAATAGCTTCTCCTCTCAATGGGGCTTACATTCAATAGGAGCCTATAACCAGTAAATCAGATAGCATTTATTAAGCACCTGCTGTGTACCTGACACTTCCGGTAGGTTATAGGGACAAAAATGAAATAGTTCCTACACACACACATACACATACACACACAAAATCAAGAGGCATTTATAAAGCATTTGCTGTGTGCCAGACCTCATTCTGGGTGCAGGAGATACAAAGGCATGTTCATAAATGGCCTGAATTAGCACAAATCCCAGATATTTGGATGTTCTTCCTCAATCTTGGTCACCATATTCTTTGGAGCTACTTATTAGAGAGGTTTTCTTGGCATCAGCTGCAGAACAGAACATGTATTTAGATGGCTTCATTAGGCTCCAAAAGGGGCAACGTGGGGTGCTAGGGACAGCTGCGTTCGATTTTGCCTCCGATACATCCTGGCCCAGTGATTCTAGACATAGCACGGAAGCTCTCCCAATGCCCCAAGAAACTCTTTCTGCCTCTGCTAGGACCCCCAGAGACCCAGACTGATCTCAGTCTCTGAGCTGCATGTTCACAGCCGCTTTATGTCACATCGCTATAATCTGGTGAACCTTGCGTTCTCCTCTCCAGGAACTGGTAGAGTCCTCTTTCTTGCTTTTTGTTTTTTTTTTTAATTATATATATATATAGAAAGAGTGGAAGATAGAAATCCTCCCATTGCTAGGGAAGTGTGTTGACAGTGTGGTGAAAATTTCAAACTGAATCTCTTGACTCTTTACCTTATACAACCTGAACATTAAAACTAACCAGAATTAACTCTGCTCTCTGCTAAAAATGTTTTCTATTTTAGATTCCAGCCTTGAATAAATGTACAGTGTCTGAATTTGATTGCAAACCAAATCAGTTGGGGTAGTTGTTTTTAAGTGGCTTTCATGAGAATATCTCACCTTTTGCTTTAAAAAAAAAAAAAATGAATTGACAGATTTCTTTTACCCTCCTACAAAATCTAGCAAACTCCTTCCATGGGGACTTGTCCAGTAGGAATCAGTACAAAATTCCTCTCTCCTTGTCAAAATAATACTTGTTTTAGGATAGATAGCACAGGAATAATTTCCTGCAAGGTGCCACAATACATAGCAAGAAGAGCAGGTAACTGTCTGGTCACTACAAAGGCCTTCTGGGTACAAGCTTCATTTCCAGGGGCTCTTTGTCAGGATGACCCTCCTGCTCACTGATGGCTTTGCTTTTAGAATGGGGCCTTCACATCATCCGTTTTGTTTCTCCCCGCAGGTAACATCACAACTCGGATCCGAACCACTGAGACTGGCTCTGATGAAGCCATCAAGTCAATTCTGGAGCAAGCCAAAAGGGAGCTTCAAGTGCAGAAAACAGGTACGGACGGACGGGGGGCTTCCTTTGGGGCTTCCACACCCCATTCAGTCAGTCCTCACGGTCTTGCTGGACGTAGCCGTTGCTGCTGCTGTAATGACCGTTGTCCCTGTGGCTCCAGATGTGGAAGGCTCCGGTGCACTGGGGGTCCATTGTGCCCAGGCTTGTGGTTGATTTTTGTCCCAACTATTCTGTGGCTTTTGACCCAAAGTCCAGTTCCAGTCTGCAGCTTTTTTGTAAAGTAGCAGAGTTTATGGGGGGGGGAGGGCAGCTAGGTGGTGCAGTGGATAGAGCCCCAGCCCCGAAATCAGGAGGACCTGAGTTCAAATCTGGCCTCAGACACTTAGTGGTTTTATGAACCTGGGCAAGTCACTTAACCATGTTTATCTCAATTTTCTCATTTGTCAAATGATCTATAGAAGGAAATGGCAATGGAGCAGTTAGGTGGTGCAGTGGATAGAGTACCAGCACCAAAGTCAGGAGGATCAGAGTTCAAATCCAGCTCAGACACTTAACACTTCCTGGCTGTGTGACCCTGGGCAAGTCACTTAACCCCAATTGCCTCAGCAAAAACAAAAAGTAGCAGACTTTATGGAAAATCATTTGCACACTGAAAAATTCATTCACTTAACATGTTTTCATGAGCTCATCTTTAAAACACTTGAAACTTTCCTGTGGCTTAGACTGCCCTGGTTGCCTCAGGCGCGTGGCAGTATTTTCCGCGTGTCTGACCGCTCCCCATCCTCTGGCTTCATTCATTCCCCTCCTGCGACTTGCAGTCGGCACCAACCGAGCAACCGCCGTGCGTTCCCACTTGTCCCGATCCCAGCTCGTGCTTGTCGTCTGGCCGAGGTGCTTGGAGATGAGAACCAGCCTCGTGGCAGCAAGGTGCTGCCGGACTGAGGGGCGGGAAATGCCTATTTAATATCTGCTCGCGGTGATTTTATTTTGAGAAGCCGGTGATTGGATTTCTAACTCCGAAAGGTGGCAGAGCCTCGTTCTTTTCGAGGGCCCTTCTCCCTTTCTTATCTCACGGAGCCTTTGAGCATCCTGGTAAAACAGGCAGGGTTGCAAAGGAGAGCCACTATATGAAATCCAGCTCTTCCCATGTTTCTAAGAACGAGCTCCCCCACCCCAGGTTCCAAGCCCTCTTCAGGTAAAACAGAAGGAAGGGAAAGAACGCCCTTTAGCTTTCTTATCTTGAGTTCTGATTGTGTTTGATGGCCGAGGTCACCAGCAGGGAGAGAAAGTCCGCACTTTGTCTGTTCCAAATCCAGGCCAGGCCTTTCCTGTTCCTGCTGAATAGGATTCTGGGCTTGGATTCAGGATTCCAGTCTCCCCCCAAAACCCCCCCAGCCTTGTGTCTAAGTGCAAGTCACAGAATGGTCTGCGCCTCTCTGCCATGTGATGGGCCTTTGCGCCAGGGTTCTCTCCCATTTGCCCTTATCCTTAAAGCCCTTGTGCCGCCTCAGGGTTTCCAACACTGAGCTTCACATCACCTCCCAGTCGTGTTGTCCCAGCCCCGGCCGGACCCTGGCGCTGAGCCTTAGCTCGGGGCAGGCCGGCAGAATCGGCCCCGAGCTGGCACCCCCGTGAGTTGGCGAGCCTGGTCATGAGCCGCCAGCCACGTTGCTCCTGGGACGGAGAACCACCGTGCGCCAGCCCTATGGCAGGGGGCCTGGGAAGTATCCCACCTACAACTCACCACACAAATGAGCCCCCGCCCTGTCCCAGCCAGACCCAGAGCTTCCATGTCTAAGAGACCAGGTCATATCCGTGGGCAGGGCCAGACCCGAAGCCGGACGGGTCATGTAGGGAGGGAGCGCCAGAGGCTGGACTAGAACTCGGGGCTGGGGGGCCGGGGGCGGCTCGCAGGGGGTCACGGTGGTCACTGTCTCCGATCTTTGTCCCCGCAGCAGAGCCAGCCCAGCCCTCCTCGACTTCGAGCGGCGCCAACTCGGACGACGCCATCCGGTCCATCCTGCAGCAGGCCCGCCGGGAGATGGAGGCCCAGCAAGCAGCCCTCGAGCCCGCCTTAAAGCCCACGCCCCTGTCTCAAGCCGACATCTCCATCCTGTCCCCCAAGATCATCACCTCCTCGCCCATGTCCTCCGTGTCCAGCTACTCCCCCCTGGCCATCTCCCTGAAGAAGCACTCTTCGGCCGCGGAGTCCAGCATCTCCGCTCTGCAGAACCTCTCAGGTCTCAAGAAGGAGTCCCAGGAGGCCCCGGGCTTGGAGCTCCACGGCGTGGCCGAGTCGGCGCAGGGCGTGCTGCGGCACGTCAAGAACGAGCTGGGCCGCGGCGGCGGCGTCTGGAAGGACCACTGGTGGAACGCCGTCCCGCATGAGAGGAGGAACGCGGCCCCGCCCGACGAGGTCAAGGCCGAGGACGCCGGCGGCGCCAAGGAGAAGCCCGGAGGCAGCGGCCAGCCCCGGCCCGAGCGCGGCCAGCTGCAGGGACCCTCTTCTGAGTACTGGAAGGAGTGGCCGAGCGCCGAGTCGCCCTACTCCCAGAGCTCGGAGCTGAGCCTGACGGGGGCCAGCCGCAGCGAGACGCCCCAGAACAGCCCCCTGCCCTCCTCCCCCATCGTGCCCCTGTCCAAGCCCTCCAAGCCCTCCGTCCCGCCGCTGACGCCCGAGCAGTACGAGATCTACATGTACCAGGAGGTGGACACGATCGAGCTGACGCGCCAGGTCAAAGAGAAGCTGGCCAAGAACGGCATCTGCCAGAGGATCTTTGGGGAAAAGGTAACAGTCTCCCGGGCCCTGGGGGGGAGGGGAGGTGGTCCGGAGGGCAAGAAAGCCGTCAGATCAGGAAGTGCCCGGTCAGAGCAGGAAGCGCCCGGTCAGAGTAGGAAGTGTCTAATCAGAGCAGGAAATGCCCGGTCAGAGCAGAAAGCGCCCAGTCAGAGCAGGAAGCGCCCGGTCAGAGCAGGAAGCGCCCGGTCAGAGCAGAAAGTGCCCGGTCAGAGCAGGAAGCGCCCGGTCAGAGCAGGAAGCGTCCTGGTCAGAGCGGGAAGTGCCCGGTCAGAGCGGGAAGCGCCCGGTCAGAGCGGGAAGCGCCCGGTCAGAGCAGAAAGCGCCCGGTCAGAGCAGGAAGTGTCTAATCAGAGCAGGAAATGCCCGGTCAGAGCAGAAAGCGCCCGGTCAGTGCAGGAAGCGCCCTGGTCAGAGCGGGAAGTGCCCGGTCAGAGCGGGAAGCGCCCGGTCAGAGCGGGAAGCGCCCGGTCAGAGCGGGAAGCGCCCGGTCAGAGCGGGAAGCGCCCAGTCAGAGCAGGAAGCGCCCGGTCAGAGCAGGAAGTGTCTAATCAGAGCAGGAAGCGCCCGGTCAGAGCAGGAAGCACCCTGGTCAGAGCAGGAAGTGTCTAATCAGAGCAGGAAGCGCCCGGTCAGAGCAGGAAGCGCCCTGGTCAGAGCAGGAAGCGCCCTGGTCAGAGCAGGAAGCACCCTGGTCAGAGCAGGAAGCGCCCGGTCAGAGCAGGAAGCGCCCTGGTCAGAGCAGGAAGCACCCTGGTCAGAGCAGGAAGCGGCCTGGTCAGAGCAGGAAGCGCCCTGGTCAGAGCAGGAAGCGGCCTGGTTAGAGCAGGAAGTGCCCAATCAGAGCAGGAAGCACTCAGAGCAGGAAGCGCCCGGTCAGAGCAGGAAGCGCCCTGGTCAGAGCAGGAAGCACCCTGGTCAGAGCAGGAAGCGCCCTGGTCAGAGAAGGAAGCGGCCTGGTCAGAGCAGGAAGCGGCCTGGTCAGAGCAGGAAGCGGCCTGGTCAGAGCAGGAAGCGCCCTGGTTAGAGCAGGAAGTGCCCAATCAGAGCAGGAAGCACTCAGTCAGAGCTTCCATCCAACGTGCAGTGCTAGAACTGTGCTGAGGAAGTGTATGGTCCCCTTGTGGGTCAGACAGTGATTCAGGGCCTTCCCTCCAGACATGAGATCCCTGCAAAGGGGCCCCGATGTACAAGGTCTAGACCAAGATGCCCCCATGTAGACAATGTTGCTTTGAAGCTGGGACCTGCTCCTTGGTTGTCAGTGAGGGCCGTGCCACAGAACAGTCAGAACCGGACTCCTTGGCCCAGAAAAGTGTGAGGAGGCCGCTCGCTCTTTCTCTGCAGAGCTGGGGGTCCCGTGTGGGGCGTTTCCCAGAATATTAGATGCTGCACATCTGGGTTGGTCGGCTGGATTTCTTTGTTTGTCTTGTAGTTAAAAGGGGTGTCGGGAAAGGGGAAGGGGACATGGGAAAGCAATTAGCAGGAATTGTGAGAAGTCCAGGGAGCAAGCATTAGAAATGCAGGTGATGCAAAGTCAGAAGCTAGGAATACAAATAAAAGAGGCCCGCGTTCCCCAGAACGCAGAAAAGGAGCTTTTCTGCGGGCCCGAGCTCCCTCTCAGGATTCTAGACAAACAGGAGAAGCTGATTATGGTGGGCAAAGCCAGAAGGACTCATCTCCCTCTTGGAGGGAGTCCATTGGAAATAGCTTTAAGTGGAACGAAGCAGGGGCTAGTACCACGAAGGCGAGTTTGTGGGGAATCACCTGGAGACTCAGCGTCCCGTCTCAGGCCTCGGGAAGCCAGGGTGAAGGTCACACAGCAGAGGCTCAAGGGATCTTAGCAGTCCAACTGCCCCGTGTTACAGAGGGGAAAACTGAGGCGGGTGCTGCCCAGGATGGCAGCCAGCAGGCCTTTCTGCCCGCAGACCCAGGGCCCAGCTGCCCCACTAGATCCCATTTCTAGCCTTTGCAGGGAGCTCTGAGACCATCTCATGTCCCTGGGTGGGGGGGAAGGGAGGTAAGAAGGACTTCCCAAGGTCACACAGAAAGCGACAGAGCCGGGTGGTCCTGGGCAGCCCCACCTCTCTGACATCCCCCTTCCTAGTGTATTTGCAAGGTCCTTTATTCTGAATATTGATATCCCCAAAGACTTACTGAGTGGGACGGCCTTCAGCTTACCTTCGGGAAGGTAGTTTAAGGGGATCTAAGCGCCCGCTGTCCTGCCCCTCCTCCGGAGTCTTCCAGGCGCTGTCCTCAGATGCATTTCCACCCGCTCTGGGATATGTTGGGAGAGTATTTGGGTCTGCGTGTGGGGGTGTTTATACCTATGCATATGGATGGCCATATGGGGAAGAACACATTTTACACATCCTGAGGACTGAATCATCGTCGTGGGATTCGTCCCCACTGGGAGATGGTCTCTTGGAAGCGTTTCCCTTAGCTCGCCTCTGGGCCCACGGGTGACCCCGGCGCTCAGGTGGCGCAATCAGCAAACACAGGCCCCTGGGATTGATCTGTTATTGGAGAGGGGGCGTGGGGGAAGGGGAGCTCAGGGCCCACCTCTGATGCCCTCGGCTGTGTGACCCGGGCCGAGCTTGGGCCCTCCTGCACTGGGAAGGGGCGTTTCCTCAGTGGGAAATGTCTGGTTCGGAGCAGGTGGTCCCGATGCTGAATCAGGAAGATTTAGTCTGCCAGTGGCCATGTCCTAATCCAGTCCCTGACCATGGCACATCCCCTGCCCCACCTCGAGGCCTTTCCTGCCCCCGGGAGGTGAGGGTGGCTGGGATCCAGAACGCCTGCTGAGGGGCTCTCTGTGGCCGTGGCCGTCGGAGCTGGCCTACCGAGCGTCCCCTCGCACCGGGATGTAATGATGGTGGCAGCCGGGAGAGCCCTGGAGTTCCAGAAATGCCCTTCATCTTCTCTTCTGGCACGGGCCAAAATGAAGGCCCCATTTGAGGTCCCGAGAATCCTGGGCATTGAGTGCTGGAAAGGACCCAGAGGACAGATGGGGAAACTGAGGCACGTTGAGCTTTACCAGGGCACAGCGGTGGGAGAGCAGGACCCCCAGGGAGGCCTCCCCCCTCAGCGACGAGGAGCGTCTCTAACCCTGTGCTGACGTCCGTGTTTTCTGGTTGTCACTTAAGGTTTTGGGCCTCTCACAGGGCAGTGTCAGTGACATGCTGTCAAGGCCGAAGCCGTGGAGTAAACTGACCCAGAAGGGCCGGGAACCATTTATTCGGATGCAGCTGTGGCTCAACGGCGAGCTGGGCCAGTGCGTCCTGCCCGTGCAAGGACAGCCCCAAGGACAAGGTGATTAACGCGCCGCCCTGCGGTGCCCAGGGGAGGGGGCGCCCGGGGCTCTGGCCCAGGGGAGGGGGCACTCGGGGGTCCTGAAAGGAAGCCTCACACTCTGCGAGCAGCAAATGAGTTAGCAACTAGGACATTGCTGTTTGTGCATCAGCAGAGTACAAAAAACCAAGGGACCGAGAGGGAGAATTAGAAAAAATGGGGAAGGCGGACGCACATTAGGTCATCTCGGGCGATGGACCATGGCATGTGGGGGCCCGTAGGGAGGGCCGATGGTTCACATGGACGGGTGCGGGAGCCCCTGGGGATACCTGGCGGGTGGAAGGGGCTCCTGGGACAGAATTCTCCTCTAACTCTTCTTCCCCCTTTTGTCCCCTCTCTGCTTTAGTCCTCCACTCTGTGACGTCATTGCAGGACTCCCTCCAGCAGGGCTGCGTGAGCTCAGGTAACTCATTAACTGCTTTTCCTTGGCTTGGATGGGAAATGGATCTTTGCTCTGCCCAAAGTTATTGGCAAGCCAGGTTCCTCGTGGTCCTCTCCTCCCTTCCTTTCCTCCTCTCTCCTCTTCCTTTCCTTTTTCTTTCTTTTCCTCTTTCCCTTTTGTTCTTCCTTTTTCTTGCTTCTGTCGCTTCTTTCCTTCCCCCCTTCCCTCCCTTCCTTTTCTTTTTCTTTCTCTTTTCCTCTTTCCTTTTCATTCTCTTTTGTTCTATCTCCCTTTTTCTTGCTTCCCTTTCTCTTTTCCTTTTTCTCTCCTTTCCTCTCTTCCTTTCCTTTTTTCCTTCTCTTTTTCTTTGTCCTTTTCTTTCTCTTTTGTTCTTTTTATCTTTTTTTTACTTCCCTTCCTTTTTTCCTTCTTTTTTACCTTTCATCCCTCCCTTCCTTTCCTTTTTCTTCATCTTCTTCTTTGTCCTTTTCTTTCTCTTTTCTTCTCCCTTTTTCTGGCTTCTCTTTCTCCCTCCTTTCTTTCCTTCCTTCCTCCTTCCCTCTGTCTCTCTTTTTCTTTTTCCCTTTCTCATTGCTTCTTTCTCCCTTTTCCTTGTCCCATTGTCCCTCCTTTCTTTTCTTCCTATTTTTCCTTTCTTTCTTCCTCTTCATTCCTTTCTTCCCTTTCTCACTTTCTGTCTTTTTTCATTTGTTCTTTCTCCCTTTTCTTTCCACTTCTCTTCTTCCCTTCCTTCTTTTTACTGTGGGAGAGACCAAAGGGCACAAAAGTAGCCATACACACACAGAGCAGACCCTGTGGTCCAAGGCCATTTAGCCATTGTATGTGTCTGAACCCTTTTGCCGATCAGAATACCATCTTTAAACGTATGGAAGGAAACACTCAGAATTACAAAGAAAATAATGGAAATTATATTGAAATGCAGTTAACAGTATTTAAAAAAAAAAAGTCTTGCTGTGGGAGAGCTTGTGGCTAGTGCGCCGTCTCGTGGGATAGACGTCGAGCTTGATCCTCCTCGTGAACCCCCCCGCCTTGGGCCTGTCCTGGGATTCCCACATCCTCAGCTGGGATTTCCTTCATTTTGCTTTCTCTGCCTCCATATTTATGCTGCAGATTTCCCCCCCAAGTTTGGGAATGCCGAGCCTCCTGAATTCTTCCCTGATTTTGTTATTTTTCTAAACGTGTTGATCACTGAGCTTCCCCATTTACTGATTCATTGAGGTCCCAGCCAGAGCAAAACGAGGAGTCTGGCTCCGACGGCTCGCTGGAAGGTTTGGGAGAAGCAGAATAGCTGGGGCTCCCGCCAGGAGGCCCCCACTGGCCTCTGGGGTTTTTCTCTTGTTGAGAAGTTTGTGTGCGTGTGTGCATGTGTGTGTGTGCATCCATGTTTGTGTGTGCATATTTGTGTGTGTGCCCATGTATGTGCGAATTGCATTTGTGTTTATTATGTGTGTTGTGTGTTTGCATGTGTGCCTGTGTTGTATGTGTTGCATTGTGCATTGTGTGTCTCGTGTGTAGTGTGTGTTTGTAGGTCCTTGTGTGTGCATGTTAGTGTGTTGCTGTGCTCATGTTTTTACATGTCTCCATGCTTCGTGTGTGTATTGTATATGTGTGTATGTGTTGCATTGTATATATGTGTTGCATGTTTGTGTATGTGTGGTGTGTATTATGTTGCATTGTGTGTATATGTTGCATTGTATGTGGTTCATGTATGTGCTTTGCATTGTTGTGTGTATTGTGTGCTGCATTGCATGTGTGTTGCATGTCTGTGTATTGTGTTGTGCTGTGTTATTGTGATGATGCATGTGTAAGTGTGTTGTATGGTGTGTGTGTGTGTGTGTGTGTGTGTGTGTGTGTGTGTGTGTGTTTCAGACACCCATCTAGTCCAGGCCAGGGTCCAGAAGGGGAAGGGCTGCCATACTTAGCTGGTTCTGGGGAGGCTGGTTCTGCTTCTCCCTTGAAAGGGCTCCAGTCCTGCCCCGTTGGATCTGTTTCTGGGACAGACAGTTCCTTCCACAATCAGTGGAAGAGCCGACAGGAGCCATCCTCAGTACAGAATAAATGTGGGGTGCTGAGCACCCGCGCCCTGCCGCTGAGTGCCCAGGAAGACAAGTGGACGCCTCTCTCTGGCTCCAACTTCTGCCTTTTGCTCCCCTCGGCTCCCCGCTTCCAGGCTGGACCCGTGAGGAGGCTGAAAGCCGGGCCATCCCCAGGCCGCCTTCCGGGCTGAGCCAGTGACCCACTCGTCTCTCCCCAGCGGAATGAAGGGGCACGTGGGCCAGATCCCCAAGGAGTCTGTTTGCCTTCTGATCATGGCGTGTAATTGCCGCCGCGTCAGTGCTGAGCCAGCGTGGCAGTCACGTTTCTCACCTGAAAACAAGGCTATTCTAAAGAGGAACGTAAATAATAACATTTGTGTAAAGGAGAGTCATTGAAACCCTTTGGGGAAGCGTTGATGAGAGAGAACGAGGGAATTTCGCGTCCTTGTCACCCACACTATCATTCTCTAGTGAGTTCGGATTTTTCTGTTAGAGAAGGGGATGGGAGACCTTGCCCCCAGTCATCCAAGCCAGAGGCACAGCAGGCTCTTGGGCCTTGTCCCCTAACCCCAGTTCTTATAGTTCTTTTGGGGGGGGCGGTGAGCTAGAGTTAGAAAGGAGCCCCCGCTTTGCAGATGAGGAACTAAGGTGTGGAGGAATGCTGGAGGCTGGACCAGAGGTTTCCTGCTTCTCCATCTCACCCCGTGCTGTCCTTCAGATGTGCTAAGCCCTGACCTCAACAGTATCAGGCAGTGTGGTGGAAGCCAGGGCACTAAATGCCCTCCTTGGCCCAGTGCGAGAGCCTCAGCTCCAACGGTCTCCATCCCTCCGCGGCCAAGCTGTAAGGTGTTTAGCCAGCCCTGCTTGGCCCCTGCGGGCAGCCGACGCCCACTCACCACAGCACGGCCTCATGCCCACAGGCAGCTGTGCCCACCCTGTGGTGTCCAGTTAGGGTGGTTATCAGACCCCAGGCCTCATAAAGGACCTCCGGGGCCCTTGCACAAATATGGATTTTTCACCAAATGCCAGGCTTCTCAAAGGTGGCTTAATGCCCACACGACAGAGATGGCATTTTACCCAATTCAATTGGCCGTGCTTTGTTGCCATGGTGATAAGGTGCCACTTCAACAGGGAGGCCTCAGTCCCAATAGGAAATCACCTTGGCTTTTCCAAGATGTGCTCCTGCCTACACTGCCAAAGGCTCGGGGAGATACCCCCCTCCATTTGTGCCCCTTCCTTTTGATAGTTTGATTGATGAAGATCCAGGGGACTTGACCAACATTACAGGACTAAGAAGGAAACACAGATTTTTCTAAGGTATACCCAGGTCGCAGACTGCTGGCTATGGGACTGTGGACAAGTCGCTTCCTCTCTGCCTGCCTCAGTTTCCTCAACTGTCAAATGGGGTTAGATAATAGCAGTCCCTTCTTTCAGGCTGGTTGTGAGGATCAAATGAGGTAGGATTTGTACAGGGCCCTAGCACAGCGCCTGGCACATAATGCTTATTCCCTTCCCCCACCCCGACACATGATACAGTTCCTCATAATCCCCAACAAAAATGTTTTGGGTTTTATTATTGTTGTTTTTCTTTTGGTTCTCTATTTTGTCAGGAGAGTGTATTGTTAGTTTTTCATCTACTGCATTAGAAGTCCCTAAAGTTTAGCGGGGCTTTTTTGGTACCCCAAAGGGCCAGAGGGTTCAGTTTGTATCTAGGGTAGTCTTGGGAGCTAATGTGGAAAAACCTCATTGGAAGATCCAGCCCCAGGTGTTTCTGGGGGATCGTCGGAGCCCCCCTTTTGTTTGTCTTCCGCTCTGGGTCTCATCCATCATTCCTAACCTCATGCTGCTTAGCGGTAGGAATGCCCAAGGGAACAGAAGCAAGCATTTAGAGAAAGATGGAAGGAGGGGGAGGGGGCAATTAAGGCCAGCCTTTAACATCAGAGCCTAGCCTGCAATAATTACTCCATCCATTTTTAAGAAAGAAAACTGGGAGATCTGTTCAGAGCTACTCAAAACATGGGGTGAACATTTTTCTCCTCATTTTCTCCTTGTCTCTTCCCATCTCCTATTCACAGGACCAGGGGGCGATTAATCTTTATCCTCCCCCGGGGAAAAAAGGAAGCAGGAGGCCATTCACGATTTTTAGAAGGGGGGATAAGGAACAAAAATGATCCTAGTTGCACTTTTAGTCATTATATTACCAGGAAATGATAGAGAATGATCGCCCAGAATTCTCAGTTCTGTAACTTTTTAATATCAGAGCATTTCATTACTGTGGCTAACAAGCCATTACTGTACCATCTTAGGGAGCATATGCAAATGCATTATCGCAAACTGTGCCCATGAAATGATGTCCCATTCCCCTTGGATTAATCCTCAAATAGCTGCTTTTATTGGTGCTCCAATCGGGAGCCGCCCACATCAGGGTGCTCCCCACCGGCAGCCTCCCCAGGCTGGTGAATCAGCTGCGCCCCATGCACTTGTTCTCAATCAGTAGACTTTCAGTTGGCCCTTTGAGAAGACAGCTGCTGTAATCTATCTCCAGCGTGTGTGGTCTCCTGTGCCATTTCCCTGACATTTTGACTGTGGGAGTATGTTCGGTGACCTTCAAAAGTCAAGGGCGTCTTGTGTCCAGAGCACCTTACTCTGGGCCTTGGAAGGCATCCCGGAGGCTGTGGATCATACCATATTATTGTGACCAAGATTTGGCTGGAGAAGCCCCGTGTGAAGAGGCTCCTTCTTGATTGTAGGCTATAACAAAGACTTTGATTATTAGGATCCCCCCCCAAAAAAAAAGGCCATTTGAGTGAAATGTTAATAAACACCCAAGGGGTGTGTATCATGCTGTTGGATTATATCGCCAAGATGCCACACAAAGTTAGTCTTGCCCGAATCAAACTGGGAATTCCATGGGGTGTCCTGGATTTCTTTTTGTTTTTCTTTAAATATTTTATCAAGCACGACAGAGGAAGCAGTTCTCCAGAACTGGACATAGGTAGACCAGTTCTTGCAAAATGGAATTATTGGATGCACAATTTTGAAGAGTGATTTTGATCTTATATAGTCCCCATGTTCCTAGAGTAGTTGTAGGGATCTAAACTGGTAGTATCCCCTTGTGGGGAACTAAGCTGGTTGTATCCCCCTGGACCTTTTGAAGGGTAGAGAGAAGCATAATTAAGTTCGAAACCATCCCTCTCCTTTTTTCTTGAATGTCAGCCACATCTTTGAGCACATTATGCTTTTGCCATTTAAATAACTGTAATAAACAAAAACTTTGAACCCGGGGATTGAAAAACTGAAATCGCTGAGTTAGTGGGAACAAGAAGTCTCGTTGGGGGTCATCTGACTTGTGATTCATGTGGACCTCAAGTGTTTTCTGTTCGTTGGGGCAAATTTATTGTGCTTGGTGTCTGGGATCTCACCTTGCTGATCGGTGTGGGTCCCTGCTATTGTCTCGCTTGGTGGGGATGGTGTTGGTGAGCCCCCATTACCCCAAGGCTCACCCAGGTGCTCTCCAAGGTGCTCTCCAAGGTTCCCTTGAGTCCCCTGTGGTTCTTTGGAGATTCCGCTTGAAGTCCCCACCTGTCTGATTCCGCCGCCATTTGTTCATTCTCAGAACGCCAGGTCCACCCCAAGGCATGGTGGTCAGGATGACGTGAGGTTAGGCGGCACTTGCCAGCTGCTTCCTTTCTGTCTGAGCCTGGCACCTGGGCTTGTACACTTCTGCTTCAGCCATTCTTGAGTTGTGTCCGACTCTTGGGGACCCCATTGGGTTTTCCTGGCAGAGACTCTGGAGGAGCTGGCCATTCTCTTCTCTGGCTCGTTTGACAGATTAGAAACTGAGGCAGGCGGGGTGAAGTGTCTCCTCGCTGGGAAGTGCCTGAGGCCAGATTTGAACTGGGAAAGATGAGTTTCTTGATTCTCTCCACTGCCTCCCTCCCCCACTTGCACAATAATTAGTGTTTAATAAATGCTCACAATTTATTGACTCTGGGAACACATTAGTGTTCTAGTTAACTCTAGCAGAAAGTTCCTCATTGGGAGATCCCTAAACCAAGATCTGATCTCAAAATGATGAGGCTCTGTCCTGAGTTCCTGGAGCAGCTTCCATACTGCCCACTTTGCTGCCTGGTCTCTGAGGGCCAGAAGCTTGAGAAGCCCCGAGACGAGCCGTTCTCAGGCCAGGCCAGGCCCGGCCGGCCGGCGCTAATCACCTCTCTCTGTAAAAGGAAAGGCCTGGGTTAAAGGCCTCCAGGCTCCTTCCACTTCAGCCAAACCCCCATTTTGTAGAATTAAAGAGCAGGGGCAGGGACCGGACCTTTGGTTTCAGCGATTAAAGGGAACTCCTCGATAAGGAAGCGCTCTCTACCGGCGCAGGCCATCGCCTCCTCTGCAGCTCAGTGTCCTAGAGAGCAACTCTGAGCCGACAAGAAAGGATTTCATTTTCAGAATCTCGCGACGTGCAGCTTTTCAAGAATTCATCCCTTTCATAAATAAAACAGCTCCTGGCTACGTTAACTCATGTTTGGAAACCACTTGAAAATGGTTCCCAGAGAGCCATCCTAGCTGTTCACTTTGGAAAACTGGGAAATCTGGTCTCTTGACAGTTACCCTGTGAGCTGAAAAAACCCCAAAGGGAGAGGACTGGCAGGGAAGCTTCCGTCTCCCCTCCTCCTGTACCGTGGGGGCGGCGGGCACCAAGCCTGGCCTCCCCTCGCCTCCTGCTGCACCTGCAGAGCTTGCGGGGGCTTCTCGGGGGGCGGGCGGCCCTCTGAATGTGACACAGAACTTGGCTCCGTGCTTCGGCTCTTTCTCTCTCTCAACAAAGATTTGACCAAAAAAATTCTCTATATATGGAGTATTTATATGTGTATATATAATATATATATAAAATAAAACCCAAACGCGAGCTGGCTCCCCAAATCTCGCCACTCATATCTTAATGCATAACCTCCAAACCTTGCCTCCTGAAGAGCTGTTCTGTTAGCTGAGCCATCCCACAAGCAGTCTGTGTGCCCAGGATTAAATTCTTCACTGTACAGACCAAAATAGTCTTCCCAAGGAATAGATAAATATAGTTGCTTACAGTAAAAGGCTTATTTTAGTGTCTAGCTAAGTGACGGCTTCACGTTTTCATTGGTCGGGACTCGAGGGCCAGTTCTGGGTGCTGCCCTTGGGTGGGCTTCCTCCCGTGGCCTTGTGGGAGGCAGCTTCCCCTCAGCTCTCTGGGAGACCGCCGAATGCCGTGAAGCCAGTGAAAAGCTTGAGCTGCTTCCGGTTGTCCTTAAGGTTGACATGGCAACCTGAGCGTAGGTAGGGCCAGGGGCTGGAGAGCCGGGGACAGCAGCCAGGATGAGGAGCAGAGGAGGACAGGACTCCCGGTGCAGGGCTTATCAGCTGTTAGCTGTAGTGTTGGAAGAGCCGTGGAGGCCCAGGGACCACAGAGGGGTCTATACTTATAGAATGGGAGGCCTTTATCCAGCCCCTCCTAGTCCATCTCTGCCTTCCACCCCCCCCTCCCACCAGCCCTGTATGGAGCTCCTTTTCCACATGGCAGAGGCTGTCCCATCTCTTTTTCGGCCTCTGATTTCTGGAGTACCGTCAATGGATATTTCCCAAAGATTCCCCAGAATTATTTCTAGGAGGTTTGGTTATGGTGGAAAGAACATTGGTCTGAAAGTCAGAAAGCTTCGGTCCCATTCCAGGCCTGCTTTTCACCTCTGTGGCACCTGGAGCTAGTTTTTCTCCTCACTAACCTCAGTTTATTAGATGAAAAGGTAGAAGGAGAGATGCTCTAGGGTCCCTGCAAGCCCTGCACTGTCCCAGACCTGGATGTCTACCTAGTCCGACCCCCTCAGAAAGAGGGCCGGTGGCCAGCTTAGAACCTAGTCGGAGGCAGGGGCAGGGCTGGAATGGGGGACTTCCAAAAGCGCAGCTCCCTTTGCCTTCCTTAAATTGTCCTACATTCCCTCTGGCTCACCTTCCACCAATTTCTAAATAAAAGTTCTCAAGAACCGACTCCAGGTGTAGCCTCAGGAAGGAGCTGGGAGAATTGTGGGGAACAATTCCCACAGAGTAAAGGGGGTGCCATGGAGGAAAACCCAGGACCTTCTGCTGGCTGCCCCGTTCTGGCCAAGGCCTCCCAGAGTGTCTGAGCCACATCAAGGGCCCAGACAAGCAGATGAAAATTCATCCTTGCCCCCCCACCCCTTCCCCATAGGCTGGGCCCTAGAAACCCTCAGTGCATCATCTGCACCCCAAAGGAGAACCTAGGGCTGTGCATGAAGAACGGAGCCCCCCAAAGTGCTCTTTATAAAGTGAACGCTGCATCCTGAAAAGTAGCTAAGATTATACCTCAAAAGAAGTAATTAAATCATATTTAGATTACAAGGAGCTGTGTTGTAGTTGACAAATATAGAAAATCACTTCCAACAAGACAAAACAGACAATTACTGGGAAATTAGGTATCCGCAGTTACCTTGTGTCTGTGTCTTCTTGTGTTTCAATTGAAAGGAAAAAATAACAACTAAACCCCACAATAAAATGATGTTTTCATCTTGCCTAATTTGATGAAATTTCTGCCACTTAAAGTCGGCGGTCTGGCTGGCAGATAATAAATAGAGAGAAGGCCTCTGACTTGACGGAGCTTCTGGCTGATTTGATTCTCTGAAGTGCTCAGGTAGAGATCCAAGAAGGTATGCTAAAGAGCTGGAGGCCATCCTCCTCCTCCTCCTCCACAATATTCCTGTTATCCTCCGAGAGGGAGCTGGATCCCTGGGCTTGTCCCCTCTCCATTCTTCATCTTCCCATCTTGGTAAGAAACGTTCCCTCCTCTCTTTCACCCCCGTTTTGTCTTGGGCCCTTAGGCTGAGCCCTCGCCACTCTTGGGTACGCCACTGGACCCCCCGATTGTGTCTGCTCATCTGTTGGCCCGGCTGTGGTAAGGGGAGCCAGTTTAGCGCCAGGGGAGGCCGGAGAAGGCCGCAGAAGCATTGTTCTGGTCTTCTGTCCTCGTCCTAAGTTGGCGAAAGCCGTTTGGTTCCCTTTCTTTAACTTTATCTCGATTTTCTGTCTGTATGTTCTTGCTTTTAGAGCTGGTTCCCTAAATATAGCCTGAGTCTGAACCGGCAGATGTTTGGTCTGTCCTTTACGAGGGGACCAAAATTAGCCTGTCATTTGGCACCTAAATAAAGCCGCCGAGCCCGCCTTTGTCAGCTACCTTGGCAATTACCAGGTAGGGAGGTTGCGACATTTTGTTTTGTGCGACAGAGGCGATGTTTTCCATAAGCTGTCTCGGCACCCCACCAAGACTGGGCCGGGAAGATCCGGGACCCTGCTCGGCAGCCTCCCTCGGCACTGGGGGGGCAAGAAAGCCTCATGTAGCATCCCCATGTTTTTAAAGGACAGGGATAATTTCTTTGGTTTTTGGAAGAGAAATCCACCCCCGGTGCCTGAAGCGAGGCTCGCAGTGGGACTCCCCAGGGGCCACAGAAAGATGTTATAATCAATTACCACATCATAACACTGATGTATGATAATTACTGAGTGTCCCTCCTGAGATGGGGCAGCATTTGGCTGGGATGCAGCTCGTTCACGGTCCACTGCCTGATTAATATGCAAATAATGGGCTGATTGCATGATGAATGCTGAAAATGAGCTCGCTGATAACGTGAGCAGTGAAGCGAGAAGATGATAAATTACTTTTACTGACTGTCCTACATTAAGTGCCCCTTTCTCAACAATTTTATCACAAATTAAGTAAAGCAGGATGGAGAGATTATGAGGATGTGTAAAGTAATGTACCTTAATAGCTTGCCTAATATTGTTGCCTATAATGTAAATGTCACTGTGGCTGTATCTCAGCACGGGGCTGCTCCCGGGGAACAGAACTGCCCCGAGTCCAGGACTGGGCCGGGTCAAGCCTTTCAGCTGCTCGGGCTTTCAAAGCGAGACGGAAGGGAACCCGCTCTACCAATGTGTTGGACCAGCCAGGGTCAGGTGCCTTTGATTTTCTTAAAAGGAAAAGACATTCCATCATTAACCCAAGCAGCGTTCCGCCCATGGCACTCGGCATTGGTTAGTGGGGGACGGGATGTCCTGTGGCTATTTGGACATCTTTTCATCCGGTTGAAGCTCTGGCTCCGTGGGGCTCGAGTCCATAGGCATCCGTAAAAACTTGGCGGTGATCTTTGGTTGGCTTGCTTTTTTTTTTTTTTAAACCTGTATTTTTTCAGGCCAGAAACAAACTCTCTTGTCGTGTTGTAATCTAAGCTTGAGCGACTGAGATCTTGGAGGTTGGCAAAACGAGGAATGGAGACCGTCCTAGGCAGAAAAGCCGGGCCTACTCAAAATGGGGAGCCTGTCTCACACACACATGTACCTCCAGTGATGAATCTTTGATTACAGCAAAGCAGTGAAACTGGCCTTTTTTTCTCCCCCCCCCCCCCACATTTCAGTAACATATATTTAGACCATTTGTGTGATATGCTTTTTCACTTAACATAGGAACGTATCCGTTAAGTGTTCGTACACACAGCTGGTTCAGTAATAAGGTTATTGAGGATAATTTGAAAGTGTCGTCGCTAAATCAGCGTGGACTTTGAGAGAATCTGGTAACGAGGCAAGAATCTCTTATTGAAGTGGCACCCACTGGGTTCGAAAGTGCAGAGCATCAGAAATGTTGCCAGCATGTATTAGCTATAAAAATGAACTCGCGGCTTTATTTAGGATGGGGGTCTGGGGTTTTAAGATTTCGAAATCCTGCTTTTGACTTTCAAGTTCCATTATAAGCTTGGAAAAGAGCCACGAGAAAAATATCAATCCCCGAGAGAGCAATTTTTACTCAGAATAATACGTGGCCTCCAATTGATTAGCCAGTTATCATTCCATGGAGACGTTCTGGGCGACACAGAAGCCGCTTGACTCTAGTCGGAGCAAAGTGCACATGGGTTATTGAAACTCTTCATTTAGATCAGGAGTCTTGAGATGACATCTTCAACCTTCATTAAGAGCTTCTAAAGTAAACGTGCAATTTCTGGAACGATTTAGAGTCAAGAGAATTTCTTTCAAATGGTTTTAGACTAGGGGAGGACAGGGCAGAATGAGGGAAAAAAATGGGACCCTTCGTGCCTTATTCTGGGGCATGTTTCATCCCCATTTTCCTCAACCACAAACATGTATTGTTAAAATTATTTTTGTTACATAAACTTGGTCCAATGTGGCCCACCCAATTCCACTGTGTGCTCAGGACTAAAATCAGTCCCACAATCCCTAGAAACATTTGGATGTGTCTCTGCTGCAAGTCCCACCCTATCTCCTTGCTTGGGCTGTTTTATTCAGGGTGAAAGACCGAAAAGATGTGCATTTTCTAAACTCTGACCAGAGTTTTTCCTCTTGAAGGTTTTATTATCATTTAAACTTGTCTTCATTGACGTGATTGGAGCCCTTGAGTAGAGGATTCTTTTCTGCTTTGTTCACTCAACATTATTCTTTCTTCTTTATTCACTCACCATTATTCTTACAATCCTTTGAACCCACAGTTCCAGAAATTGTTCATCTTTGTGGTAACATCCCATTATGTTTGTATTTATTTGACCATTTTCCGATCATTGGGCATTGTTTAATTTCTCACTTTTTGCTGTTATAAATAACGTCGCCATCACTATTTTCACAGAGGTAGGTCTTTTTCTGTCTGTGAGCAACTTTCTTGGGATCCAACAATAACTCACCGGAGTCCAACGAGTGTAAAATTGTTTTCGATTGCTATTGCATCACCTTTCTTACTAAGTCCTTTGCTTCTCTCCCAGAGAGCCTCGCCCTTTTAACTACAAATAATTTTAGGAGAAAATAAAAACAGTTGAGCAAAAGTAACCAAAACATTCAGCAATTCTGACCTTCTGTACAGTGTTCTAGCCAAGAGATACATACATAGTATAAATCGATTGGGATTTTTTTTTCCTTTGCCTAATTCCAACTTCTTTTCCACAATGGTTGAACAATTGCACCGCTCACTGGCACTAAATTAACACGACTGTTTTCATTGCATCCCTGTCTGTGATAACTTCCATCTTTTACTATCCAGGCCCATTCATTGCATAGATAACCTCAGAGTTATTTCAGTTTTCATTTTCTGATTATTCCCTTTCTTTTTTTTTTTTTTTTAAGCACTAAGTAGATTATCATTATTTGCATTTCTTCTTTTGAGAACTATTTGTTCACATCCTTTTACTAATTATCTATAGGGGAAAGTTTGATGATTTTATAGACTGTATCAATACAACGTAGACTTTGATATCAGACTTTTTCTCCAATCCAAGACTTTTCTTCCCCCCCCCCACTGAATTCACTTTACTTGTGCAAAAACATTTCACTTTTATAATAATTTCTCAGTTACAACTGGTTACAAATTCAGCTTCTAGCCAGAGTTCTGAGACAGAGCCATCCATTTTCCTCTCATTTTTGGTGGTGTTATTTTTTATGTTTAGTTAGCTATCCTTCCAAGCTTATTGTGGTGTGAGTGGTGGGACGTGGTGTGAGTGGTGGGACATGCCGTGCCAAACCTATTTCCTACCAAACTATTTGGTTTTTCCAGAGTGGGACATGCTGTGCCAAATCTATTTCCTACCAAACTATTCAGTTTTTCCAGAATTTCCTAATCAACAATCATTGATTGTGTGAACGTCATGTGCAAGACTCTGTATCTGCACAATAGCACAAAGCACATTCGCTGACCTTATGAAACTTACCGTCAAGTTGAAGTAGTATACGTGTAAAAAGATAAATGCGAATATTACTTTCTATTGGTCATATTTCCATTTTCTGCAGATGTTTTGCTTGCTTTATTCTTTCCTTTGTTAATTTCTACTGCTTATGGAAGCGATTCGCTTGGCTCATGTTGACCCTCTTGATTGAGGGAGATCCAGGACAGTGGTGAAGTGCCAGTTTTTTATTTGTGACTGCTAGGGCAACCCTTCCTTTCAGTTGCTTTATTCAGCATTTACTCCCTCACTTAAAGGCTGTTGCCTTCAATTAAGTCCACTATCCAAAGAGGGCTTTCTTGTATACCTGGAAGTAATTTGTATCCAGCTAGGGGAAAGTTGAGGCATTTGAGATGAGTGACAAAGCCTGAGGGAGCGAGAGGGATGGAGGCGTCCAGAGTGAGTCCCAGGAACTGGGAAGCTTGTGGAGGTTTTGTGGCACCTTTGGAAGTGTGCAGGCAGGCTATCTCGAAGATCGCGATGCTTGTGCTATCACCAGAATAAAAAGCACAAAGGTGCCTGGTGCAGCTGTAATGTTTGGGGATGAGTGTACATGAGAACACGTGGGCAGTGAGTCCAGACATGAGAGCCCGTGGATAGTGAGTCCGGACACGGGAGCATGTGGACAGTGGGTCCAGACACGGGAGCACATGGGCAGTGAGTCTGAACACGGGAGCACGTGTATTTGTGTGAAATTTTTAGCTCTTGTCTCAGAACTTGTAAAAGCCTGGCTCTGTCTTTGATAGTAAATCCATTAAATGCCGGCCTTGGAGGGGGAAATGGTGTTCATAGATTTGTGATATTAATTAGTCTTGTAGGGAGATTTTATTGCATTACTGTACTCAGCATGCCTTGCTGATTTATGAGCCCTCGACAGCGGGTCAGATTACTGTTGCATTTCACCTTTGGTACAGGGAACCTCATTATTTCAGTCGAGGGTATGAGACCGTGGCTCCTCAGTCAGGGTTACACATGCTGGAGTGTAAGAAAAGGCCCCGCGGCACACCGGGAGGCTCCACAGGGCGAAAAGCCAGTCTTTGCAACTGGACGCTACATTCAGTCGTGGATGCACGGAGACAACACGGGGCCGCCCGGACTTTCCACGCCACAAGTGGGGAAGTGCCGGGCTTTCTTTGCAGCCCTTTTAGAAAACATGGAGGATCCTGACTGGAGCCAGAATTAGGGACCTCAGAGGCTCCCTTTCAGAGGGAGCAGGCTCCCCCTGAAACCTTATCATGAAGTCTGGTCGTTCCAGGGAGAGTTCTCCACGTCCAGAATGGACCAGACTGTCCCAGAGGTCCCTTTCCACTCTAAAATGTCGAGAGACTGTGGAAACCCCTCGGATCCCAGACGCGCCATGAAGCGCCTCGATCCACTCCCTCCTTTCCCTCCTCCCGGCCCCGCGTGGACCCGAGCCCGGGCTGCGGACAGCTGACGAGTGGGGCGCCAGACCAGACCGCCAGTTAAATAATGTTTGGGTTCTTGTCAGAATGTCACAGAGTACCCTGTCATTTTGTTTCAGCAACTTGTCCTTCTGAATGCACAGTGTGCCTTATGGCACGCCAGCAGTAAAAATGTCACTTACAATAATTACTTTTTGGTGAAAATGCTTGCTGACTTCCTACCTCCAAGCTGTTTTTTACACAGTGGGGAGATAATATGAAATGACTTTATCCTGACTGCTCAAATGAACACTAAATGGAATTTAGGTTATTATTACCGCAGATAGAGGGCTGGGCCCGCACATTTAAATCGGGGGTCGGATAAACGGCAGAGGCTGGTCTCGGAAAATGGGCCCGGCCTGCTTTTCTCAATGTGCTGCTGTTCAAAACTCCGGGCAGCTGTTGTCTGCCGGCTGGTCGGAACCTCAGCTTTCCTAATCCTTATAGAGCCCCTGAACGCGCCGTGTAGTGGAGAGCGAGAGACGGCTGCCATTTTTCTCCAGTTTGTGCCTGGGGTCCCGGCGCCCCCCCAGCAAGCCTCGGGCTGATTTTGAGTCTTGTAGAAATTTCATCTGTGTGAACCACAAAGGAAAGGATGGAGAAGAGGAGAGAAGAGAGGGAAGGAAAGGGGGAGAAGAGGAAGGGAAAGGAGAAGCGAGGAAGGGGGGAAGGGAGGAAGAGAGAAAGAAAAAAGAAGGGGAGAGGGAGGGAGGAGGGAAAAAGAAGAAGAGAGAAGGGGGAAAGAAGGGGGAAAGGGAGGAAGAGAGAAAGGGAAAGGAGAGGAAGAGAGGAGAAAAAGAAAGGAAGTGAGAAGAGAGGAAGTGGAAGGAGCGGAAGGGAAAAGAGGAGCAAAAAGGGTAAAAGGGGAAGGAGAAGAGAGAAGGGGGAAAGGAGGGGGATGAGAGGAAGAAAGAAGAGAAAAGAAAAAGATGAGAGGAGAGAAGGACAAGAGAAAAAGGAGAAAGGAAATGAGAAGAGAGAAAAGAGGAGGAGAGGAAGACAGAAGGGGAAAAGGGAGGAAGGGAGAGGGGGAAGGAAAACGATCTTTTTGTGGTCCGGATAAAGCCAGGGGGAAGACGTGTGGTTGATGGGTTCTTGGAACAGGCAAACTCTTTGTTAGGATTTGTGAGTATTCTTCCCAAAGCAGATGCTCTGCATGGGGAGTCGCGCCACTTTGCTCCAGGAGCCCCCGCTGCAGATGCCGTGAATGTCTGGGGGTGCAGGGGAATGCAGGGGGATCTAGCCATAGGATGAGGGGCCTGG
This sequence comes from Antechinus flavipes, assembly GCF_016432865.1. Lineage (NCBI taxonomy): Eukaryota > Metazoa > Chordata > Mammalia > Dasyuromorphia > Dasyuridae > Antechinus > Antechinus flavipes. The sequence goes on from NC_067401.1 coordinate 15,662,791, forward strand.
GTCCCTGCTGAGCGTCCCACTTGCCCGCCTTGGGGCCACTCTCCAGCTGAGCTGGCTTTCGGGTCTGCCAAGTTAAATGAGGTTCTTGGGTGCTGTCCGGGTAGAAACAGGCTGCAGGAATCCACAGGGAGAAAGCCCTTCTCCAGCCCAGAGAGAGGGAACACTTGGAAGCCACCGGTGCTTATTCTCAGCCCAGGAAGGGAGAGATGGAACAAGAATGGGGGGCAGGGAGGGGAGCAGGATGGGAAAGCCCAGATCAGTCAGGGCTGACTCCATTATCTTGACAAACACCCCTGCCCCTAATTAGATCGTATCTACATCAAAACTTGGTCTTTGGGTGGATCCACTGTATCCCACAGGACCATGTTTGAGGAGTAATTTTCCAAGAAATCCTCTTCTGCTCTGAGATAATTAATACTTCCCTGGAATTAAAGATTTAGTGCTAGAGGAGAGGAGAACTTAGAGCCCAGTCAGATGGGGAAACTGAGGTCCAGACTGATTAAGAGATTTGCCCAGGTCACATAAGCAGCAAGCAGCAGAAGCGGATTTGGAACCCAGGGTCCTTCCGGGCCCTGGCAGACTAGTGCAGCCTCCCTAGAGCCGGTGGAAACGTGGTGAGGGGACGGTGGGGCGGCCCAGCAGTGAGTCCCCTCACAGGGTCCCGGACACTGTCGGTAGTGAGAAGGTGCTGAGCTGCAGTGGCAGAGGGCATTGTCTTGGCGTTCCTGGCCTGGCCCCCTCCCTATGCTCTGTTTTGTTAAGACAATTGTGTCATTTATTCCGAAAGGGAAAATAAATGTGCCAAGCGCCTTTTACATAAAATGGAGACCCTCCAGGGGCCCGTTCTCTTCCCCCTGGTTTTGTCAGGCTCATTGAGTGCCACCCCAGATCCTCTCTAGGTGCCCCCCAACAGGGGTCCGTGGGCTGCCTCTGCACTCCCAGATATTTTAGAACAAAGCAGAGCAGGAGTCTGCCGGCCGCCCCAGACCCACGTCCAAGGGACTACGTCACTAAAAGGGGGAAGAGCCCGAGCAGAACATGGCAGACGCCAGCTGAGTGGGTGCACCCAAGCCTTGGCAGACAGAAAGCCCCGGATCTGGCCTTCCGTGGCTTTCCCTGGAATCGGGCTTTTCAGAACCGGTCTTTGGCACCGTAACGTTCTGAGGGTCCGCTTTCCACGCCCACTCCTTGACCTTGGCCAGCAATAAGGTCTTTGTGCCATCTGGAGCCCCGTGGCCCACGGAAACGGTAACAGCTGGGGGGTCGAGTGAGCACCCGCTGGTTCGCGCCCCTGGCCCGGCCACAATCCCTCTGCCACAGCTGTGTATTTACTTTAAATGGTTTCTGAAAGGCGATTGTTCCTCGGTGCCCATTGGAAGGCGCTCCCACTCTCCGAGGAGGGAACGTTCCGTTGCATCTGTCCGTGCTCATCAAAAACTGTGGGCTCGACCGGGCTCCCTCTGACCCGAAAATAGACGTCCCCACATCTGTTAATGAATAAATTACCTCCCCATCAGAGCAGGCAAAGAACCAGGGAGTCTTTAGGCAGCGTTTTATGAACGCCAAGAGACGCCCAACGGCGACCTGTCGGGGCCGTACGCCGCCAACGCCCCGTATGGTGACGGGCGTACGGCCGGGAGGGGCTCAGCTTTCCCAGGGTGGGCTGGGGTGAGGGTCGGGTGCCAAAAAGGTAGGCCAGAGAATTCGGGGAGGGGGCTCCCCCTGCGGCCCTGCCCACGCCGGGGTCCGGGATGGTGAGAATGTCACAAAGTGCAGCTGCTCTGGCGGTTTGGTCTGAATTCTTTAAAGCCGGCACCGGGGACAGAATCGGAGGAAGCCGAACCAGTCCAGGGCGGTTTATTAACCAGGCAGCCATCATTCTGACCTTGCTGTGGGTTAAAGGACACAAACCTGCGAAGAAATCTGTTTATCATGTGGGGAATTCATGCCATCCCTGACAGTGTACAGTGAGCAAGATGGATGGTCTGCCAAATTGGTCCCTCGCATGGGTGAATCGGGGCAAATTTACAGTACAATTCCTTTGCTGCTGCTGATACAAAAATAACATTTGCTGGGTTTTATATTCAGTTGTATGATGACCCAGGGGTGAGCAGAGAAAAGAAATCAGATTTGTAGGATTCATATTGCCCTAAAGATTTATGTGGCCCATACCCAGCTTTTATATCTGTCTCCTTTACATCTTTTATAACCGGTTTTCTAAAAATCCAATTACCCAGGTGGAGGGGATGGCTTTATGTGACTGTCGGGCAACTTTTCTGCATCGAGGACACGGTACAATAAAAGTATTTATCATTTTAAATACCTCCATTTTATTCGGAGCGGCCTCCGTCCGGGGTTACCGACACGCTGGATGCCGTAACGTTTGGGCGACGGTTACCGTGCTATTGTGTCCCAGAATAGATGGTCCCATTGTGGCTCCGTGTTGCCCGGCGGCCGCAGGGAGATGAAAGGGCACTCGCTCCGCCACCCCCGCGTGCTCCCCTCCCCTTAGTCAGCCCTCAGGCACTGAGCTGGTCTTTCCACAAGAAGCCGGGCACCAAAGCAAGGGCAAGAACCGGGCAGCCCCTGAGCTAGTCTGGCAGAAGGCTGGCACCGGCCGGGGGCAGAGGAAAGGATGCTGGACGTAGAGGGGGAGGCCAGCTCCTCCCTCGGCTCCCCCCGGCCTGTGTCAACAGCCCCCCTCCTTTGGTGCTTGAGGAAGCACGAGGTCAGAGGCAGCATCTCCAGGTGTCAGTTGGGCTGGGTCCTGGGGGACCGATGGGGAGGGCCCCGGGGCAGGGCGAGATCAGGGAGCACTCAGTGGCCTGTGTGGGAGCGGCCTATGACCATCGGCCAGGTCACGCTGGGCAAGGCCGGAGCAGGAGGCGGCCCCGGGAGCCTAGTGAGGCCCCTGCTTGGGGGGAGCAGAAATCCTCGGTGATTCAGCGACCCCCAAAGTGAACTCGAACCTCTGGAGCCTGACAGCAGGGGGCGGTGTGTGCGTATGCCTGGGTGCCCACACATGTTGCCAGCCATAGGGGTGAAGGAAACTGGAGCAAATGGGCCAGCAAAGAGTCCTCCGGCCTTCCTCCCCGGCTCCCGCAGGAGCCCCGCAGGCTCGTTGAGTGGCCACAAGTGGGGGGTCCAGAACTAAGGCTCGCTGTGGCCTAGAAAGACACCGTTGGCATTTTCCTCAAAAAATCATGTGTCTGGCTTCCAAGCGACCAGGAGCCCTGGCGGCCCCCGCGGCCTCCACTCCCGCCCGGGGAGCCCGGGCCTGTTTGTGGGATAAGCCCGGATCTCTTTGCAGTGAAAGGGGCGGAGGGGAAAATAGGGCATCAGCTGTTGATGGTCTCAATGACATCCTGAACATCTCTCTGTCACGTAGAGCAGCCACTGCCCGCCTGGTCATATGAGACTTTATTTAAAACCCAACATGTGATCCGGGGCTTCAGAACATTCGCCTAGAGGAAAACCACAGACAAAGGACTAGGGGCACGGGGCAGTGGCAGAGGGCAGGAACTGGGCCGGGCCCAGGGCTCCTTAAACAGAGATACGCCAAGATCAATTCCTTGTGGAGGTGGGGGGTTATGGGCGTGGGCCACTGCAAACTTGTTTGGATATATTCATTTGTCTGATTAACATCCCCCGCCTTCTTCTTTATTAAACGGGGGAGCTTTTCGGGAGGGGGAAAGAGAAGGGATCATATAGCCTTTGGAAACTGTAGAGGTGTAAAAATAAAAGACTACAATATATTTTGTTTTATTTATAGATAGAGATAAATAGAACAATTTATTTATTTATAGACATAGATACAAATTTATTTATTCATAGATAAATAGATACATTTATTTATAGATAAGTAAAAATTTGATGTATTTCCAGATAAATAGGATAATTTGATGTATTTATAAATAAATAGAACAATTAGATTTTATTTGTAGATAAATAGATAAATTTATTTATAGATAAATAGGATAATTTGATGTATTTATAGATGAATAGAACAATTGGATTTTATTTGTATATAAATAGAACTAACTGCATGGAAGAGACTCCTCCTGTTCTACAATGTCCATGGAAATGTGCATTTTCTTTAGTGCTGGTTAAGTTCAAAAAACTTTTTTTTATTAAAAAAAAAAGAAGGATCAGGGATCTTAATACTTGAGAGCACTTTCTGGCCCCCACAAGGTCCCCAGCAGCAAGCGCCACAGGCGGCCCAGCTCTGCCTCCCGGTGCCCGCTCGAGCCCCAGCCCTCAAAGCTCAGTTTCCCTCTCAGTGAATTGATCAGATGTGATCCCAGACCCCAAGGAGGGGAGAGTTAGCCTAACCTTCCGCACTCGAGAAAACGGCAAGAATAAGAATTCGTGATTATACGATTAGTGAACCCAGGAACACATGGCTGAGATCTGTGGATCTCTTCCGTCGCGGTTATTTCTATGTGTTGCGAGGAAGCCCGGGGCGCCCGCTGGCAAAGGAAGCGGGCGCGGGGTGACCCTCGCGGAGCCGCGGTGTTTCGCAGCCGCGTGTTTGATTATTACTGTGGGATGAGAGGAGTCGGGTAGACTGGAGGGGCTGCCTCTAACCCGGCCTTTGCCCGTTTCCGTTGCAGATAGCACTCCAAAGACCTCGGCCAGCTGCAGCCCTGCCCCGGAGTCCCCGATGAGCTCCAGCGAATCGGTGAAGAGCTTGACCGAGCTGGTCCAGCAGCCGTGCCCCGCCATCGAAACGAGCAAGGATGGGAAAGTCCCGGACCCCGGGGACCCTCCGGCCTCCGACTCGCAGCCGGCCACGCCTTTGCCGCTCTCGGGACACTCGGCCCTCAGCATCCAGGAGCTGGTCGCCATGTCGCCCGAGTTAGACACTTACGGCATCACCAAGCGGGTCAAAGAGGTGCTCACGGACAATAACCTTGGTAAATAGCGGCCTTCGTTACGGGGGAGGCGCGGGGTCGGGCCCCGTGGTGGGCTCTGGGGGTGGCGAGGCGCAGCGGGAGCAATCCCTGCTCTCCAGTGGGGACGGCCCCCCCGTGGGCACTCTTTAAGCACCTACTGTGTGTCAGGTATCGTGCTGAGCTCTGGAGGCCATACTTGTGTAGGCCCTCCTCCCTTCAAGGAGCCCTGGGCTGTTGGAGTCAGAGCCTGAGTTTGAATCCTCCCTCTGGTACTTATTCCTTGGGTGATATTGGGCAGGTTGCTTCACTTCTCAGTTTTCCATAAACGTAAAAGGCAGGGGTTGGGCTTCGTGCTCTCAAAGGTCCCGGACCTCAGTTTCCTCCTCTGTCAAATGATGGGATGGCCTCTGAGGTCCCTTTCAAACCCAGAGCTAAAGGCTCCTGATCAGGGACAGGTGATTGAAAGGGAGCCACATCTCTTCCCTGATCTAAGCCAAACGGGCTTCAAGGTCTTTTTGTTCTTGATCATCGAGGTGCCATTTTTTTTGCCCAGTTCTTTCTATGGTTTTTATGGCCTGTGGTGTGACTGAGAGTCCCCCAGAGCAGAAAAGGAAGGAAACGTGCCCCAGACGTGCGCTGGGTGGGGAGGCGCGCTCCACCGTGGGACGTCGCAGTCACATGACCCAGGGGCAGTTGGGGTCCCATCGTGGCCACCGGACCAAATAGAAGAAGCAGCAGCTCCACGAATCCTCCCTGATCGGACGTGGGCCACGCTCCCGTCCGGCCTGCGGCCTCCTGGCCCCTCACCCGGACACAGCCCTTGTGGACGCCGCCCTCTCCAGCGGAGGAAGCGCTTGTGCCCAGGACGCGGCGTCTGACCCGATGCCCTCCTGACCCGCTCCCTGTGTCTCGGCAGGGTGCCCCCGGACGTTTGTCTGGAAAGCTGTGGGATGGGCCCAGTTTCTTCTTCGTTTGGTTTTTCCGAGGGAAGTAGGAAAGGAGGGAACGGCAATGATTCCGAAACTCTGCCCAGCGTGCTGGCAGCAGAGGGGCCGCCACCAGTCTGCCGTGAAGAGACTTCTCTCCTCCCGTGGCTGGGAAAGGCCTTTGTAACGAGACCCGTGGACGGCTCCCGAAGCGCTGCCTTTCAGAGACGCTTGGGGATGTTTTCTTGGATCCCAGATCGCGAGCTGGACGGGAGCTGGGGGGGTCTCCTGGTCCGACTCTCTCAAGGGATTTCCCAAGGGCCAATCACAAGTGCCAAGAGTCTTGGGGGGATTTGAACCCAGGCCCTTGACTCCAAAGTCATTGCCCCTTTCACCAGACCACATTGTCTGTTGGCAATTATTAAAATGCATGAAGGTTCCCAGGGATCCCCCAGTTTTGATTTCAGGGTCTCGGGCCTGGCACAAGCTGAGAAAGTTTGTCTTTTCCATTTGAACCAAGACACAAATAGTGGATAAAGTAGGCATGGGTCAGGAAGCCTCCATCACGAGCTGGGTGACCTTGTCCCGTCACTCCCCGCCCCTAGAATGAGAACATGGGATTGGATGGTCTCCTGGACCTCCCTTGGCTCCATCACTGCCTGGAGACCCCTCCTCACCAGGGCCGAGGCCGCCCCACGCGCTCAGAAGATTCACGGGGGAGACGTCGAAGGATGACCTGGTCTTTCCAGCCGCGGCCTCTGACCTGAGCTAAGAACAAGGCGGGAGAGACTTGATCCGGCGACCGGTCTGTCCCTCGAGGCCCCTGCACGGCCCCACGAAGGCCGCGAATCCACCGTTCTCGGGGCTCGCCGAAGGCCTCTTCCTTCCTGGCCCGGCAAAGGCCGCTCGGCTTGGGAGCGTGCAGGCAGCCGGGGACGGAGAGCCCGGAAACGTGCCGGGGACACGAGCGCGCTCTGAGGCCTCCGAGGGAAGTGGGAACAATTTCCCCAGAAGAATCTCTCGGTTTGGAGCTTTTGTTTTCTTCGCGTCTGGGTGTGCCAGACATAGCGAGAGGAGCTATTTATAGCCCGTCTTCCTTGAGCATCAGGGTCTCTCCAAGGGACAGGGTTTGGAGCCGTTGAAAGGAGGAGTCGGCCGCTGCCCCGGGGGTGGGGGTGGGGGGAAGGACCCGGAGACCGGATCAGCCCCAGGGAGATCTCGTCCGGAGGCTCCTTCCCTCGACCCCCCCAGAACTTGCTCGGAGCCCCGTGGGCCGCCCACGTTGGAGATTGATGTTCCCCATCGGGGCAGGCTGGGTCACAATTGGTCCCCATTTAAACGGCTCTAAATGGGCACATTCCTAACCTGTAGCTAAGAAACGTCCGGTCGGGGGAGAGAGTCTTTTCTGCCTTTGAGTGGGCGGTTTTTAAAGCTCTCTCATGGCTGTGATCTCGGGGGGCAGATCCCCCACCGGCCGGCAGGGAGGGAGAGGCAGGTTTGCCAGATCTCCAGGGACAAAAGGCCTCCCAGAAGAAAGGGTGGATCCGTGAGACAAGAGGGCCTTGTGTCCCTACGTGGCCCCCCCAGCCGGGACCCGCGATGACCTGCTCCCCCCTTTTTTGTTACCTTTGACACCTGAAGGCCGCTGTTTGGCTTTCCCCACACGGACCTCAGCAGCGTCTCCTTTTTGTCTTCCCAGAGCATTTGCTCAGAGCCCTGAGCCTGAGTTATAACAGCGTGGGGAGGGACTGAGGGGGGCGGGTCAGGGGGATTAGAACCACTTCTGAAGCCCAGTCAGTCCGCAGGGATTTATTAAGCGCCTACTCTGGGCTCGGAGACAGCCGGGGGGATCTGTGACCTCATTAGTGCGTCCCAAACAGGAACAATCACCGTAACCCCGTAACTGCTCCGCCAGTCAACGAGCATTTATTAAGCTCCTCCTGTGTGCCAGGGAGCATATTGAGCCCAGTCCAGTGAAGCATCCTTGCCCACAAGGAGCTCGCGCTCTATGGAGGGCACAGTGTTACAAGTCAGAATGTGCCAAATAAAAACAAGCCAACCCCGTGTCGTGCTCCATTTAACCCAAAGACTGGAACTGGTCTCTGAGGGGACCAGGACAGCCCCACGTCCGCCCTCTCTGATCACCCTCTGAGAGCCCCGCGGTGACGCCTCCCTCTGCTTCCCCCCCAGGTCAGCGTCTGTTTGGAGAGACGATCCTGGGGCTCACTCAGGGCTCTGTCTCCGACCTCCTCGCGCGCCCCAAGCCCTGGCACAAGCTGAGTCTGAAGGGCAGGGAGCCCTTCGTCCGGATGCAGCTCTGGCTGAACGATCCCAATAATGTGGAAAAGCTGATGGACATGAAGCGGATGGAGAAGAAAGGTGAGCGCCCCCTCGTGTCCGGGTCGTTTCTTTTCGGTCGTCAAAGTCCCGTACGTTTGAATTGAAGAGACGACGGCCCCCGGGTCACACTGACCACACTGAGCGATTCTTGGGTCAGCCCTTGTGGTCAGAGCCGGGGGCAGCGTGTCCAGCTACAGGGCGGGAAGCTCAGCCACGGGGGGACCCCCTCTCGGACCGCCAAAGGCTGGGAGGGCCCCGGCCCCCGCGTGGGGAGAAGGGCCGGCCCCCGAGGCCGCGGTGGTTACCCCGCTCTCTGTAGGTCACAGTACAGGGATGAGGAGGGGGGCAGAATGACGGCCCGGGGCTCTCACAAACAGCCGATTTCCCCCAGCTCGGTGAAGCTTGGTGTGGGGGGGTAATTTTGGCAGGCCCGGGATTTAATCAGTCAGCGAGCCCTGAGGAAGGGCCTGCTCTGGGCCGGCTCTGCAACTAGATCAGCAAAGGGGCTTCGAGGAGACCCCGGGTGCCCGGGATGGGGCTCCTCCACAACTCGGGGCCCAGGAACAAGCTCTGTTAACTCGAGGAAAGCGGAGCTGGTGACGTGCCCGCCCCCTTGGGACCAGTAAATGGGAGCCAGGCCCCGAGCCCACCTTCTTCCCCTGATCTCGGCTCACATTTGTAGCGCGCTTCCCGTGTGCCGGGCCCTGGGCTGAGCACTTTAAACATGACCTCATGCGATCGCAGGGAGTGCTATCGCACCCCCATTTAACAGATGAGGAAACTGAGGCAGGCAGACGTGAGATGACTTGCACAAGATGTCACAGCCAGGAGGCATTTTGAGGCTGGATTTGAACTCCCGACCCCAGGCCCGACCCTCTGGCAGAAGGAGGCTCTAAAACATTTCCTTTTGCAAAGACACCAGCTCAGGGCAGGGGAGCCCGCCCAGCCCCAAACCTTTGAAGCGTGTTTAGTTAGCCCCCTCCTGGCTCCTCCCTGCAGAGGGCTCCGCCTTAGCCACCAGCTCCAGGCCTTTCTTGGGTCGGGCCCTTGGGCAGCTGCCAGGGAACCCGCGATCCCTCCCCGAGTCCCGTTTTTAGCTGGGCAACACAAGAGACGGGTCGTGTCCGTGTGCTGGGGTCAGAGTTCACTGACCCCAGGCCCCTTCCCCTCGATCCCCCATTTAAGGGATGAATCTGTTCTCTAGCCCTTCCTCATGACACGGCAGATTGTTTGCTCAGCTCCTCAGTAGCGCCTTCCTTCAGTAGACACTTAAAAGCACCTACTGTGTGCCGGACTCCAGGCCAGACCCTGGGACTGTAGAGATCACCACAGTGTCCCATCCCTCTGAGAGCCTCAGTGTGCGCATTCGAACAGCAGAGGGCGCAGAGGAGCGCAGAGAGCCCAGCACCAGGGGGGCCCGAGTTCGGATTCTGCCTCCAGGACTCAGGGGCCTTGTCCAGCCTCTTATCCTACGGTGTATAAAGGCAACTAAATTACGAGGAAATGGGGGAGGGGCTGAAAGCATCAGAGATCAGCAGAACCAGAGCCTCCGAGGCGCCCCTTGAACCCCTCCCCACCCCCACCCCCACCCCCGAGGCAGGTGATGGGCCCAGGAGCCCAAGGAAGGAAGCCAAGATCTGGGGGTGGAACAAAGCAGGCAACAGGGGAGGAGGGGGGGTGTCAGGTACCCCAGAGTCCCCGGGAGACTGACCGGAAGCACTAGAAATGTCGGGGGGAGTCCGGGCCCTTGTGGAGCCACGGGAGCCATCCCGGGCAGGGGACTGACTGAGGCAGAGGAGGGGCCACACTGATTGGGGGGAGGGACTTGAGGGGGTGGGTGACAAGGACAAAGGGGGCGCCTTTGGCAGGGAAGGGGGTTTGTACACGGGGTGAGAGAGGGGCCCCCAGAGTGCCTCTGTAGCTGTTCCAGCCCTGGAAGGCTCTAGTGTGGGGGCCAGGACCCGGGAGGTGCCCCCATGAGGAGGTTTGTGAAGCAGCCCCACGGACCCCAGTCCCCCGGAGCGCTGGCCCAGGCATTCCATGGCTCCCAGCACCACCTTGTGGCAGCCAGGAGCCGGTGCTCCTGCCCACGCTCCTTTCCTGGGCCCAGAAGGCCGGCTCGGGCCCCCAGGCAGGGCTGGGACGCACAGGACTAGAGAACGCGGACCCGCCCCGATAAGCGAGCCGGGAGCCGAGCCGGGACACCCGAGGGCCGGGCTCCTCTCCGCTCGGGGGCTCGCAGCCCCCTCCGTTACCCCCAGGGAGGGAAGGCTGAGCAGCGGGGACCCACAAGGCCTCTGGTTCTGTCTGGCTCGGAAGTGTGTGTGTATGTGGGGGGGGGGGGGGGGGTGATTGACCTTTCTGAGAACAGTGAGACCTCGGCCCATAGTGTGGCTCAGTAACAGAGATGGGCCAGCACCGGCCTGGAGAGCTGCCTGTGGGCGTCCCTGGGGCAGGTTTCCTCCTTCCTTTGGCCCCCACCTCATCCCGGCTCCCGACGGGCCGGGTCCCCGCCCTTCCTAGGGTGCCCCCGGCTGATAGGATCACAAGGCTAGAGCCGGGAGGGCCTTCAGCAGCCTTTGGTCTCCCCCAGTCCCCCCCAGTCCGCACTGGTTTTCTCCCCGACGGAGCCCCTGGAGCGCCTGAGGGCACGGGTCAGGGGGCAGCTCTCCTGGTGACTCAGGCTCCCTCGGACGCCTCTCCCAGGAGCGGCCCTGGAGGCCTTGGCGAGGGCCCCACGATCTCTGAGCTTCCTAAGTGCTGAGCGGGGTCCGAGGGTCGTCAGGGCCCCTAGAGCCGATGATGGGCAGGGGAGACCCCCCAGCCACCAGGTTGTGCCTCTTCCGCGGCATTTAAGCAGCATTTAAATTAGAATGAGAAAGCCCCGGGGCCTTGCTTTGGGCACGAACCCTAACCGCCACGGCCCCTCCCAGCCTCAGTGTCTCCTCCTGTTAAATGGTTCAGTGGGAACTCAGTGGCTCTGGGTTAGAATCCTAGCCAACCGAGGCCCCGGGACATGCGGCCGGACGAGGGCCAGCCCCCTCCCGCTGCATCCCTGGGGAAAGGGAGGCTCACGCTGCGGCTGCTGATCCCTGGGCTGTTCCTGGTGGGAGAGGGAGAGACCAGCCCCAGACTAGCTTGGGGTCCCGGGCAGGGGACTGGCCCCCTCGAGGCGGCTCCGAGACAGTGAATCAGGAGCCTTTATCCCGTGAACGCGAAGGAGGATTTGCTGGCTCCAGTCGTCCCTCACTGAGGGAGGGGGGGACCCTTGTCGGCTCGGCACCTTTGCCCCCAGAGCCCCCGGGAGACTAAGGCGCTTTCTCTGTCCTGCAGCCTACATGAAGCGGAGGCACAGCTCCGTGAGCGACAGCCAGCCCTGCGAGCCCTCCTCGGTGGGCATCGACTACAACCAGGGCGCCAGCCCCCAGCCCCAGCACCAGCTGAAGAAGCCCCGCGTGGTCCTGGCCCCGGAAGAGAAGGAAGCGCTCAAGCGCGCCTATCAGCAAAAGCCATACCCATCACCAAAAACCATTGAAGAACTCGCCACCCAGCTCAACCTGAAAACCAGCACCGTCATCAACTGGTTCCACAACTACAGGTACGAGCCCGCGAGCAGCTGAGGGTCGGGGAGGGGTGTGGGGGGGATGCGAGAAGGGGGCGCCCAGAACCCCTCAGGGAACCACACGGGGCCACACGTGGTGCTCGGGGACTCGGTGTTTGGGGCCGGAGGAGCCTAATGGGACAGACGCTAGTGTGGGATCCCGCAGGCGACCCACTGAGGGGAGCGGGGGCAGTGCCCAGGTCATCCCCCCGTCACATGGCCTCCCCCCTCACAGCCCCCACTGCTGCTCCATGGCTCTGGCTGGCCCCCGCCCTCCTTCCTGAGAGTTCCTCTCCCCCCTGCTCCCAGAAGCACATGTAGCCCCCCACAGGGCGCTCCCTCCCAGGCCGACTGGCCTTCATCCGGGATCTGCTCCTCTAGGCCCGGCTCCCTGGTGGTCACTGAGTCAACAAGCATTTATTAAGCACCTGGGAGGGCAGGGGGAGCTCTGCTGTCCAGCGGGGAAAGCCTGTGTATGCAGGCAGCCATGGGGAGCCTGGAGGAAGTCAGCTTAGAACTCAGAGGCATCGGGGAAGGATTCACGGAGCGGTGGGGCCGGGGACCCCGGCGGCCATTCTGTCTGTGGGGTGTTTGCTGTTTCCTCCCGGGGATGAAGTGGCTCGGCCAGGCTGGCTCAGCTAGTGAGTCTCCGCGGCCAGTTTGTGCTCAGGCCCAGGCCGGGCCCTCCAGCCACCCCCTGGAGGGCTCGGCTTGAGAGCCGAGGTTGCCGGGCTTTGGCCTTGGACAGGAAGAGAAGAGTCCCTTTGGAGCGGGACAAAAGGCCGAGGTCCAGCCGGGATTGTGAGCCGGGCAGAGCGTCCGTGGCTAGAGGCCGGGCGGCCTTGGGGCCCCTCAGCTGGGGTGATTTCCCACAGGCCCCTGTTAACTCTGCAGCTCTTAGTCCTGCCCTCGAGGAGCTTCCTAGCAGGATTCTCAGATCTTTGTTCCCCTCCTGGTGGACAAGAAACAGTGGTTTCTTCCCTTTAACAGATGCCCAGGGTGCCCCTGGCTCATGCAGAATATGGGAAATCTGGGGTCCTGGGGGGAGGCAAGCTGCCAGAACCATCAGAGAGGCCTCCAAGGGGGGAAAAGGGAGAGGGGAGGCTGTGCCAGTGTGCAAGCCCGTGGCCCCGGGGCCCCCAGCCCTCGTCCTGCTGTCAGCTTAGAAATCCATGTGTCTGTCCAGGCCTCGGACCCCATCCTCCCAGAATTCAGCACGCTGGGAGGGGTCTCTGTTTCTGCAGGCTGGGCAATTACAGAGTAGCACATTTAGTGTGATAATGAGCTTTTTTTTTTGGAGGAGGTGCTAATCACACACACACACACACACACACACACACACACACACACACGCACCTCGTCCCCAGGCTCTTACCCAGCAGGCTCTTCTCCAGGCTTGTCAGGCCGTCACCACCGCCCTTGGCCACTTGTCACAAGAGCCGCCCCCTCCCCCACCCCGGCCACTCCACAGGGGACCCCCTGAGCACAGAAGTAGGGCTGTGTTTTACTGTAAAAACCGCCCCACTTCTCAGAAATGGAAGTCTCTGGGAAGTCGGCCTTGCCTTCTTCCTGAGCGCGCGCTGGGGCCGTTTTTGTTTGGACAGAAAATGACCGTGTGGAGGCAGGAGATGGGGCCGTCGGAGGGCTCTCCCATCAGGGAAGGGCGGCCAGTTCTGAGCCAGGAGGAGGAAGAAGTCCCTGGTCAGGGCCCAGCGGCGAGAGGCCACGCCGGACAGGCCTTGGGGGCCCCTCAATTGACACATGAGGAAACTGAGCCTGAGGAGGGGAAGGATGACAGACTTCCATGTCACTGGGGTCCCCTTCTCAGAATCAGGCTTTTAATTAATTAAAGGAAATCTAAGTTTTAGTGAAATTAGATGCCCGAATTCCTAGGCCCTCTAGATCTAGCTGTGGACCCTGGGAGACTCCACGAACTCCCAGGTGAAGAACTCTGATCAGAGCTGGCGGGAAGCCCCCCATTTACCGATGGGGAAGCTGTAGGCACTAGGACCGAGGGGCCCCTGGAGGCCCGCTGGTCGACCTCCTCTTCCCTGTGCCAGGGGAGAGTTGAGCAGAGATCCTCTCCATGGCAGTGCTCTCCCTATAGAAGGCCGCATGACGGACCCTCAGCCCCAGACCAGGGGCCACGATCCGCCATCTGGTGGCGGATCTCCCTTTGAGCCTTTTTTCTGGGGAGGAGGGCCCCAATGGCTGACTTCACAGACCTCTGGAGGCCAACCTGGAAGCTTTAGGTTCATGCATAGCAAGGAAGCAAACTGTGGGGGAGCCCCCATCTCCAAAGCACAGGCCGGGAGCAGCAGACTGGAGCACCGTCCATCGGTGAGGGGCCTCCCATTCCGGAAAGCCTGCGTTCGCAGCATCAAAACCCAAAGTGAAAGCTAGCCGCGACCTTTCCCCGAGCTTCTTAACCGAGCGCAAGGTTTCCCCGAGATAACCAAGCCAGGATTTGGGCCCCAGGCCTGAGGGGCTCCCGAGCACCCCCTCCCCAAGGGGGAAAGTCTCTTCAAGGGCCCAAGGGAGCCCCTGCCTCCACACCCCAGCTTCTGCTCATATTGCCCTCACCCACTCATGTACGGTGCTCGCATGCACATCCAGGCACACATGTCCCGGCGTGAGCCCGGGGCCGTCCCTCCTGGGCTGCTGATGGCTTCTGGGTGTGCACATACACTCTGTCACAGGCCTGGAGCTGAGAGGTGCCCCAGACCCCACCTCAGACTCCTCGTCCTATAGCTGGGAAACTCAGGTACGGGGAGGCTGACTGACTTGGAATCACCACCCTAGAGCTGGAAGGGCCTTGGCCTCCATTTGGGGAAACTGAGGTACGGGGTGTAAGCATCAGAGGTTGAATTTGAACCCAGGACCTCTGACTCCCAGTTGAATTGAGAAGGTGTGGTCTCTATTAGCGAGCCTTCCAGAGGTCCCAACCCCTGCTGAGTCCCCTGCCGTGCGTAGCTCTGCGAGTAACCAGGAGCACCACAGGGGGGCCAGAGTTGGGGCTGCCCCAGGTGTCCCCTAGTGAGGGCCAGGTCTTGGTCAGGTGGCACAGGGCGGGAGAATGGAAATGGGGAGCCATGATGGCCGGCCCCTCTCCTCACAGCAGCTTCTCCAAGACTCAGTTTCCTCATCTGTCAAATGAAGATAATAGTACTTGTTCCCACCTCTGGGCACATTTGTAAGAAAAACTTTGTCATCCGGGGGTCACATGAGCAGTTTTTCTGTTTGATGATGGGGGCCTGAGCCATAAGAAGGGGTCAGCGGGAACCCAGAGAGTCCATCTGGGCCGAGCTTCCATGTGGCCCTGGCCAGGGCGTTCCTCGGACAAGAGGGTCTCTGAGTTCTGATTCCTGGGTCACCCCACCTCTCAGCTTGTCAGGGAGGGGGTCGGGCTGCACGGTCTCTGCTACGACTCTGGGACCCATGGTTAACAGGTAGCTCAGGAGCCACCGTGGGTCTAGTGCCCCCCTCTCAGAACCCTGTCCTCCAGAGCCCTGTGCCCCCCTATAGCCTCCATCCCCCCCAAAGCCCCATCCCTCCCCAGAGCCCTGTGTCTCACCCTGGCTGACCCCTCCTTGTCCGCTCTCTCCTAGGTCTCGCATCCGCAGGGAGCTCTTCATCGAGGAGATCCAAGCAGGGAGCCAGAGCCAGGCCGGGGCCAGCGACTCGCCCTCGGCCCGGAGCGGCCGCGCGGCCCACAGCTCGGAGGGCGACAGCTGCGACGGCGTGGACGCCGAGGGCCCGCCCGAGGGCAAGAGCGGCGCGCCCGAAGTGCCGGACGAAGCCGGCAGTGCAGCCACAAAGTCTCAGGGAGGGCAGGTGGAGGCGGCGGCGGAAGCGGGCGGGGAGCTCCTGCAGCTCGCCCGGTCCGCGGAGAAAAGCGATTCATTCCACGCGGGAATGGAGCCCCCGGCCCAGACGGACGACGAGGGCCGGCCCGCGGGGCCGCGTCGGAGCTCTCCGCCGGGCTCGCGGGGTTCGGGAGAGCCCCCGGAGGCCCCGCCAAACTCTGCTCCAGAAGAGGACGCCTCTACCTCAGCCGCCTCCGCCACGGCCCCTGTCGGGGAGAGCCCCTCCAAGCCGAAGGAGAGCTCGGAGAAAAGCCCCAGTTTGCCAAGTACCAGCTCCACCGCCTCCGGCCCCCAGAAACCCCACTCCCTCCAGAGCCTGTTCAGCTTCCCCGAGGCGACCGGCGCCAAGACCACGCGAGACAACACGCTGAGGAAAAAGAAAGCCGCCAACTTGAACAGCATCATCCACCGCCTGGAGAAGGCCGCCAGTCGGGAAGAGCCCGTCGAGTGGGAGTTCTGAGCCGACGGAGCCGGGCAGGCGGGACTGGACCTCCCTGGGCTGGCCTTCCTTGGGCTGCGCACTTACCGCCCTGCGGGCCACAGGGCAAAATCGCCATAGGCCAAGGTGCATATAGAAAACAGAAGGGGCGTCGAGCCCATTTACGTTGCGTTTTCGAGGAAGAAAACAGATGTGTAGTCAAGCCTTTTTGTACCCTCAAGTGTTTTTTTTATTGCCCTAAGTGATTTCCACAGTTTCTGGAATAACTCTTACAGCCTTTGCCTTGCGCCCTCGTCTTTCGTGTGGGCTTTTAAAAAAAAAAAATCAAACCCACATATTAAAAGGGGGCTTTTTATCCGCCATCTGATGGCTTCAGAGCGATAATACACTATTATCTTCTTAAACCAGGAAAAATGGGGAGCGGGGGGGACATTTTTCAGAAAAGTTTAAAAAAAAAGAAAGTTTTTGTAGCTGTCCAGTTGCCACTAAGAGATTGCACAGTCAAGCCGACTCTAAACACACTAGTTTGGATTCCTAAATATTTTCAAGAAAAGAATCTTCTTGTTTGAAACTTTGAATTTAAAAAAAAAAAAACACATTTACTCCACATATTTTTTAACAAAAGAAAAAAAAAAGTCACATCAGGAAAATATCTTGGTTTGTGGTAGCTGACGGGCGGGCGGGCGTCGTGTTTTCTGTGAGTGACAATAGAACCTTGACACGTAGTGCACATGACTCCATAGCTTTAACCAATTCTGGGCTTTTGCAGACCAGGGTTTGTTTAATACACTCCATTTTAGGCCAAATCAGGACAAAAAAAAAATCGGAATCTAGGTATTTTATAATCTGCTTTTTAACCTCTAACCGCAGAGCACGCTGATCAGACCTCATATCTGGGAGGTTTCGGAGACAAGTTAGAACCGTAGCATGTACTTGTTGGTTTTGCCTAATTTATAGCGTCTATGTGTTTTGTTTGCCTGCGTGGGTGCATGCGTGTGTATGTGTGCGTGTGTGTGTGCGTGTGCGCGCTTTGGAAAAGAAAGAGGGAAAGAGTTGGCCAGTAACATTTCAGCATGCAGCTCGGGGGGCCCTTGGTTACGACCTGAGGTGCCCAGGGGAACTGGAACAGGGCTCCGTCCCTTACCGATGGAGGACTCTCCTGGTGAGAGATGGTGCGGACCGCTCTCCCTGAGCCGGAGCCTGCCTCAGATGAAGATAGCTCCCTTGGTGTCATTCCTCTCCCTCTCTGTCTCCCTCTCCCCTTTTTCCCTTCTCTTTCTCTCTCTCTCTCTCTCTCTCTCTCTCTTTCTCTCTCCCTCTCCCTCTCCCCTTCCTCCCTTCCCCCTCTCATTCATTCATTCTCTCTCTCTGTCTCCCTCTCTCTCTCTTTCCTCCTCCTCCTCCTTCCTCCCTTCCTCTCTTCTCTCTCTTTGTCTCTCTTCCCCTTCTCCCTCCCTCTCTTTCTGTCTCCTCTTTCTCTCTCCTCCCCTTCTCTCTCTCTTCTCTCTCCTCTGTTTCTCTTCTATCTCCCCCCTCCCACAAGCCATCTCTTGCTATCACATTCACTCTTGCTATCTCTCCCTCTTCCCACAACAAGCACTGATCACTATGTTGAAGTCGTGGGAAGACGGTTGGGTTTTTTATTTTTTCCTGTACAAGAAGAGAGCGCCCGGCAGTAACCATCCGCCCCCCTCCCCTCCTCGCCCCCAAACAGAAGCGGCCCTAACTCTTAAACCAAACCGTTCATGCTCCTGGACCGCGGTCCAGATGGTTCTGCCCTTCGTCAAGTTTGCCTCTTGGAAACAAGCTTCCTTTATGCACAGTTTCGGACAGACTGAGTACAAATCAGAAGTCTAACTTGTCTCTAATTCCTCCTGTTGTCTATGTGTAGATGCGTGAGAACAGAGGTGAGTGAGAGAGTTCGCGAGTGAGTGTGAGTGCGCGCATGAAAGCCGTTTTCTACGTCTCGTCTTTTCTTACGTACCTGTGCACACATGAGAGTGCATTACTGCCACCTTTTTTCAATACGCTCTTTTATCAGTTTGGCTTCAACAAATTTGCTAATTTAGACTCCTTTATTGCCATATCTTTAAAACTAACAATAGATGATTTCGGTATATATATATATAAATATATATATATTATTTTTTTTTTGCTTATTTATAGGTGCTGTATTTTATTATCTGATTGTTAGGAAGGGATGAAAGGGGGCAAATATTCTTTAGTGGGATAGACTGCCGGCAGTATTGGGTATACTTTACAAAATGTTGTTGTCATACTGTATATTATTGATTGAAAACTTTTGACCGTATTGTGTATCATTGAAACTTTTGTCTTAGGTCAGCATCTTTGGATGACATTTTCATGGTGCATTCATTATTTCTTAAGTTGAATTAATCTTTCTCTTTTTGATTGCGGGGAGGGGGCGCTACAGTTTGGAAGGTATCCCCCCACTGTCACGCCTCAGCGTGCTTGTATTAATTAACTAATAGAACTTGGACTGTAAGATGTGAAACCATATTTCTTGCATGATGTTTTAGAAACGATGTATTTCATTTACAGTCTCTTAACCTGCAGCACTTAGTTTGAGTGTTCACAAATTCAGAGTCACTACACTTTTTTTTTTTTTAAATGCCTTTTCATGAACAAGAAGTATGCAGAAGGCTCTAGGAGGCTGGGAGACGGTAGTTTCTGTCCTTATGGTCGCATCAGCTCTGGGCTCCAAGTCTGGTTCTAATACTGAGATTCCTTTTGGAAGTAAAGCTCAAAATTGAGGTCCTTGGAGAGAAAGCAAGGTGCCCATCTCACTGAGTCCCCGGGCAGGAGAGAGGGAGGTTTTTGGGGAGGGGCCAACCTTAAGAAGAGACTTGTCAGGACCATGGAGAGCACGAGGTGGGGGTGGGGGAGCTTTAGGGAGGGACCCTGGGAGAACCTAACAGGTCACAGGATGAGTCTGAGTTGGGAATGGATGTCTAGGTGGTAAGACTGGTCTTTGCAAAGCCATCGAGTCCCAGGAGCTTTGACGGACAAAGTTGCTGGGACCTCGGCTCTCTCTGCTTCCTCCCATCATGACTTGGGGAGTCATTTCTGACTCAATGGCCTTCTCAATCTGACTTCTTTTTTTTTTCTGGCCAAATTCCCATCTGGGTGCTTGATACAATCAGCTGGCTCCGTGGGGCGGGTTCTCCCCTTCCCCTAGTATTTATCTGCTCAGTTTCGATCTCAGGCCGGTGGTCTTGGGTTGTGTCTTTCCTGCTTCCTTAGCGCTCCCACTATAGGACATGGAAACCAATGGAACATGAATTAATCTTTCATCTTGATAAGCAATATTCAAGTGCCTTGAAAAGCGTGCCCTTAGTTGACATTTTTTTTCTTCCCAGTCCTCTTTGGCCCGTGTCTCGCTCTCCATCACACACGCAAGCAGATCGCCCGCTTCCGTATCCTCTGTCACTTTAGAGAGCTGATTTGTACCTCTCCCCCGGGGGAAATGTTTCCATTTAAAACACTAACATTTAATTACAAGCTCCATTATACCATTTAAAACGGTTTCTTTGTGCTAATTGGAGGCAGTATTCATAATTCTGAGTCAAGGTTGCCGTCACGATTACCTTAGCCAGCCAGCGCTGGGCACGTCACGTCCCCCTGCTGGCGTCCGCTCCCGCTCGGGTTCGTCGGTGGTTCTCGTGATGGAAGGTGTGTTTGTTCAGATAGAGCCGGGTCTGATGGGAGGCCCCGCGGCGTGCCAGCCCAAGGGGCAGACCAGTGGTCGTGCATGGCAGGGAAGCTCAGCTCTCTTGCCAGGTGATGGCGCCAGGGGCAGCCATTCTGAAGAGGGAGGCCAGGCCCCGGGACGTGGCCCGAGAACACTGGCAAAAAGGGAGGGGAGACGGCTTCCCTCCACCTGAGAGGGGTTTTCAAACTCAGTCATTTCAGTCAGAGTTATTAATAGGGGAAGGGTGGAGGGGAGGACGCAATATGGCGACAGGCATTTGGAGTGTTTGCCCACCTGAGGCACATGGATGCCCCGACCAGTTTTAATAATCTCTTGTTTTCTTTTCCATTTAAAAGAACAATGACCTCCTCTTCCCCCTCCAAAAAAAAAAAAAAAAAAAAAGAACCACATATTTAGAACTCTTAAGAGATTGTGAAATGGGCCCCGAGTTAGCCTGCCTCGGAGGCGGCAGCCTCCTTAGGCATGTACGGGGAAAAGAGGGAAAATGTCATTAGTGTCTAAGCAATCACCCCATCGTTCGCCCTTGCAGGAAGAAGAGGTGGGAATCTGGCCCCCTTCTCTCCAAGTCGGCACTCATGACGCTGTGATTTCGCAGCGAGACAAGGAATACCCAGTAAAGCAAGCTCTAGATTGGAAGTGCTGATTTATTGCTCTGAAATGGACAAATCGGGTTGGGGAAACAGGCTCACTCGGCCTATACCCCTTACTAGAGAGCAAACTCAGAAACCGGCCAGGGGCTCGAGACTTCTTTGAAATTCTGCCCCTTTAAAATGGAAACACCCAGAAAGGGATCAGTAAGACCTTCAACATCTTATGGAATCATCCCCAGTTTTTGATTTTCATTGGAGAGAAAAAAACAATCTCCCTTTAAAATGAACTGAAGGCCTGGAGGAGGAGGAAGGGAGGGCAGAGGGATAGGCCCTTCTGGAGCCAGTACAGTCACATTTAATTCTGCAAATATTTATTGAATACTAAGTAAAATGGTGATTGTGACATTAAAAAAAAGGGGGGGGGCCATTTAGCCACGAGACCGTTCCATCTTAAAAGATGCAGTAAGACACATCTGGCAGCTGAGCTGTGCGGGGTGCAGATCCCAAATTTCTAGATTTCATAATTCAGTTAGAGGAAGGGGGCCGGATGGGAAATGACTGCTAAAAGATGAAAGTTGTGGATAAGGTTTGGATTTTAGGCCAGAACTTCACATTATACAATCTGCTCTTGACTTCCTTTGAAAATGCCCCCTCCCGTCTACCCTACCCCCTTGTCGAACCCCTAGTCTCCCATCTTCTTCTCATTCTATACCTTCCTCTTCAGTGGTGCTGTTGGGACAGTGGGCTGGGACAGGAAGGAAAGGAGGTGGTAGGTGAGTGAGCGAGCGAGCGACTGCTGTTCTTCCCTTCTGTCACTTGAGACACATGGTTTGGGAAATACGGAATAATGAATTGTTCATTTTTCATATTCCCTTGCCTCTTGGTATGCCTTCCTTTTCTCTTTACCTTTTTTCTTCCATTCTTTTTTCTTTCTTCTATTTCTTTAATTCTTTGCTTTTTCTTCCTTTCTAGCTTTCCTTTCTTTCCCCCTCTCCTTTCTCCCTTTTTTCCTCTTCCTTTCTCCTTTTTCATTGTCATTCCTTCTCTCTTTTCCTTCCTTTTGTTCTCTTCAGTCCGTTCTGCTCCACCTTTGGGAGCCAGCCGTTGCTGTTGATATCAGTGAGAGCCACTATCCCAAAATGCAAAATGGCCCCGTGTCTCTATTTAGTTACCTAATTGGGATTAGCAACCTAAAGGATGCATGAAGCCCCATCATGAGATAGGGAGGATAAGATTTCTAGCCACCCCCACCCCACTCCCCAATTAATCGATCAGCCTTTTAAAGAACCTTTAAAGAACCTTTTAAAGAACATTGTGTCTAGGTTGCTCAGGTTTCCAGTAAATTCATAAAACCCCACTGGTGCCCGTTATCTACAGGCTTTCTGCACAGCATCAGTATATTCCAGTGAGAATTGTGCCGAATTCGAAGGCGAGAGACCCTCCTGGGCTCCTTGGCGGAGCAGGGCAGTCCTGGGCGAGGGCCTGGCCCTTCCGCGCCTCTGTTGCCTTGTCTTTGAGAAGAGGAGCTGGGCTAGAGCCTCTCGAAGGCCGGTCCTCAGCTTAGGATGGTGTGACTAATCTGCCGGTGATCATGTGTGTGAGAATGGAATGACTCTTTGGAAAGCAATGATAAATGCCGGGCAATTTGTGTAATCTCCTTATACCTGGGCAGGTAAATAATATGCATTCCCAGAAAAATCCTATATTTAGAGGCCCCCAAAGAGGCACAGCGGTTTCTATTTTGTGCCTTAATGGCTTGAAATCAGTCATTAGAGTCTCCAAGGTAAAATGATTATGCCAGAAGGGGAGAGGGAAGAGGAGAAAGGAAAGGAGACTGGCAAGGTTCCAACCGTGTAATTTCAGGTAATATCCATTCTAATACCAGGCTTCCTCCATTTAGCAGACTGGAAGCCATGTTTGCATGCTCAGAACTGTCTGAGAATGAAAAGTATCCTGATTGCCGACGGTTTCTGCCCTTTTTTAGGCGAAAGAAGTCATTTATCTACTAAAAAAAAAAAGTAGCTTTTTCAGGATCCCCTCCCCCCAACAAGCCTAAACTATAGACTAAGAGTCAAGAATCAATTTGCTGGCAGCTTCCATACATGTGTAAACTTAAGCAAGCCGGGTGAAGGAGATCATCTCAAATTGGGGCCGGGGTAGGGGAAGGGTGGAGAAGGGGGAACTGCCCTTTCCAAATGTTGCCAGCCCGCACCAAGTCTTCACAGACTAGCCCTCGCCCCTGACTTCCTTTTCTTCTGCTCTTAACTGTTACTTCTCCCACCTCTTTCCTCCCTTGAAAGGAGTTGACATTTCCATGACAGTCTTTTTTCATCGTTGACATTCTTTGTTTTTGTGTGTAAAGTGACATTTAGCTTTAACAAAAAATTTCCAAAGCTCCTACTCACCCCCCGCCCCAAATGCTCGGTTTTCGAGTTTTGCATCACCACCAGAAGCCCCCTTTAAGGCAAGAGAAAGGACAAAATTAGGCCGTTGTGCTAGATTTTGTCGAGAGCGGTTTTCTCAGCACCTCTTTGTTTTCTCTTTCTAGAGAGGTCATCTTTTTTTAAGTCCTCTGAATCACTTCTTGTAGGTTATTTTTATTTATTCCAGAACGTCCCAAAGTCTAATGGCAACCGTTCTTTAGCAATGTTTAGATTTTGATGTTTCTACCATAAAATGTTATTTATCAAACTTTCTGTAATCAGAAAGGAAAGGTGCCTTATATCCTGATGTCATTACCATGTCCCCATTGAAAAGGACCTAAAGCACAGTGTACACATGAGCAGACAGGACAGATTTAGTTCAAAATTAAAAGTAAACAATTTTTTTTTAAATTTAAACATCGCTGCATTTGAGTGACCCTGGATTGCTAATTAGAAAGAAAACTAGAAAATACTTAAATAGATAGAAAAGCTTGGTGCAATAAACATTTCTGCTTCTTCTTTTAGTTTGAAAAGCTTCATACTGTATTGCACACCGAATGTAGACAAAGCAGCTTTCGATTGCGGTGATTCAGGTCATACCCGCATCTAAGTAGATTCACTGGGGTTTCTTTCGCCTTGCGAGTGTAAGATCTGCCACAGTGACCCACCCCGTCCCTCAGCCTCTCGATGGCGACCACGGAGGGACCCTCCCGTCCCGAGTGAGCGATTTGTCCACACGTGCACCTCCGAGACCGCGATTCATCAAGCACCCATATGATCTGGACCTGACCAACAGCACTTCTTTTCTTGGATGCCTTGAAATATTTCTATAGAAGGAATGTCATGACATCAGCCTGGAGCTTGGGAAATCAGGCGGTTTTTCCATTCTGTTCCTTTGGGGCTCCCACCTGGTCAGCACTTCCAAGCCCTGATTTGGTTTTGTTTTTCTTACTGAAATTGGCCAGGCCCTGACCTGTTAACATGAGAATAATTATAAAAGGATGTCTTATTTTAAAGCTTATTTCTATCCTCTTCTATTTATTATTAGGGTCATTATTTTTTAAAAAAAAATCTTTTTCAGAGTAGTTTGGTTATTTGTGTGTGTGTATGTATGTGTGCGTGTATGTGTGTGTGCGTGTGTGCACATGCTTTCCCCCATGTAAACACAACTCCCGCCTTTCCAGATTCCTGGGATGAAGGAATCCTGGCCAGTTGGGGCCAGGACAGTGGATTTCTAGTGGATTGATGGGTTCAGAGTCTGCTTAGCACAATCAAGCCAGCCATTTTTTTTGCAGTAACCCTTTAAAAGATTTCCTTCTATTGCTCGCCATTTAACCTAAAGAGTTGACGAACAAAAGTCCACCAGTTAATTAAAGTGCTGAGATCGGGGGTGTGAGGGACTGCAAAATAAGACTTAGCAAAAAGCCAAGATTAGATACCCAAAGCCTCCTAGAGCCTCTCTCAATACTTTGGAATTCATGAAGATAAGAGTCATCTTTTGTCAGTCTATCCAAGGATATCGCTGTTAAATGAGAGACTGGTTTCCTGCAATGTTCTTCTCGGTTAACGTGTTTTAGTTGACGGATTCAGAGTCATTGTTATTGTTTGTTGTTTTCTTGCCTACAAAGTTAGCCAAAACTGTCTGGTGAAACGACGTTTCCTAGCGCCCGCCATCGTTGGGCCCCTCAGAACTAGAACCGATTTGGGAAGGGGCCTGGAACATTCAAAAGAGCATTCTGTAGGCAGAACCTCAGCCACAGAGAGAGGCAGCAACTTTCATAAAATGAAAAGCATGCTCAAGATCTCGCCCACTTTTCAAGGGAAGGGAGGAAAAGAAAAGAGCAAGAAGGGGTCTGCTTCCCAACACATCTAACTAACTGCCAGGGCTTCAGTCAGATCTAAACCAGCATGGGTCCCAGGAGAAAGAAGCTTACTTACAGTAGGCACAGGTCTAAGGAACTGAGCACATCACTGCTTCTATGGATCAGAAGCAAACTCCCACTTTGCCTTCTAAGGATGGATGGTCCCACTAAACAACAGATCTTTTTTTTTTTTTTCTGAATTTATTTTTTGTGTGTGTGCCGTGGCTTTTTCCCCCCCATTCTGTTCTTGGTTTTATTTTTTTGTTTGTTTTGTTGGGTTTTTTTTGTTTTGGGGGTGGGAGGGTGGGAAACTAGGTGATGTTTTTGTTTTGAGTAAAGTCCTCTGATTTAAAAAAAAAAAATCATTGTCCCCCTCTGCAGAGGGTTTTTATTTTTACCCAAATAGTCTATGCATTTCTATAGATTGAGCTGGTTTCCGCCTCTTTTCTCGAGAACGCTGGCAGGACGCGTCCCACCCTCGACAAACCCCTCAGAAAAATGCCGTCTATTTAAGCGACTCGAGAGTTTGGACAAAATTCCCAAGGCATTTGAGAGTAACTTGTTATAACAGAAAAGGGTTGGGTTTTTTTTTTCTCGTTTATTTTTAAGTGGTTTTCTTCACATCCCTTTTTGTTTAGTAAGAAATTTAACTCTTTGCATTTGTGCAATAACTACTTGCCATGATAATGGGCAGAGTTTTTTTCATGCCCTGACTACTAATACAGCACAAAATGAACTCAAAACAGAAAGTGGTGTACTTTTTCCTGAGAACGATTTTTTTGTCAATTTCATTTTTTTTAAATAAGCTCAGTTTTACCCCAGTGTACTGTGGTGTCTTACATTTTTAGCAGTATTTTATATTTTTTTTCTCTGTAACGCACTAAGTCTTAGATGTTTTTAGAGCTTGTTTGTTAAATTCACAATCACAGATTTAAAAAAAAAATCCTCACAAAGACCCAATTGACCAAAAAAAAGTGTCATTTTTTTTTGTACAAATAGCTTTGAGAAGCCTTTGTTGTGTTGCTGTGACTCATCTTTTGTAACATTTTATTTCTTGCTATTTGTTTAAACATAAAAAGTAAAAAGTTTATATGGCCGGCATTCGGGGCAAAAGTCCCCTCGGGCCAGCCCAATGGCATTGTTTCTTCTGTCTTCGTTTGGTTAGCCATATAATGTTTGTTCTCAGCACTGTACAACGGTCCCTATATGATATGGAGAAGCAATATCACTGTATGAAACTCACACGATGTATTATTATTATTATTCACTAGCACCCTAGGTGTGATAATTGAAGTAAATATCTTTTATACAAACACAAGAATGTGTGGGCTGTCTTTATTAAGTGGACTGGAGCCTGGTTTTAAGCAGCAAACACTTACATTTATGGTTGTCAGCCAATGCCAATGGAACCATTGTAAAATTAAGCTCCGACCTGGTTCGGATCCCCACCAGGATCTCTGTTCTGAGGCTTCCTGTGATGATGCACACACTTGGCAACTGAAAGTGGGGACCCGGTTAGCAGCACGAGAAGGTCCAGCCACCAAGCAAGTGGGCTTCCGGCCTTTTTCCAGGAGCAAACCCTCCCAAATGTAGCCCGGTGACCGGATGTCATGGCGGCTGACCAGGGGTCTGCTCTGTGGGAATGGTCCGACCTTGATTCAGAGCCCAAGCTCAGAGACTTGGAGGTGCTTAAAAACAAGTTAACTTTTAGGTTTGCTAAGTGAGCTCATTCTGAAATGACTGGTGTCCCAGTAGCAGTGGCGTTGGAGTATTCGTGAAAGGCGGCGTAGGATGGAGGCGCCTCTAAAGAGTTAAGAGTGGTCAAATTCTTCCAGATGTTTATGATTGTGATTGTGTTTTTCAACTGGGGGTTATTGAATTTGAGAAGAAAATTGCCTGCTGTAATATTTTATGAATGTGGTTTTTGTGATTCCATCTTGCACTTATTTCCAGAATTAAGGGTTGGAGAAACTTATCTCTGTGATGCTGAAGGATAAACATAACTACTTTCTTTGCTTCTGTGTGAAACGGTATTGAGTTCTCTGAGAGCAGGGGTTCTTAAGTGGTTTTTGTGTTGTAGCCCCCTTTGGCGGTCTGTCTGGTGAAGCATGAAACCCTTTTCAGAATCATGTTGTTAAATGAGTAAGATAATAGAACGACAAAGGTAACCGATTGTCTTTGTATACAGTTAGCAAAACATTTCTTTAAAAACCCAAGTTCATGGACCTAGGGTTAAGAACCCCTATCCTAAACTATCTTTACATATAATTGGAAAAAAATAAAATAATATTAATTTTTTAAAAAAAACCTATTCTAGATGATTAAGTCAATCCTATAAATATATCCTAGAGATATATTTTCGGTATCCTACAATCTCAGTCTAACAGAGGCAGAGGTGCTTTCAAGATCATTGTGATATGGATAGAAAGAACCCCTAAATGGATTTAAATCCCTCCTCAGTACCTAACTATAACTGGAGCCTTAACCTGAGGTCAGGGACCCTCCTTGAGCTATGATTGATAATCAAAGCCCCTCCTTCTTACAGGAAAGGAAGATGGGTTCCAAAGCAGTCAAGGTTTACCCAAGGTCATTCAGTTCTTAGTAATTAGTGGGCAGAAATCCCTTTTAATCCCCTTTTCTATTCCTGTCTCTAAAATGGAGACGAACCAGTTTCAGTTCTGGAGGTGACAGGATGGCCCCCCAACGCTCACTGCTTAACAACTCTAGGATTCAGTTTCTTGGTAAGGTGATATTTTACAAAAATTACCTCCCACTCTCTCCTTCCAATATAATACCATATTTCACATTGATAACGTGTTTTAGCTTCCTCGATGGTTTATGTTTTGGTTTTGTCCATAAGATGACCCTGTGAGGCAAGTTGGAGGATCCCACATCTGTAGCTGGGAGGGACCTCAGAGGACATTTAGTCTACCACCACCACCCAATTTTTCAGATGGCAAAACTGAGATCTAGGGAGATTAAAGGGTCTGCCCAAAGTCTCATAGTCAATAAGCATCATAGATGGATTTGAACTCGGACCTTCTGACTCCAGATCCAGCGTACTTTCCACTTGTCCCATGCTGTACTTTACAAATAGAGAAATTAAGGTTCTGAACTGCCTCCAGGATTCTTCTAGCACTCCTTGCAGCTTGAGGTGAAATAAAATGCTGTGACTAACTACTCGGCGCTTTTAAGAACAAAAACAGGTGTTATTCGGGTCGATAGTAGGGTTATTTCTGATATTATCGTCAAATCTTGAGTGTTGCTGGATTATGATAGTGCATTGCTCCTGTTTTCAGATATTTTTAATATTCCAAATATTCTAATATTCTAAAATATTCCAAAATTTATGAATGCAACTAAGTCTTGAGACAGAGCTAGGATGGTGCTTTGGGTTCTCAAAGAACCATCCCCATGGAAAGAAAGGGCTTTCAATTCTCTGCTTGGCCCCAGGGAACAGAAGGCAGTGGAAATTGCAGAGGCAGAGTTTGGGCTCCATAGTTGAGCTCAAACTCAGCTCTGTCCCAAAGTGAAAACAGCTGCTTTGGGAGATAGTGGGGGTCTTCAGATGTCGAATGACCCATTGCCCAGGCTGGTCTCCCTCCCCGCGGTTTCTCTCGTTTCTCTGTTCTTGGAAGAGCCGCTGTGGGCCGGTGGCTTGAGCTACAGAGGTAGCTGGTAACGGAGGCAGGAGGGCCGGCCTTCCCACGATTGGGGGGAGGCCTGGTGGAAGTATCTTCTCTTCCGTTATCAGTGACTGGCCTGTGGGAGACGATGGTTTGGCGACTTCCTGAGCAAGTACGAAGGGGCTGGTGAGATCTCGCCGCTTCTTCGAGTGAGGGAAAGTGGATGGATAAGTTGGCAGCGAGTCCTGGGCAGGCAGGAAGATGTCTGAGCGATGGGATCCAGGGCAAATCAGTTAACCTCTTGGGGCCTCGGTTTTCTCATCTGTGAAGGGAGGACGTTGACCTCAACGGCCCCTCATGTCTCTTCTGGTTCTGATAAACTCCTACTATGTGCCAGGTGCTGGCAATGCGAAGGCAAAAATGGATCCATCCTTGCCCTTGAGGAGTGACAAAAGGGAGAGTGACATGGGGGAGGGGGTGCCAACAGGTACATCTGCAACATCTTCAGGCGGTCATAAGCTTTAATAGCTTAAAAGTTTAAACTTTTAATAGCTGACAACTACCCACAAGGCATCTGCAAAGTAATCACCAGTGATGGGAGCAACAGGGTGGAATAATCACTGGGATGGGGGTTGGGGAAAGCGCCCTGGGAGGAAGCAGTGTCTGGCCTGACTCTGGATTGAGATCAGGGGTTCTAAGAGGCAGAGGGGAGGAGGAAAGGCATTCCATGCATGGGACCTAAAGAGCCGCCCATACAAAGGAATGGAAAGAAGAGATGGAATGTTAGGTATGAGGAATAGAGAGACCAGTTAGACCAGACCTAGAGAGTGGGGGGAAGGGGAATAATGATTAACAAGGCTTGGAAGGTTCATTGGAGGCAGACCATGAAGGGCTTTAGAGGCCAAACTAAGTTTTTGTTTGATCCCTGAGGGTAATAGGGAGCCACTGCAGGATATTGAATGAGGGAATGACATAGGAATGCCGGATATTCTTCACCTTTCCAGGCACTCCTGCCAGATGAGCGTGAGCCAATTTTGGGCACATAGTGCTAAGCCTGGCGCCCAACAGATCATTAATCCAAAAAAATTGTGTTGAATGAGAAGCAACAAATGAAGAAATTATGCCCTCCTCAAATATCCTTCTGGGCTGGCCCATGTGGAAGTAGCAGAGAAATGACTCAAAACCAGCATGGCAGCAGACTCTCCTTCTAGTGCACTAACACTCACTCACAATCATCCTGAGTACTAATAGTGGTTCTGAGCCCCTGGCTCCTGGACACGGCTTCAGCAGGTTAGCTTCTTTCTCACAAGCCTGGAAGCCCCCCACCTTTTCCCCTTTATATTCCTTATTTCCATTGGTTTTGATTCAAATCTTGTTCAACTTCTGACTTCCAAAGCCAAAATGTAGCCTTTGTTTTCCCACCAATCAGCTTTTGCATTCAAGGTTTTACCATGGCAGCCACAACTATAGGAGAAGGCCTAAAGGGGATCTGCTTTCTTCCTGGTCTCTCCAGTCATATAAATGCTGGGGCCTTTATTATCTGTCCAGGCTCTGTCTTTAGTCTCCGAGATGCAAAGAATAACAGTAATCCCTGCCCTCGGAGAGCTTGCATGCCATTGAGTGAGGTGCCATGTCCACAAATAGGGACTCCCAAGATATCCGTCCTCCATTCTCTGAAAGGACCCCGACGTCTGGAGGGTGATGTCATGACCTGCAAATGAGTTGGACTAGAGGGAGGCAGGACTCGCAAAGTCACCGGCCTCTCTCCAGAGCTCCTGGGTCCCATGACTGGAGATGGCCTCCGTGCAGGGGGAGCTTTGGTCTTTGAAGGCTCGGGTCTTTAACAGTTCTCGCTTTGTCTGATGCAATGCTGTGAGGCAGAAAATTTAAGTCAAAGAATAAAATCAGTCTGGGGGGAAAGCCCTCAGGTTTGGCCAAAACGGAGGCAAGTGCTATTTACACTCACTCTTGAATCCAATGATGACCTATGGAGGCCTTGGGTGGGACCTATTGTCCGCCAATCTGTGAGAGCAAGACTGATTTGGGTCTAAGACTGTGATCCTTAAGAAAGAAAGAAAAATCTTGAAAGGTTTCAGTGATCAAGATTTATATTCTTTTGGGCAGAGTGCCCCACAGATGCACATGGACAAGGGAGAGGACAATGGAGGAACAAAAGAAGGGAAGGAGGAGGAAGGAAGGAAGTGAGAGAGGAAGGCCAGAAGGAGGAAGGGAGGAAGGAATAAAGGAAGAGAGAGAAACAAAGAAAGAAAGAAAGGAGAGAGGGAGGGAGGAAGGAAGGAGAGGACGAGGAACTTAAGGAAATCCATAAAATCCATGTGGAGTAGATGGAAGATCCCCTCAGTGGGAAGACTCTAGCAGCTGTGGGTGAAGAGGAGCATCTCAGGGACCCCAAAAGGAAAGTGGTTTTAAGCTGAGTTTGGAAAAAAGCAAGAAAAATTTAGCAGGAAAAATGAGGCGGGGCGCGGAACACCGGGCTTTGCCAAAGCAAAAGAAAGAAGGAACAGCAGGGACACCAGAACCCCACAATCTTAGTGCACACACACAAGGAGGGCAATAATGAGTAAGAAAGCTGGGAAGAGAGGGAGAAGGGAGCCATGCCTTAAAGGGCTTGAGCTGCCCAGCAGAGGAGCTTATGGATCTTACTGATCTCTGATCCATCCATACTTGGTGTGGGGCAGCAAAGCTGAGTGGGGGA
Organism: Antechinus flavipes; assembly: GCF_016432865.1. Classification (NCBI taxonomy): domain Eukaryota; kingdom Metazoa; phylum Chordata; class Mammalia; order Dasyuromorphia; family Dasyuridae; genus Antechinus; species Antechinus flavipes. The sequence goes on from NC_067401.1 coordinate 15,693,808, forward strand.
AAAAGACCTTCGTGACCATTCAGATAGAATTCACCGGCAGTCGGGGCCACTGACCCTTCCAAGACATGATCCTAAGAAATGGGTTGTTTCTAGAACTTCCCAGAATCTGTAAAGCTTCAGTTAAAGTAACTGGAAATAGGATTGTCAAGAGAGTGTGTATTGTACTGTACCATGACGTACTGCTTTGTGCCATGATTATTTCTGTAGAAAGTAAAAATTTCCATTTACTGCCCAGTACTATTTCCCTTGTTAGTTATCTAATCACTGAGTCATGCTGTAGCTTGGACTTCAAGAAATAATGCAAAAACAATGTGTGGAATGCCCCAAAGAGACCGTAACAGGGTTAACTCACTTGGGAAAATCATGTCACTGGAGACCATGCAGTCATAGATGGAAGGGGCTTTGGAGGCCATCAGTCCAATCTCCTCATTTGACAAAAAAAAGAAACTGAGACTTAGAAAAGGGATTTGACCAGGATCATACAAGCAATTAGCATTAGGACTATACTTTGAAGCCAGGATCATTGATACCCAGAGTCATGTGGAAGGGATAACGAAGGTCATTGAGTCCAACCCCCTCATTTCACAGTTAAGGAACTTGAAGGATTTAAGTGACTTGCCTAGAGTCACACAACTAATGATTGAGAATTTGAACTCAGGCCTTCCTGACCCCAAACCCAGGGGTTTATTAAACAAGAATATTGATTAAACAAGATAATATCTGTATAGCACTTCGTGCTTTACACAGTGTCTAGCACAGAATAAGTGCTTAATAAAAACTTGTTCCCTTCTACTTGTTCCTTGTTGGACATGAATCCATATCCATGGAATTTCCATGGGATGATTTCCCCCCCGATTTGACTGTGAAGTCATTTGAGAACATTTCACACATTGTTTCTATACTATTTCTTGAAGGTCAGACTCTGCGATTGACTGATCACTTAATTAGCAATCAATCAGGACAGTAGTACTGAGTGATGGTGTCAGGAAGACTTGAGTTCAAATCCTATCCTAGTGATCTTGGACACTTAACATCCCTGGGTCTCACTTTCCTTCTTTGTAAAATAAGAATCTTGAATCAGATGATCTCTCAGTTCCCCCTCTTTCTAGATCTGTGGTCCCTGGTATCCTAAGCAAAGAAGAAAAGTATTATTGTACCCATTTTGCAGAAGTAAGGTTCTAAAGAGAAAAATGATTTGCTTGAGGTCCCATAGTGAGGATATTGGCCTGAGAAAAAATCCCCAAGTCCATCACTCTATCAGCTATCCAGACTTCCTTTGCAATGAGCTCCAAAACAGGCCCAGCCTGAGCAACCACCAGTCCCAAGCACCATGCCTGGAAACAGATAATCCTGCTTTATAAAGTCAATTCAGCCGCAGGCCTTTCTCCTTGGCCGGGCTGCTTCACTAGACGCTCTTTGCAAAGCAACAAAGGGCATCCATTCACATTGTTCTCTGTGCTTAGACTGTCTTCCCTCGGTGGTTTCATTTATTAAATTCTTGACCTCAGATTCAAATGAGATCTGCTCAAGAAGGCCTTCCCTGAGGCCCCCAACAGTAACTGTCATCCTCCCTCAGACCTCACAAAGCACTTTGCATTTTACCCTTGATGCAGTTTTCCTTTTATTATACATACATTATAGTCAGTGGTGTTTATGGCTTAGAGGCATCATGTCTCTCCCAGACATAGCATAGTGTCTTATTAAAGCCCACCATACATGCTTAATAAATGTTTGTTGAATCAGGAATAAAAAAGTAAGGCACTGAATATTTACTTTCATGATATTGTTTATTGTGGCCTGAGCTCAGAAATTAATTGAAAAAGATACTAATTCAGAACAATATTACAAACAACTACTGCTGGCAAGGATACTTTATATCTGTAGAATGTTTAAAATGATTTTTTCCCCTAAGAATTTTCATCCCTTAATCTCATCTGACTACCTAAGCATTTCCTTCTTTTTCTTTCATTGCTTCACCTTGTCCATCTCTTAAGATTTCAATTCCATTCAATCCAGGAAGCATTTATTATGTGCCATAATAATGGCATATACTCTGTGCCAGGCATTGCTCTAGGTACTAGACATGGAAAGAAAAAATTAAACCCTCCCTGCCCACAAGCAATCTACATTCTCCAAGAAGGAAACAACATGGATTCAGATAAATGTAAAAAATATGACTTATAAAAACAAAGTAACTTCAGCTGAGAGCACTTAATAAACAAATAGGAAAATCTAGACAAAATAATTTTTTGATCTGAACTTGTGATTTTCTTTGGGAATTTGTACTGGGACTTCACATGCCAGGGAGCAGTTGAACTTAACCTACTGTGTGTAATTTCAACTATGACTTCCCAGTAAGGAAATTCCCTCCACCTAGACAATATATAGTCTTAAGGAGACTGCGTTAAAAGGTATAGTGACTTATCCAGAGGGTCAGTGACTAAGGAATATGAAGACTGGAAAGGTAAGTAATGAAGGGCTCTGAAAGCCAAGAGCATTTTTATTTGCTTCTAGAGCCAATAGGGAGCCACTTGAGTTTATTGAGTAAGAGACGACCTGTACTTTAGGAAAGTCACTTTGGTGGCTGAATTAGTATGGACTGAAGTAGGGAGAGACTTGAGGCAAACAGACTCACAGCCCCACCTCCACCAGCAGCAGATGTGAGGTGATGAGATCCTGCATCGAGGTGGTGACAGTGTCTGAGGAAAATAGGAAGCTATTGGAGAAATGTTGCAGAGGTGAAACGGACAGGAGATTCTATAGAAGCGAAATGGACAAAAGATGTTATGGAAATGAAATAGGAGATTCTGTAGAAGCTTGAAATGGACAAGAGATGTTATTGGAAGTGAAATGGATAAAAGATGTTATGGAAGTGAAATAGACAGGAGATTCTGTAGGGGCAAAATTGACAAGAGATATTATGGAAGTGAAATGGATAGGAGATTCTATAGAAGCTTGAAATGGACAAGAAATGTTGCAGAGGTGAAATGGACAGGAGATTCTTACAGATGTGAAATTGACAAGAGATGTTGCAAAAGTGAAATCTACAGGCCTTGGCAATATCTTGAATATGGGAGGCGAGACAGTAAGGAGCCCAGGACGAGTCCTAGGTTGTGAGCCCAAAGGACTAGGAAATCCACAGTCATAGGGAAGGGAGGGGATGAGAAGATTTAGAGGAAGAGATATTAAGTTGTTTTGGACATACTGAAATTAAGATGTCTTCTGGACATTCATTTCATGATAACTGAAAGACTTGCAGATTTGAAATTGAAGGTCAACTTATTGTTCAGTCAGGAAAGGTAGATTTAAGAATCATCATCAGCATAGAGATGGTCATTTGATCTACGAGGGCTGGTTAGGTCACCAAGTGATGTAGTGTAGAGGAAGACAAGAAGAGGACCCTGAACAGAACTCCTGTGGTTAGAAGGCACAATCTAGAGGTGGATCCAGCAGGGAACAGTTGGAGAGGAAAGAGAAAGCCAGGAGAAGAGGTCAGGGAGAATGAGGATTGAGAAAAGGCCCTTGGATTTGGCTAGTGATTTTAGAGAGAGAAGTTTTGGTGGAATGATGAAGTCAGCAATCAGATTATAAGGAGTTAAGAGAGTGAGAAGAGAGAAAGTGGAGGCTCCTACCATAGTGCCAGCCTTTCAAAGTTTATCTCCAAAGGGCAGAGATGTAGGGTGATAATGGGCAGAAATGGGAGAGCAAATAAGATTCTTTTCAGGATGAGAAGACATGGGCATGTTTGAAGGCAGTGGGAAATGAGTCAAGGGAGAGAGAAAGATTGAAACCTAGATTTTAGCACACTGCCTGGCACAGCTGGCACTTAATAATGGTGCTTGATTGATTGACAGATTGATGTACCAGATCAGTGTCTTCTGAGTCCAAGATCAGTCTACTGTCTACTCAAGTACACTGCCTTTCAAATGCCTAAAGTATATACAGAGTATATCCAAAATCAGGTGGGGGTCAGAATATTAAATGCTAGGGGTGGGGAGAAGGTGGGCAATCGAGAAAGGCCTCTTGCAGAAGATGTCATATAAAATGAACTTTAAAGCAATCTCAGGATTCAGAGGCAGAGGTAAAGAGCGAGAGCATTCCAGTTCTGAGGCATAGAAGTGGGGGATGGAATATATGGAGAAGAACAAGTTTCCATCAGAGAATGAGCCAGGACAGAGAGAATTATCAAAACAAATCTGCTCCTTGATATGACACTTTTAACAGTCCTCGTACAAATGAAACAAGGATTTCTGCCCAAAAGTTCAGTCCTGGAGGCTTTCAGATATTTATAATTTCTCAGGCACATTAACTGCATAATTTTACATTGCTCTGATTTCTCTGCCCTTGACCAGACCTGGTTTGAATTTCACATATATTATAAATCCATAACAGTATTTCCCAGCTGGTGTGAAGGATGGGGGTGCTGGGTGACCCTTGACTGGAGCACCTGTCATTGTGTTTATTTTTAAACAGTTGGTAGGGCTGAGTGGGGAGCCCAGGTACTAGGAGGCAGAAATACAAAGATCATAGATTTAGCATTAGAATGTTAGCAGCCAGCAAATCTAATCTCATTTTTAAGATAAAGAAATTGAGGCACTGAGTTAGGTTACATGACCTGTCCAAAGTCACACAAGTAGGAGATAACTGAGACCAAATTTGAACCCACTGACTCATTCACAGCTTCAACATGTCAGAGATAAGCTCTTCTGAGAGAGAGAGAGAGAGAGAGAGAGAGACAAAGAGAGAGACAGAGACAGAGAGAGAAAGAGAAGACAGCCAGAGAGAGAGAGAGAGAGAGAGAGAGAGAGAGAGAGAGAGAGAGAGAGAGAGAGGAAATAGGCAGAACTTCTGTCTTCTCATGTTATGCTGTTAAAAACTGAGAGGAAAAAATCATCTGTTCTCAGCACCATTTTTGTTACAGAATGCTGAATGAGATTATGCTTAGAAGGCGGCTAGAGATCAGTATTATGCTACTTGGGGGGAAAAAGCCTTAAAGTCTTTGCTAAATTCCTTATTGTTTCTTTTGTTGTCGTTCTGTCACATCTCACTCTTCCTGATCCCATTTCGGATTTTCTCAGCAGTGATACTAGAATGATTGCCCATTTCCTTCTCTAGCTCATTTTACAGATGAGGAAACTGAGGCAAAGAGTGTTAAGTGATTTACTTAGGGTCACACAGCTAGTAAAGAGTCTAGTCTTCCTGATTACAGGTCCAGTGTTTTATCCACTGCACCACCCAGCAGTTTCTTTGTCCACCTACCCCTCAGCCTGAGACTCTGTGGGCTCAGCTCTTAATTAAAAGTGGGTGCTTTGACATCCCTGAATAACAATTAGCTAAAGCGGCCAGAGGACCCAGTGGTGAGTTTCATCTCATCCGGACAGACAGGAGGCAAGGGATAAAGGTTCCCCAGCATCCTCGACAAGGTGCCCACTCACATGCCCTCACCTTACCCATCGTGAGCTTCTAGCTTCGACTAAATGTGCAGGGCAGACTCTGCGGTTCCCCACGCCTCAGGATGGGGTTACAAGCTTAAACGACAGACAGACCGTGCTGTCATTGGGAGAGGGAGCTGCCTAGAATGGGAGGGGGGTGTCTCAGAGCCTAAAAGCTGTTCAGGTGCCATTCTCGTGGACTGGCACGAAGCTGTCTGCAGAAAATGACTTGATAGACAGGTAATGTATAGTAATGACTGTGTTGTCGAGGCTAGGGAAGGAAAGAGGAAATTTCCATTTCTGAAACTCCATTAGCCCATCCAGACAACTGGCATCTTCTTCCCAAGTCTTTTGTTCCTCACACATAAACCACAAAATCAGGGGAGAATTATGCATCTCTGGGTCATCAGCTAGACTGCTTTTCAGCTCACCTGATTTTGAGGGGGTTTCGAATTGAGGGCATCCTATTTGCACGAATTTTGGACCCTGTCCATCCCGACTCCCAGCTAGAGCAGCCATAAGCCTTTAGACACATGGACAAGCTGGAGAAAAGAAACCTAAATCTACATAATAACCTTCTTAAGGACACGCAGGGGCCGTGTCGGGGGTCAGTTAACAAACATTTAATAAACCCTACTATGTGCCAAGGGCTGAGGCTCCACATATGTCCTCTAGGTCAGCTGGCACATTGGGTTGCCCAAACAGACAAAGGACTGTTCCACTTTTGATGGATTTAACCCTGGCTGGGGTAGGACCTCCAGAGTCTTCGAGGCCTGTGCTCCCAGAGGCTGTAGAACAGCTCCTCACTTCTCACCAAAGATGAGGGAAAATAAATAGCCAAGAAAAGAAGAGCAAGAGTTAACAGCCACCCCTGACCTAGGTGTCTGGTTAAAGGGGGGAAGGGGAAGAGACTTTGGACTCAGCTGTAACCACTTATTTGAATCCAAACAATCAAGTTTTTATTAAGTGCCAACTGTATACCAGGCACCATGCTAAGATATAAATGTAGTTTGAAACAATCCCAAAATTAAATGTTATTTGGCTGACCCTTCCATTTGGGGATTTCTTGGCAGAGACACTAGAGTGTTTTGCCATTTTCCTCTCCAGCCCATTTTTACAGATGAGAAAACCGAGGCTGACAGAGTTGGATGATTGGCCCAAGGTCTCTCGACTAGTCATTGTTTGAGGTTGAATTTAAACTGAGGCATTCCAGACTCAGGCCCAAGGCTCTATCCATAGAGCCGTCAGCTGCCTCATTTGTAATTGAGTAAAATTTTTTTGATAGATTCATTTATTTTTTATTAAAGCTTTTTATTTTTAAAATATATGCCCGGACAATTTTTCAACATTGACCCTGACAAAACCTTCTATTCCAGACTTTTCCTTCCATCTCTCCACCCCGTCTCCTAGATGTCAAATAATCCAATATATGTTGAACATATTAAAATATGTTAAATCCAATATGTGCATACATATTTATACAATTATCTTGCACAAGAAAAATCAGATCAAAAAGGAAAAAAAAATGAGAAAGAAAAGAAAATGCGAGCGAACAATTACAAAATGAGAAAATACTATATTGTGATCCACACTCAGTTCCCATAATCCTCTCTCTGGGTGCAGATGGCTCTTCTCATCACGAGATCACTGGAACTAGTCTCAGTGATTGAGTAATTCTAAGAGAGGACACAAAAAGGATGCATATACTTCTGTAGATATAAGCATGCATATATTCAGCATAACTAGAAAGCTCGTAGGGACCGACCGAGAAGTCGTTATTTATGAGGGAGCGCGGGTGGGAGGGCACCAGCAGCGGATGCTGAAGATGGTTAAAAGGAAAGGGACTCTGAGGCAAGGGTGAGAAGGGACCGCCATCTGGTCATGGGGAGCAGACTGTGGGAAGGCAGGAGGCTGACGAGTGTCCAAAAAAATTGAAAAGGTAGTTTGGGGCAGGCTTGTTTGGGGCTTTCAAGACTACCAGGCCCGGAGTCAGGAACTCTCATCTTCCTGAGTTCAAGTGTGGCCTAAAATACTGACCTATTGTGTGACTCTGGACAAGGCACTTCATCTTGTCTGCCTCAGTTTCCTCATCTGTAAAATGAGCTGGAGAAAGAACTGGCAAGCCACTCTAGAATCTCTGCCAAGAACCTCCCTCCCCCCAAAAAGGGAAGACACAAAGAAGTGAATACAACCAAACAATAACAAAAGAAGCCATTCTGGCAGAATAATGAGTCAGAGTAGACAATAAAGAAATGCTTTAATTGAAATGAACTCATTATCTTTTGCCTCAAACCTTCCCCTGTCTGATTTCCTGATTTTTGTCAAAAAGCGTCAACCTCCACCATCCTTCTAGAGTCCTAGATTGGAAATCTCGCCATTTATCAGTCAACAGTCTATAAGTATTTATTAAGTACCAACTGTGTCAGTCAACAATTTATAAGCATTTATTAAGCACCCACTGTGTGAAGAAAGGTAAAAGACAGCGCCTATGCTGAAAGTTTATCCTCCCCCAACCCCAATCATTTAGAAAATCCTGCCATTTTGACTTTCACTGTCTTTTGCATCTAATTCCTTCTCTTCTCTCACTCAACAACCACTTTAATTCAGGTTCTCCCTCTTTACTTCTCACCTAGAATATTGCAATAGCCCCCATCAAGGCTCCCTCTTTCAGCCGCTCCCATCTATCCTCCCGCTGCAGCCAAAGTAATTTCCTTAATTCCAGTTCTGATCCGGTGACTTTCCTACCCAACTGCAGGGCTACAGAATGGCTTCTTTTGTTATTGTTTGAAGGGAGTTTCCCCACGTGAAGTTCCCCATACCAAGAAAACCACAAATCCAGTCCCGCTCCCTAACCCTATTATGTGTCAAGCATTGTATTTCTCATATAGGGACACAGAAAAACAATGTCCTAAAAAGTGGGAAAACCAGACATTGTTTGAGTTTTGTCCTTGCATCTCTGAGTGTGCCGGGGCATATATCTTCATTTCTTTTTCTCTTTCTTTTTTTCTTTTTCCTGAGGTAATTGGGGTTAAGTGACTTGCCCAGGGTCACACAGCCAGGAAGTGTTAAGTGTCTGAGGTCAGATTTGAACTCGGATCCTCCTGACTTCAGGGCTGGTGCCCTATCCACTGCACCACTTATGATTCTTTAAACTCATCTTCCATCTTACTCATCCCCTCGATTCTATCTGCAAAGTGAGAGAATTTGCCAACAATCTATTAAGTCATGTCCCTTCAGGAGGTCCCAATCAAGCCACCAACAATCAATCCACACTTAAGCTCTGTTCCAACCACTGCAATGAACACTGGGATCCATGGGAAACGCAAGAACAGCTATGTCAGGGCCCTTTCCTGTATCTGTACCCAAGTCATTTAAGCCCAGCTCAAAATCATTTTGTGCCTTGCCAATGGTTCTGATTTGTGACTCTACTTAAATTTGGGGTCACCCCCAGAAAGTTAACTTTTTTGGCACCAGGATCCTGAGGCAGGAAGACTCATCTTCCCGGGTTCAGATGTGACCTCAGACACTTTCTGGCAGTGTGACTGTTTGCCTCAGTTTCCTCATCTGTAAAATGAGCTGGAGAAGGAAATGGCAAAGCGCGTCAGGGCCTTTGCCGAGGGTCACAAAGAGTGGGAAATGACTGAAGGGAGGACATTCTAGGCACGGAGGCAGGACTGCACAGCCAATAGTCCAGTCCCTGGATCCTGAGAGGGAAGAAGGGGAGAGAACACATTAAATTAAATAAAGCTAAGTTGGGTCATAAATGTATAACCAAAGGGAACCTCAGATCGTATCGTAGGACCCTAATTTTTAGACTTGAAATGGAACTTAAAGGTTGCCCAATCCAGAAGTGTCAAATACACAACCCCCAACACTCAGAATGCCTCAAAGCTTAGAGCCCCCCTTTCTAGCAAAGTTTGACGCCAACCTTCTCATTTTATACTTGGGGAAACTGAGGCACGGAGCATGGAGATTTGCCCGAGATTACACAGGAACTAAATGACAGAGCTGGGATTGGATCCAGGTTCTTGGACCACAGATCCAAGGCCCTGGCGGTTTCATCAAAATCTCTGCCTCATGGGATTCTGGGGAGGGTCAGTGGCCTAGGGCAGTGGCTAGTTGTCGTGCAGAGTAAGGGTCTCTCCCTCTTGTCCCTGATCTGACGTTTCAGGAGCCAGAGGAAACCAGAGTGGAAGCTCCTGGAGGGCAGAAGCTCCTGCTTTTCCTCTGCCTCCCAGTCCAGAGAGTGCTGACAGCTGCGTCACTGGGATGTCGCCCCAGCTTGGCCCTCTCGGATCCCGCCATTCACATGGAGAACTTTTGGCTCACCAAGAGCTGCCATTTGTCCCTGAAAGCAGCAAAGGATTCTGCTGGATTCAGATTCTCCCCTTGGTGTTTACACAACCTCTCCCAGCTGATTCTTCACCTGTCAAAGGAGGGTGTTGGGAAATGTGACCTTAAAGGTCCCAGGCAGCTCCCAAATGCTGATTCCCCAGAAAGGGGCCCATGGGCCCCCAGGAAATGTAGCTCACAAGATCGGGGGAAGCAAAGCGGGGGGAGGGGGAGGCAGCAGACCGACAGGCCTATGAGTGCTCTGCTGAAGAATCATTTAGAATTCCCTGAGCACTCCTTAGCTGAGGGGCATCCAGGTTCCTTCAGGAGGTGGGCGCGTGACCAGAAATCCAGAAGTGCACGGGCTGTGAGGACTTCCATTCTCTAGTTTCTACCAAGGAAACACACTTGCCTCTGTGGAGATTTTCTTTTTTCATCTTGAACTTAAAAGAAGCACAAAAAGAGGATTTTATATAAAACTGTAAACTATCGCGTGATTGTTTTATGTATTAAATGGAACAAAATGATAACAAAATGGCCTGTTTGTGTCCCCTTTGAAATTTCTTTTCCTCAGAATTTGTAATGCTTTACTGATGCTTCTTTCTTTCTCTCTTTACCTTCCTTCTTTTCTTGCTTTCTTTTTCTTCTTTTCTTCCTTCCTTTCTTCCATTCTTTTTCTTTCCCTCCTATCTTTATTCCCTTCTTTCTTTCTTTTTTTAATTCTTTCTTTCTTTCTCTCCCTTCCTTCTTTTCTTTTTTTTTCTTCACCCACTAACACAACTAATAACACTTCAAGAGAAAGCGTTCTTTCAAGACCATAAAAATCCCAGAATTGTCCACAGTTTGGCCATTTAGCCAGAAATTTCAGAGCCTTAACTCCCTGCTGGTTTCCTAATGTGTTAACTGATTGGGGAATAGATGCATTCTTACATATATAAATATCTATAAATAGCTGTATATGTACAAATCACTTTCTATTTTCACTAAAATCCTCCCCCACAAGATTCTCCTGGGATCATTTGGGCTGTACTGTCCGTACAGCCTTTGTTGCCATAAAAAGATCCATGACTATGGCAACCATGTACATGTGCATTGCTACGTCTGTGTATGCGATAACCTTGCTGTGTAGCTAACATACGTGTGTGTAGACATATATGTATCTGCAGCTGGATTGTTATTGTTGTTGGGTCGTGTCTGATTCTTTGTGACTCCGTTTGGGGTTTTCTTGGCGAAGACACAGGAGCATTTTGCCATTTCCTTCTCTAGTTCATTTTACAAATAGGGAAACTGAGACAAATAGGATAAAGTGACTGGTCCAGGGTCACACAGCAAGTGACTCCGGCTGGATTTGAACTCAGGAGGAGGAGTATTCTTGACTCCACGTTCAGCACTCTGTGCACCGTGGGAGCACCTCATAGCCGACACATACATCCCTGTGTACACGTACGTACACGTCCATCGTTACCCACACACGTGGCAAACAATCCCAGGAGCCTGAAGGGCTGCCCGTGGAGACCCTGGCACTAGTTAACGGTGGAGGGATCCAGTTTGCTCCATATGAAACCCAGAGGTGGCTCAATCCAGGCTTGGCTCCCTCTCATTTTATTGTTCCTTTGACAAAAATAAATTAATTTTAGACTTTCCTTGTGAACTCATCTGCCTCTCATTATCTGGCCACTCCACCAGCGCCTGTGGGCACGGCTCCAGCGCCGCTTCCTCCACCAGACGTTTCCTGATGCTTCCATTCCCTAACATTCATTCCCCTCCTCCCGGCGTCCTCCGCGTGCTGTAGTTGCATGGGCGTTGTACCTCTCTCCTCGGGGCACTGTGAGCCCCTCTGGGAGGCGGGGGCTGCCCTGGCGGGAGCTTTCTGTTCCTCACCATCTCTCTCAATACCCAGCACACCACAGGGTAAACATTTGTCCACGGAGCAGATATTTTGTCCTTACCATGACTTCAGAGGTTAGCTCTTCTAATCCCCTTTGGTTATAGGGATGGGGAAACTGAGGCTCGGGGATGGGGCTTAGAGTCTTAGGGTCATAGAACTGGCAGAGTCTTGAGAGGCCATCTTGTCCACCCCCCTCATTTTAATAATGATTATTAATAATAAAAAATTTATCAATATTTTAATAATAAAATTATTTAATAATAATTTTAAAAATGGAAACTGAGTCTCAAGGAAGGGACACACAGTAGTGAGTGACAAACTTGGCCTTCAAAGCTAGGTCCTCCCACTCGAATATTCTTTCTAAAACACAGTGCTATTAGATCCAAGTTGAATCGGAAACTCATGATGTTTTGAACCAGAAACTATCCCCGCTCTGCTATTTACTTGCCACTCAGCCCTGGACAAGCCCCTGGCCCCTGGCGGGTCTTTCTCCTCTGTAGAAGGAGGCTCCCCAAACAAATGCTCTCTAAGGTTTTCTTCAGCTCTGAATCCTAAATGATCCCGAAAATAAGCCTGACACCTGATCAGTGACGGTCCAGGTCAAGGGTTGGCCGGTTGGCACCTGTGCCTCCAGCCGGCCTGCTCGTCCTGTGTTCTGACGGGCGTCTGCTACTTGGAGCGCCGGCCTCCGGGCCTTGGCCTTCTGAATGACCCGGTGCCCCCCCACTTCCTCCAGACAGGGGATGGACGCGGCCTAGAACAAGCGTCCGCTGCCCGTGGCCCTGCCCCCGGCTCTGGCCATGGACTAGGGAGGCTCGGCCACTGGGCCAGGGGCAGGACCATGGGCTGCTTGAAGAACCTACTATGGGCCCGACACTCACTTATGGGAGATCCAAAAATAAATAAGTGAATACACAGTCCTTACCTGAGAGAGCTTACGGTCTACTGGGGAGATGTCCACCCAAGGTCACTCAGCACACAGTGCCAGCATACAGTCAATGCCTAATTAATGCTTGTTTCCTTTCTTCAGCTGCCCACCACGGGAGCCTGGAAGCTTAGTCATTTGTTTATTTCCTATTTAAGTATGTAGATATTTGTTCTCAGGTTTTAAAAAAGCTCTTAAATGTATTTGACCAGCGAGATCGGGGTGGTCCACACCCTGACCCAACTTCCTTGCCTAGATGGACAGTGTAGCCCCGAGCTGGACAGACTCCCCCCCAACCAGTGCCTTAATAGCCCAGCCCTTGGTGGGGAGGGGAAGGAGCAGGGAAGGGGAGGAGAGGAAGGAGCAGGAGGGAGGGAGAGGGGGGGTCGGTCTGGCCAAGCCCTCCTGGCAACTTTAACAGGAACTCTTTAACAGGTGGTGCTAGTTCTAGGAGCGAGGAGCTCTGGTCATTTCTGAGGCCGCAGCGCCCTCTGGTGGCCCTGTAGTGTGTCAGCCTCGGGCTAGGGGGAGACCCGAACCAAACTGAACCCGGGAGCCCGATGTGTGAGTGGGAGCCCTGGGCTGGAACCCCTGGGAGATGGGAGGCATCTGGCCGTTCGCTCATTCCAGGCGGCCTGGTGATTCTCCCGGACAACTGCTCATCTCTATTAGAAAACTAAAGCTGTGTCTTCGTGCTCAGAAGGAACGTTTGTGGGCGGCCCCGGGCAGGGGGCAGATCGCCAGGGCCAGAGGCCCGGTTCTCGCCTCTTACAGGGAGTGAGACGGGGAAGCTCCCTTCAGCGAGGTTTCTTAAGCTGGGATCATGGGAGGGTTTCAGGGGGCCACGGACTTGGATGGGGGGAAAAAATCGCATCCTCATTTTCATTGACGCTAACTGAAATTTAGCATTTTCTCCAATTATTTGAAAGCATTATTCTGAAAGGGCTTCATCAAACTGCCAAAGGCCACCTCCAGAAAAGGGGGGTTTGTGCTCCAAGATCCTGAGCTGGAAAGAAGCACCTACTGTGTGCCAGGCACTTTTTCATTGATTGAAGCAAGTCCTGCTTCCACAGGAGCATTTGGAGAATTGACGTTTCTAAGTTTAAATTTTCTATTTAGAGGGATAATTAAGACAAATAAATGCAAAGTAATGAAATACAAGCTATTGAGGGGAGGAATGATCAAAAAAGATTTTGCACAGAAGGTGGCGTCTGAGGGGAGGCTGAGAAAGGAAGAGAGGGAGGGATCCCTGAAGACAGAGGCAAATTTCAGGAGTACAATTTTTTTTTTTTTGCAGATTTTCAGAACTTTTTAATTACTTTATTTATTTTAGCACACATTGCTTTATGAATCATGTTGGGAGAAAAAAATCAGAGCAAGGGGGAAAACCATGGGAGAGATTAAAAAAAAAAAAACAGAAAAAAAGAAGTGACCGTAGCATCATTCAGTCTCCTTAGATTTTTTTTCTGGGTGCAGATGACATTTTCTGTCCAAAGTCTATTGGGATTGCTTTGGATCACTGACCCACTGAGAGGAACCGAGTCTTTCATAGTTGATCATCGCCCATTCTTGCCGTTCTATTCCCGGTTCTGCTCGTTGCACTCAGCATCAATTAGTCAAACTCTTTCCAAGCCTTTCTAAAATCAGCTGGTTCATCATTATTTATAGAACAATAATATTGTTCTATATTGTTATTATTACCTTCGTGTACCACAACTCGGTCCCCCTGCTGATTAGCAATTGGACGATACTCTATTAATATACACCTGGAGAAAGAATGGCCCCGCCCACTCTCTGTACCAGTTGGATGTGTTGTATAGGAGATTGTGTAGAAGATTTGGTGGGTGGAGGGAGAGAGGCAGAGGCGCTGCTGCCGGATTTGTGTCGCGACTGCTCTCACTTCCTATCGCCATATTCCCCTTCACCTCCACAAAGAATAAAGATCAAGGCTTTTCCCTTATTCTGGCTCCGGCTGATTTTAATAGACTCTGGGGGTTCAACGCAGCCATCACTCAACAAGGCTAGAAAGAGGTTGGGGAAAGATTGAGAAGAGATTGAAAAGCCAAACAGGAATTTATGTTTGATTGTCTAAGGACAATTGGGAAACCCTGGGATTTCTGGAGAAGGGGACTAGTGATTAAACCTAAGAAAAGCCCCATCGCGGCAGCCTGAGGACGATGTGTTGAACTGGGAAGAGACTTGGGGCGGGAGACCAGTTAAGAGGCAATTTGTGTGGAAGTTCTGAGCAGAGGAGTGAGAGGTTTGAAGCCGAGACTGGGCACATGGAAATAGCATGATTTGGCACCGGGTTGGATTCGTGGAGTGACGAGTTAAAAGGTCACAAACTCAGGGGACTGGAAGGATGACGGTGCCGTTGAGAGAAGGAGAAGAATCTGGATTTGGAGACAAAGATAATGAGTTCGGCTCATTTGAGATGTCTCTGGGACGGCCACCGCTTGGAAACGGGTGAGATGGGAATGAAATTCAGGAGAGAAGCGGGGGAGGTATCGAAGCCTGGGTGTCGTCAATATGGCGATTGACAATCGTCAGCTGGTGGTATCGGAGGAGACCCCAAGAAATAATACGGAGAAAGAAGACCCCAGGATCTAGAATGGGCCTTCCGCAGTGACAGGGCGCCATCTTGGTGAACCGGCAGAGGAGTGATCAGAGGGAGGAAGAAAACCCGGAGAGAG
The DNA here is from genome assembly GCF_016432865.1 of Antechinus flavipes. NCBI lineage: Eukaryota > Metazoa > Chordata > Mammalia > Dasyuromorphia > Dasyuridae > Antechinus > Antechinus flavipes. The sequence goes on from NC_067401.1 coordinate 15,709,078, forward strand.
TAATAGGAAATCCAGAGAGGGGGAAATGTCCACTGTAGCCAAGAGAAGCTGAGAGGGAGGGTACGTAAGGAGGAAAAAATGTCGGATTTGAGAATTAAAGCCATTGTTCGAGGACCCTTTACATCTGGAAGCTTTTCCTGTACCAATGAGTTTAAGAACGCAGTCTCGAACTGTAGATACTATAATTTAATCAGTATAAGGAACTTTAATGTGAAACCCCACCCCCTTACCAATGTAGATTGGGACCGGCTTTACATCTGAGTCTGAGAGTTAGCGAAAGCAAGGCTGCTTAGACTTTTTCCACTCGCGACCCCTTTTCACCCGAGAAATTTTTACATGACCCCAGATATGTACAAATCAAACATTTGCTGATAATTATTAACAATTTCCGTTACATGGCCCTATATGGTCACCACCCACGGTTTAAATAGGGCACTGAAAAGTCGAGTGGACTAGCCTCCCTTTCCCTTAATGCACACCCTGACAACTGATAGACCCAGAGCTTGAGCCCCAAGGTTAGAAGGTGCCGCTCCTACCAGGCCCCCCTCTCACTAAGGGATGAGATTTCCCCGCTCCGCCCTCCTCCATTCAGCAGCCAAAGGGATTTCCCTAGAGCACAAGAATTTTGAGGGGACCACATCACTACTCCCTTGCTCAAGAAGCTGCAGTGGATCCCTATGACTTCCAGGATCAAACAGACTCCTCTGGCTTTGAGAGAGCCCAACTGGAGCCTGCCTCCCCAGCCTTGGAATACACTTTGCCCCTTTGCATACTCTACAATCCATCTCCACTGGCTTTCTCATCCTCAGCATTCCCTCTCCTCTAAGTGCTTTTTCACAGGTTGCCCAGAGTGTGTCCCTTTTCACGTCTCCTTTTTAGAGCTCCTGGCCCTCAAAGCCCAGCTCATGCCGCCTCCTAGATCAGCTCTACCAGCTGCCAGGAGCCCCGCTCACACCCAGGACCCCAGATTTATTCTTCGTACATTCGTATCTGCTCATGTGTGTGTGTTCAGCATCCCCGGGAGAGGGGGAGCTCCCTGAGGGCAGGAACAGGCTCCTTTCTGCCTTTTTATGCCCAGCGCATAGCCCACAATGCCCTGCGTAGGTGACAGCTTAATAACCCCTCGTTCGTGCTTGGGATCGGTTTTGTTGGATTTGAGAAGGAATCGAGGGGGGTGGGAGGGAGCTCCTAGCATTGCACTTTTAGTGGTTGTACGGCGTCTATTCAAACAAACAAATGGATAAACGGTTAAATAAATGGATAAATAAATAAATGGATGCATGGGCTAATTGATTAATTAGTTAATTGATTAATCAAAGGCAGGCTTCTTTGCCTGGTATGTAGGACCTGGCCCTAAGCTGCTTTGACCCTTTTAAGCCTGTATCCCTCGCTGTCCTCCGTCCCATCCTGCGTCTTCCTGAACCTCGGCTCACGCCGTATTGTGCCCATTGAGTGTCACTTTCTTGCCCCCCAGCCCTTCCCAGTAACGGTCTAGTAGCCCGGCTCAGGGGCTGCCTCCTGTATGACACCTTCTCCCTCTCACAGTTTGTCATAGATCCCAGGAACTGTGGGTTGGAGGAGCCTTAGAGATGGCTCAGTCCAGACCATCGCCACCCCCATGCCCATTTCCCTCTCCAGCCCGTTTTACAGATGAGAAAACTGAGGCAAACAGGGTTAGGTGACTTGCCCAGGGTCCCACGGCTAAAATGTTAGGTGACCGGAGACCTTGAGGAGGCCGATCCGTGGCGTATGAGATGTGGTGGTGAGGCTGGGATGTAGGTGACGTCCGAGATTCCCCCTCCCCCACGTCCCCGGGTCTCTTTGGAGGCAGAGGACTTGGGGTCTCTCCCGGGCCTGCCGTTCTCTCAGGTTTGCATCGTGGCGTCCCCGAGGGTCCACAAGGATGCAGCCGAGTGGGTGAAACGTGGCCGTCCTGGGGGTAGCCTGGCGTCCTTCCCATCCGGGCCGGGGTGTGCGTCAGGTTGTTGGGGGGCGGCTGGCTTTCAGCGAGACCAGCCGGGAACTGGGGGAGCAAAGGGATGGGAGCAGCCGGGGTCCCAGCCTCCCTCAGAGAAGGGCAAGGAGGAGGCTGGGGGGGGGGCCCACGCAGACACGCTGACCGCGGCATCGTGGGCTTGTCTCCACAGGCCGCTGCGCCGACCTCCAGGTCCAGTTCTCCGAGGCCGTGTCCACCGTGGCCGAGCAGAAGCAGCTGATTTCCAGGCTGGAGCAGGACCTCAGCACCATCCAGTCCATCCAGCGCCCGGATGCCGAGGTCAGCTTTCCTCTTCTGGTTCGGGCTCTGGGGGTCTTAAGTAGCCTCTAGGTCCCACCCTTCTCTCTGGGCCCGGTCCCCTCATCCCGCCAGATCCAGTCTGACTCCCCTCCCACCAAGGCACTCCCCCCAACCACAGCTTGAGGATGAAATGCAAGCTCCTCCATGAAGCCCAATCTGATTACTACTACACGTTATCTCTTCTCACACTAGTCTAAATAAACTTAGGAGCTTCCCTGCCCTCAGAGAGCTTCCCTTCTGCAGGTAAATCCCAGCAGAGCTCCCCCTAGAGCCAGGGAAGAGTCCTGTTCTTAAGACTCCAACCCCACACTCCTACAAATATTCACCGAGCACCCAGGACACGTTCAGCCCCTCTGGCCCCCCCAGAGCTGCTCACAAATTTTATTCCCTTCCCATCCTCAGGGAGCATCGGAGCACCGTCTGGAGAAGATTCCTGAGCCCATTAAGGAAGCCACGGCCCTCTTTTACGGTAAGACCTTGAATGTTGAACAGGGCTCTCCCTCGGGAAATGCCAGGGAAAGGACAGTGATGACAACAGGAGCTGTGAGCAGGGATTCTCAGCTTCTCTGAGGCCCAAACACTCGACACACATTTATTAAGCACCATCTGTATGCCAGGCACTGTGTAAAACCCAAATCTCTGCCCTCAAGAAATTCACATTAAATTTACCAACGAGCCTATTGTGGATAGGTCCTATTAAGGACCTAGGACAGTGCCCTGGAGACAAGCACAGAGGAAATAGACTCGGTCCTCCTGGAGATTATATTCCATGAATCAGTCAACAACCAGCTGTTGAACACCTACTATGTGCAAGGCACTTAGACTATCAAGACAACAACTGAAACAGATCCAGCCCTCCAGGAGCTTCCGTCCTACCAGGACAAAGAATAGGAATACATATCAATATCTAATAAATATAAATTAGATTAATACACAGTAGGTCCAAGGATTGGTACTAACAGAAGCCCTGGCAAGACCAAGGCTAGTTAACCAGAGGGATGGAGAGAGGGCCAAGGATGAGTGATCTGAACGCTTAGTGGGCCTTCGAGGGCCAAAACCAGCTTGGGCTTAGTGGGCCTTCAGGTAAAGAACTAGCTTGGTGACTCCCCCCTTATAAGGAAAGATACAAAGTCCCAAGGAAGCACTTCCCTCCAGAGATGTGCTGGGAAATAGTCAACAAGCAACTCTCTGGCTACATATATGTCTATACGTATTATACACACACACACACACACACACGTGTGTGCACAATACACCTTTAAGCTTCATATACATTATTAACACTCTCTACAATCTTTTTTTTTTTGCTGAGGCAATTGGGGGTGACTTGTCCAGGATGTGTCTGAGGCTGGATTTGAACTCAGGTCCTCCTGACTCCAGGGCTGGGGCTCTGCCCACTGCACCACGTAGCTGCCCCATCATCATTTTAAACCTTGACAATGAGTCTCGAAGGCTTTTACTTTTTTTTTATTTTGCCCCTGCCTGGCCCTGGATCTGAAGGACACAGACTTGGGGAATCAGGGGGAGAGCTGGAAGGGCTTTCTCTCCATTTACAGAGGGGGGACTGAGTGACTGGCCCAGGTAGCAAGAGACTCTGAGTTCCAGGGCCATATGGGGGTCCAGGAGATGGTTCCTGGAGGTGAGACCCGAGTTTGGGGAGAGGAGGGGTTCTGGGAGCTGCACTCCCATCCCTGCCTCTCTCTCACCTGTGTGGGCAAGCCCCCCTCCTCCTTCCCTCTGCTCCAGCTTTCCGTGGACCCCCTCTCAGTGAATGTTCCTTTCTAGGGTACGCCCCGACTGCCAGCTCCGGGCTCCCAGAAGGCCAGGTGGACTCCCTGCTGTCCATCATCTCCAGCCAGAGGGAGCGCTTCCGAGTGAGGAACCAGGAGCTGGAGGCGGTAAGTCGATGCACCAGCGGCAGGTGGTCAGGAGAGGCTCAGGCTCCTGAACCCCGTGGGGTCATGGGAAGTCCCCCCAACAGTCCAGCTGAGGAGGGTCCGTTCCTGAATATTAGGGATCCCGTGGTAGAATCAGCTCAGAATCATCAAGACTTGGGCTCAGATCTCACCTCTGACACATACAAGCTGGGTGACCTGGCACTACTGAGAGATGGAGAAGGGGTCTGATTGCAGAGAAGAGGAAGTTTCCTTTCCCAGGGAAAGCCCAACTTCAGTGTCTGTCCTCAAATTAGAAAGAACATAAATGGGGCCTGTCCAAGCTTGTTTCAGGGGAATGTGGATGAGGGCATCCGCCAGTTGTTTGTTTAAAGCAAAGTCATTTAATAATCAGTCAATAAGCATTTATTAAGCACCTACTGTATGCAGGCACTCTGTCTGCTAAATATGGGGGGTTCGGTGAGAGGTCCTTAAGGTGCATCTGTTCTGAAAGGCTCCCTGGCATTGTATAATCACTCCTTCTCTGCCCCCCTCCCAGGAGAGCCGCCTGACCCAGCACACTATCCAGGCCCTCCAGAGCGAGCTGGACAACCTCCGAGCCGACAACATCAAGCTGTACGAGAAAATCAAGTTCCTCCAGAGCTACCCCAGTCACGTGAGTGCCCCCCTCCCAGCCCCCCACCAAACCAGGGCTGGCCAGGTAGCCGGGGGGAGCCCAAGGGGGTGAGGTGGAGAGGACCGCCGTCCAGGACCATGCGGAACCCAGCTGCCCCGGCCTGTCTGCCCTCCTCTGAGCGCGGGGTCCTTCCGAAAAATGCTCCGATGGCTGTATCCGTGTGGTGGGTCTCCCTGGGGATCCTCAGAAGAGTCCCCAGGGGTCCCGGGCACAAAAAGCCTTAAGGACTCAGAGCTTCAGCGGGAGAGATTTCCAGTCATTCTGTTAATCCTGTGGCTTCAGCCTGCTTTACCCAAACCCAGCAGAGAGAGAATTCTCCCTTTTCTGCAAAAACAGGAAACCTGGCCGGCCTTAGGAGTGCGGTTCAGAGCCATTTACTGATGAGTGACAGAAGGATTCAAATCCCAGTTATGATTCATTCTAGAGAGCCAATTAACCCTTTCAAACCAAGCCAAGCCAATCAGCACTTATTAGGCTCTTACTGTATACAGGGCATCATGCCAAGCTCTGAGAATACAAACAAAAGCAGAAAGAACAGACTCTGTTCTCACAAAGCTTACATTCTTTTTCTTTTCTTTGAAAGAACAAAATAGCAATTTATTTGTTTTTTAGCTTTTTTATTTTCAAAACAGGGGCCTAGATCATTTTCAACATTCACCCTCACCAAACTCTGTGTTCCAAGGTTTTTCTCCCTCCCTTCTCCCCAGCTCTTCCCTTGGGCAGCAAGAAATCCGATATAGGTTAAACAGGAGCAATTCAAGCAGCTTTTATTCTAGTGAAGGGAGACCCACAGGAAAGGAAGGTGGAAAGACCAGGGGAGGGGGAGGCCATTCTGCAGCCAGGATGGAGGAAGTCAGGAGAGCGTCCTGGAAGGCCGTAAACATGGGCCCAGGGTCCTGGAAGGCCATAAACGTGGGCCTAGGGTCCTAGAAGGCCGTAAACATGGGCCCGGGGTCCTGGAAGGCCATAAACGTGGGCCTAGGGTCCTGGAAAGCTGCAAACATGGGCCGAGGGTCCTGGAAGGCTGCAAACATGGGCCGAGGGTCCTGGCAGGCTGCAAACATGGGCCGAGGGTCCTGGCAGGCTGCATACATGGGCCCAGGGTCCTGGAAGGTCGCAAACATGGGCTAAGGGTCCTGGCAGGCTGCAAACATAGGCAGAGGGTCCTGAAAGGCCATAAACATGGGCCCAGAGTCCTGGAAGGCCATAAACATGGCTGACCTGAGTGTCCTCCTTAAAACAGAGGAAGAGGCCAAAGGGCAGAGGAGGGTTCCAGAGTGAGTGAAATTTCAGGCTGAAGAGCTCTCTGTGGCACGTGTGGCTCAAGCTTTAGTCTTAGTCTTCTCATCCATAAAATGGGTATGAAAATGTTCCAGTTTGTCAAGTTCATACTAAGGAGAAAAAAAATTGTTTTAATAAAATGAAGAGCTTGGGGGAATTAGATGCACAGTGGATAGAGCACCAGCCTTGAAGTCAGGAGGACCCGAGTTCAAATCCAGCCTCAGACGCTTAACACTTCCTAGCCGTGTAACTCTGGGAGAGTCGCGATTGCCTCGCAAAAATTAAAACTCAAATAAAATGAAGACGCTGGATCAGGTCCGAAGCGGTGGCCACACTCCGACCACAAATTCACAGTCTTTGGGATGTTTTTATTTACTCTGTTAAATGTTTCGCGTTTATAATTTTAATCATATATAGACGACATATTACACATTTATAATTCAGCCAGTGAGTTATAAAACGGCCTCAGTGTAGTTCTGATGCCGGCCAGCAGAGGGCGCTGCCTCCTTCCCAACATCAGCACCATCCATCCTTAGAGAAGATGCTGATGGGATGGAGGAGGGTGGGGAGGATGGGGGAGCTCAGATCTTGGTTGGGGGAGCAGCGGGGCGGGGAAGCGCAGCCCAGAGCGGGGCTGTCTCTGGACGACCCGTTTCCCACCAGAGAACCGTAACGGCCCAAGTCCCCTCTGCCCTCCCACGGCCGCCCAGCCCGCCAGAGACAGGACGGTGGCTTAGGGGTCAAGTCCCATAAAGAACGGGCCCCTCTGGCTGCGGTGTGGCCTGGCTTAGGGGTCAAGTCCTGTGACCTGGAAGGAGCAGGGGCCCCCAGGCTGCCCCCAAAGCGCGGCCCAGTGGCTTAGGAGCTAAGTCCCGTGTCCAAGCAGGTCCCCCGGGCAGTGGGACCTGGGCAGGCCGCCTGTGCCTCAGTTTCCTCCCCTGTATCACAAGTGATGAGCTAGATGACCTTCCCCCTCCCGATCTGTGACCCCCGAGAGGAGGCTCAAAGCCAGGGCTCCTGCCTCCCCAGCTCATAGAGAGGAGATAAATGCGCTTTAACATCCGGGGGAGATCTGATGCTGCTGCTTCTATTGTCTTTAGGCCCAGGTAGGATCATAGGGTCATAAATCTCAAGCCAGAAGAACCTCTAGGCCCCATCTAGTCCATTGTCCCCATTTTACAGATGAGGAAACTGAGCCTAGGGAAGTTAAGTCCCCACGGATCATGTGTCAGCTCACAAGATGTGAGCCCCCCAGCCTCCAAATGTTCCCGTCTTTCTTCAGTTACTGAACGTCCAGCCTTCAGAGCAGCAGCGGGCGCGCCCTGGGGTGCCCCCAGGGGGCTCCCGCCGATGGGTGGTCTTATTGTCCCACAGGGCGGCGGCAGCGACGACACAGAACTCCGCTACTCCTCCCAGTATGAAGAGCGCCTGGACCCGTTCTCCTCCTTCAGCAAGAGGGTACGTCAGCCGGTCTCCCCTCTGTCCTGCTCGGGTGGGCGGAAGTGGGGGCATTCGCCTCTCCTGCTGCTGGGGGTGCCCTGCCGCCTACGGCCAGGGAGCTCACAGAGAAGCCGGAACGGGAGAGCCTGAGGTCTCAGGCTAAAACCTTACCAAGGTCCATCTGGCCATCGTTAAACATTTATTAAGCACCTGCTGGATTCTAGGCAATGTGCTAACCACTGGGGAAGGAGAATGCCCTGCTCTCAAAGAGCTCCCATGGGAGACAACACGAAGCAAGTGCGTGCAAGCAAGACTCCTGTGGGAAAGCTGGGGATAATCAATAAGGGAAGGTCCTGGAATTAGGGGGAGGGGAGAAAGGTGGGCTTGGACCTGAGACCTGAAGCTAGATGAGATTTTCTATCAACAAGCATTTATTAAATGCAAAGAAAGAAGGAGGGAGGGAGGGAAAGAGAGAGGGAAACATGGAAGAAAGGAAAGAAGGAAGGAAGGAAGGAAGGAAGGAAGGAAGGAAGGAAGGAAGGAAGGAAGGAAGGAAGGAAGGAAGGAAGGAAGGAAGGAGGAGAAGAAGAAGAAGAAAAAGAAGAAGAAGGAAAGAGAAAGAAAGAGAGAGAAAGAAAGAGAGAGAAGGAAGGAAGGAGGAAGGAAGGAAGGAAGGAAGGAAAAGGAAGGAAGGAAGAGAAGAAGAAGAAGAAAAAGAAGAAGAAGGAAGAGAAAGAAAGAGAGAGAAGGAAGGAAGGAAGAAGGAAGGAAGGAAGGAGGAGAAGAAGAAGAAGAAAAAGAAGAAGAAGGAAGAGAAAGAAAGAGAGAGAAAGAAAGAGAGAGAAGGAAGGAAGGAAGGAAGGAGGGAAAGAAGGAAGGAGGAGGAGGAAGAGGAGGAGGAGGAGGAGGAGAGGAGGAGGAGGAGGAGAAGGAGAAGGAGAGAGAAAGAGAGAGAAAGAAAGAGAGAAAGACAAAGAAAGGAAAGAAGGAAGGAAGGAAAAGGGAGGAAAGGAAAAAGAAAGAAAAAGGGAGGAGGGAGAAAGGAAGGAAGACTGATTTCTCCAGGCCTCCATTTCCCCATCTGTGAAATGAGGGAGCTGGACTACATGTTTCCTAAGGTCCCTTCCGGCTCCCAAGCCCTCTCTCCGGCTGTAATGAGCTGGGAGCACTCGGTGGCCCCGAGGTCCCTCCCATGGCGGCCTCCATCCCCCACGGCCCTGACCAGACTCTGCCCCGGAGCCCGAGCAGCGAGCGATCCCTTAGCCCCGTGTTTCTGCCTTTCAGGAGCGGCAGAGGAAGTACCTGAGCCTGAGCCCCTGGGACAAGGCCACCCTGAGCATGGTAAGCCCCCCGTTCCCGCCATGAAGGCTCCCAGCCCCCACCCGAGTTAGGTCCCGCCCGGTCTGTGCCCCAGCAGCCCCCGGTCCCTCACTGAAGGCCTGGAGGGGAGAAAGGCAGCCAGAAGGGCCCATTCTTCATGCTTCCAAAAGGCCTCTGCCGGGGCCTGGGGCGGGGATGGGGGAGATGGGAGCGAAGGAGACAGGGAGGGGCGACCAAGGTTGGGAAGAGCCACTTGAGGAGTCTTTATTGAGCAACCAGAAGCAGCCCGGAGCCCGTGCAGGGGGAGCCCTCTGGGCCGGTTAGGAAAGCCTGGGTTCAAGTGGCTCCATCGGAGGCGAGCCCGGAACCTCAGCTCTGAGACGGAAGTGAGAACTGCTCCTCGATGGGAGGGTCCCACGAGCCGCGTGTGAAGCACTCGGTACAAGCGTCCGTGCACACGAGGTGCTGGATAAATGGGAGCTGTTGTTGTTGTTGCCATAACACAGGCCAGGGGCGGGGGGCACGCAGAACAGATAAAGAGCACGATCTTGTGCTCCAAGAGCTTCCCTCGTAACTGGCGGCCTCGAGGAGGGGGGAGATTTATTCAGCCTTTTCTCTCTGGGTCTCAGCACCCCCCCTTCCTAAACTAATAAGGGTCTGCTCTCCCCTTCCCCCCAGTCTCGCCCCTGCCTCCCTGCCCCGTCCTCGGCCTCTTCCAGCAGGTCCCTAAGTCCAGGCCAGGTCCCCCACCTGCCCCCCCACACAGACAAACCCCAACCACACCCTGGTGTGGCTCCGTCTCCCCTCCCAGGCCCTCCCGCCCTCCGGGGGTTGTTACGTCCAAAGCAGGGAGAGCCCGAGCGGGCTGGGATTCCGGCCTTGCCTCGCTGCTCCCTCCCTGCGGGCAGTGACCCAGTCGTTTCCGGCTCCTTGTCCCCAAGGCCAGGGGGCTCATCTGAGGCCTGTTCGCCTCCAAACCTGGACCCCCATGGCGTGGGCTGTGAGGGACGGATGGCTTAAGGTCAATAGAAAAGCTGATCAGAGTCTGGGGTCCAGATGCGCAAAGAAGCCTCAGTGGAGGCCCTGGTCACGTGGGGGGCGGGGAGACGCTGGCCTGGCCGGAGCGGACGGAGCGAATTTGGAGGGAAACTAGTGCTGGTTATGGGGGTGGGAAGGGAAGCCTTGAACGCCAGGCCGAGGGGTCCGAACGGCATCCAAATCCCCCTCTTCTTTGGAGGAGAAGAGAACAAAGGCCTCGGAGAGGAGGTGAGAGGTGGGAGGGGAAGCGCATACGGTAGCTGGAACACCAGAGCTGCCCCAAGAAAACCAAGGCCCAGATCTTGCCTCTGGCAGTTACTAGCCTGTGACCTGGGACTGTTCGTTTTACCTCTCTGTGCCTCAGTTTCCTAATCTGTAAAGAGGGAGCTGGAATCAATGACATTCAAAGGTCTTCCAGTTCTGTCTGTGATCCGAGATGGACGGACAAATGGATGAAAGGATGGACGAATGGATAGAGGAACAATTGGATGGATGGATGAATGGATGGATGGATAGATGGATGGATGGATGGATGGACAAATTGAGGGATGGATGGACAAATGGACAGATGGACAGATGAATGGACAGACAGACGGATGGATGGATGGAATAACAGACGGATGGCTGGCTGGATGGATGGATGGATGAACAAATTGAGGGACGGATGGACAGACAGATAAATGGATAAATGGATGGATGGATGGATGGATAGAAAAAAGTCTGAGGGACATTCCAGAATCCTTTTCTCAACCCTGCCCCATGGTGGGAGCTGCCTTTTGCTTCTTTTTGCATCTCAGTTCTGAAGACTAGTAGGCATTTAATCCAAGCAGACTGACAGACCAAGTGGGCGTACCATTCCCTAGGCCATGAGCTCCACTGTTCTGCCCAAAGTGGGGAAGGGGCTGCATCAGGCTTCGGCATTTTCCAAGCAGGCAGGAGCCCAGCTCTGGCCAAGGATTTTCCTGCCCTTGTAGAGTTTCCTCCAGTTGCCCTGGTGGCAGAGAAGAGCCCTTTCCTTGAGGGCTGAGGTTTTCCACCCTGTTTTCTGCGGCTTTGGGGCCATTGTCTGTGACCCCTGAGCCCCCAGGGCAGATGAAAGAGGACACACCCTAAAGTTCAGTGATTTCATCTGTCTCCCCAGGGGGCCAGCGGGACCAGCTGCCTTCCTTCCTTCTCGCTCCCCCCTCCCTTAGTTTTTTCTTTTCTGAGAGCTTCCTGTGCTTAAATGATTAGGAAGAAACTTAATTGGATTCTCAAGGGTCCCTGATGACATGGCCGAGGGAGGGGAGCCAGGAGTATGGGCATCCAACCCCAGATGAACAGCCCAGCCCCAGTTCCCGATACGCGGACCCCCCTTCGGGTAGTTCAGGCTTCCCAGAAGGAGGTCGGGCTTTCCTATTCCCGTCCCCCTGACCCAAAGCTCCCTGGGGTTTCCTGCTGATGCTGAGTGTGTCCACAGCCCGTGCCTCCCTCCCAGATAAGATTCTGCCCTTTTCAGGACTGAGTGCAAACATCCTGGCCCTGAGGCCGGTGGGACTTCCTTGTACACAAAACCCCAGCTTGGGGAGTTCACAGGACCAGAGAATCACGGGCCTATGAAGGGACCTCAGAGGCCATGGACTCATTTTGCCGGTAGGGAAACCGAGGCCTGGAGAGGCCCTAGGCCCATAGATGTAGCACTAGAAGGGACCTTAGAAGGCCGTCAGTCCCAACCCCCCTCGCTTTGAAGATATAAAAACTCTAACACAAAGATGGGGAAGTGATTCCTCTGGTGTTAGTTAGTCAATGTCAGAGGCAGGACTCGAACCCAGACCCGATGCCGAGTCCAGCACCCTGACCCGCTGCCATCACGAACGCCCAACTCAGCCGTTTCTGGAAGTAGAAAAAGGATCGTGATGGGGTGAGACAGCACAGGACCTGGGCAAACTCCATCCACCTCAACCCTTATTAAATGGCTGCTACGTGCTAGTCACTAGGGGTGCAAAGACAACTCCCCCTTCCTCAAAAAAGTCCCTGAGAGCTTCCATTCTGTTTTTTTAGATTACTCAGGTATATAGATGTAAACTGTTTGAGAAGGAGAACAGTAAGGCCTCGGGAAACCAGGAAAGGCCTCCTTAGGGAGAGGATCCCTGAGAAGAGACTTGAAGGCCACTTGGGAGCCAAAGCAGTTATGGGGAGGAGGGAGGGCATTCTAAGGCCGGCAGATGCAGCATACCAGCTGGACTGGATCAGAAAGTTCAAGGAGGGGAGTCACATGCCCTGAGTCCGGTTAAGAGTCGAACTGTGAGAGGCTTTAAAAGCAGGCTGGAGAGTTGATATTTTATGGTAGAGACAGTTGGGATAAACTGAGACAGACCATAGGAAGAACACATCTGTGAACAAGAGCTCATGGAAATTGGAAAGGGAAAGGTTGAGGGGAGGGGGCTGTTAGGAGAATCGGGCAATCACAAAATAAAGAGCATGGCTAAGTAAACTGAGAAGCCTTTACTGCCCAACACACTCTCCTTACTGTGCTACCTTAAGCAAGGCCCTGGTGTGTACTGTCCCATCCCTCTAGTGTGAAGGACAGAAGCCCTGAGTTCAAATCCAGTTGGGTGACCTTAGGCACGTGGCTTAAGCTCTCTGGGCCTTATTGTCCTTAGCTGTAAAGAAGAGTTCACCTCTCTGGTGCCTTCTCATTCTAACACTCAGTGATCCTCTGGCTGGCAGAAGGGTCTTGCCCTCTGTTGCCAGGAAGTGATGGACATTAGATTTACAGGGCACCCAGAGAGTCTCCAACAACTTCCCAAATGTCAACTCAACTGTTTAAGCCAGCGATCCTCAAACTTTTTAAATAGGGGCCAGTTCACTGTCCCTCAGACTGTTGGAGGGCCGGACTAGAGTAAAAACAAAACTTTGTTTTGTGGGCCTTTAACTAAAAAAACTTAATAGCCCTGGGAGAGGGGGATAAACGTCCTCAGCTGCCGCATCTGGCCCATGGGCTGTAGTTTGAACTTTAAGCAGTATTTGTTGGATGGTTTATTTAAACTCTCTTTAAGGTCTAAATTAATCCATACCAGATTCAGCTAGTATAGATAGTTTGGTTTTGTAGCATTGAGAGACTACGATGAACCAAGTTTATAAAAAGGCAGACCCTGGGGTCTGTTTGCCTCAGGGTGGGGGTCTATCTCCCAGAGATGAATTTGTGATAATTAGCCATCCAATTAGCCCATGGCAGAAAAAAGAACAACCATTACCTTCCCCTTCTCTGCCTCCAGACTCTTGCCTCTCAGGCCCTGATCAACAAAGACTGCCTCTTGATTGGAGCCATATTGGTCTCCGCCTGAGAATGGGGTTTCCAATAATGTCTAGCTCCACAATCACCCCTCTCATCATAAGTGCCTAGTATAGTGTCTACTCTTTATAGCAGAAAGGCTGAGCTGGAAGGAACGTTATAGACCAGCTAGTCTAAGCCCATTCTGTTTTATTTAATTTTTAAACATTTTTTAAACAAGCATTTATTCTTTTCCCTCCAACTTCCACCAAAGAAAAAATTTTAAAAGAGAAAATACAATACAAACATATGTCTTATATAATATATATTTGTATTGTGTGTATTATGTATTTATATATAATATACATATATTATGTGTGTATATAATATGTCGTATGTATCCAATTCGTGCATTATATAAAATACATACATGCATATATCTATAAGTAAACACACATGCATACATATGTGTGTATATATTATGTGGTGTGGGCGTGGGTGTGTGTATATACATACACACACATTTTCCTTTTTTTTTTTTAATTTTTATTTAATAATTACTTTATATTGACACTCGTTTCTGTTCCAATTTTTTCCCTCCCTCCCTCCACCCCCTCCCCTAGATGGCAAGCAGTCCTTTATATGTTGGATATGTTGCAGTATATCCTAGATACAATATATGTTTGCAGAACCGAACAGTTCTCTTGTTGCGTAGGGAGAATTGGATTCAGAAGGTAGAAATAACCCGGGAAGAAAAACAAAAATGCAGATAGTTCACATTCGTTTCCCAGTGTTCTTTCTTTGGGTGTAGCTGCTTTTGTCCGTCATTTATCAATTGAAACTCAGGTCTCTTTGTCAAAGAAATCCACTTCCATCAAAATATGTCCTCATACAATATCGTTGTCGAAGTGTATAATGATCTCCTGCTTCTGCTCATTTCACTTAGCATCAGTTCATGTAAGTCTCGCCAGTCCTCTCTGTATTCATCCTGCTGGTCATTTCTTACAGAACAATAATATTCCATAACATTCATATACCACAATTTACCCAGCCATTCTCCAATGGATGGGCATCCATTCATTTTCCAGTTTCTAGCCACTACAAACAGGGCTGCTACAAACATTTTGGCACATACAGGTCCCTTTCCCTTCTTTAGTATTTCTTTGGGATATAAGCCCAATAGAAACACTGCTGGATCAAAGGGTATGCACAATTTGATAATTTTTTGGGCATAATTCCAGATTGCTCTCCAGAATGGTTGGATTCGTTCACAACTCCACCAACAATGCAATAGTGTCCCAGTTTTCCCGCATCCCCTCCAACATTCATCATTATTTTTTCCTGTCATCTTAGCCAATCTGACAGGTGATACACACACATTTTCCAACCAAACTAATTCCCAAGCGGGTCATGTTCGGGATTGCCCGTCTGTCTCATTCTTTGTTCATCAGCTGTGTGGGGGGATGGGGGCGACCTGCTTCCTCATTGGCCCTTTGGAATTATGGTTTGTCGATACCCCGATCAGAGTTCCAAAGTCTTTCAAGTTTGTCTCTTTTTATAATGCTGTCGTCGTCGTTGTATCGATTGTCCTCCCAGTTGTGCTCACCTCACTCTGCGTCAGTGTGACCTGTGCGTTTTATACATGGTGATACACTAAGGGTCAGGGCTGGGGAAGCTGTTTCAGTACTCAGGGTCAGAGGCAGAATTTAAACCCAGTTTAAATCCAAATCCAAACTTCCGGTCTCAGAAAAAAGTGATGGGATATCACAGAGCATCCAGAGAGGAGGCTGCTACCTGAAGAGTGATGTCAGTGCAGCGGAGTCCTGGATTAGGGCACTGAGCTAAGGAAGAAGCTGGTGGGGGCCCCCGATCGATCGGCACGTCGGTGCCCGAAGCTAATGGGGAGCCGTGTAGTCTCCACTTCTGGTGCTCACCCCGCAGTGGGGCTTCAGACTGAGCCTGTGTCTTGGAGAGTGAAATCCCACTGCTAACATTCCCAAGCTAGGTCTCCTCGCTGGGCACTTAGGGATGGTAATGATGGCTCCTTTGAGGGAAGGATCCAGTGAGATATAAATATATAAATATTAGTGATTACTATTCTTTCTCCTTTGTGATGCCTCCCCACCTGCCCACGAATGTTGGCCCCTTAGGCAGCCCGCTGCCAAGATTCGGGGCATCAGCTAAAGGAGGCCCGGCCTTCTTCTAGCTGGATGACAGGGCGCTTGCCAAGAGTAGCGTTCCAGGGATGCTGCCAGGACATTAATCTAAAGGAAACAACAGGCTGAGAGTTTTCCTTTTCTCTCCCAAGGTCACAGCCAGCAGTAATGTAACAACATTGGGCCTGTGACACTGTTGTAAACAACATCAAATGCCCATCCCCTGAGCCAGCCAGGAGGAAGCTTTTACCTAGAGGATCACTTAACCTGGGCTGATAGAGCAGTCTAGAGTTCATAGACCTAACAACTGAAAGATGACCACAGGGGCCATCAAAGCCAGCCCTGTCATTTTATAAATGAAGAGACTGTGGCCCAGAAAGGTGGCTCGTCCAAGATCACACAAGTAGTGAGTGTCAGAGGCAAGATTTGAATCCAGATCTCTGATTCCCCTCTCTCTTGGGACCCCATTCTCTTTCTTTGTAAGAAAGGGAGTTTCCTAAATGACCTCCAAGGCCTTCTCGGTCTTCTCTTTGAGGACTCCTTGAAAGCAAAGATTTTGCCTCTGTATCTCCATTGCCTGGTACACATTAGGTGATTAATAAATGCTTGCTGGTCCTTAATGCAGTGCCATCCCCCTTTAAACCATTGCAGTGTAGCTCATGATATTATAAGAACCCAGAGAAAACCACTAAAGATAAATACACACACACATACACACACACACACACACACACACACACACACGAATACATACACACACCCCCTCTATATCTCAGAATATTTTTGTGCAGACTATTTAGAATATTTCAGTTGACAAATTTGAAATACAAAGACAAATGTGTCACCATGTATCTCTCTTCTCCCTTCACCTCTTTTCCTCTCCCATTTATCCTCCCCCTCATCCCCATTCTTCCCGATCTCCACCCCTCTCCCCTCCCTCCTCCTCCTCTTCTCCCCCTCCAGTTACTCAGATCTGTTCAATACAGTTAATAATATGCCTTCTGCTAAAGGAGAGATTAGTGTGGGCTAGTTGAAGGGCAACATCTCATTGGCTACATCTGGGTCCCTCCATATCTTTTTTCCCTTGTCTCCGTTATTAGCAAACACCCCCCTCCCCTTTTTCTCTGGGTTTCCTCCTGTTCTTCAGCGCTGAAGTTAACTGGGCCAGGTTTGGCTGGGAGATAGATTTTGGCCACAACTGGAAGGCGACATGTTTCCTCCATGCTGCCGCCTTCGCCCTTTGCTTTCCCCTTCCTCTTCTTTTTCCCCCTTCCCTATTCTTCTCTTAGCTGGAGACCTCCAAGCTGGGAAGCTAATAAGCTCCCAAACGAGGGATCGAGGAGCGGAGCTGTGGTTGGAGCGGAACATCTGTTCCTGGGTAGCTGACTGCAGTAGGCAGCTTGGGAGGGGGGTTGGAGGGCCAATAATGAGTCTGGCTCTGATTTCTATTGGGCCCTGGGGCTCCTCATTAAAGAACTCTCTCTCCTTCCCTCGCCAAGCTGAAGCAGTTTCAGGTTTGCTGCCTCTTAGGCTTGGGGGGGAAGAGTTTCCCGTCTCTGTCACAGTCCCTGTTTCTCCATGGGAGGGAAAAAGATGCCTGCGTCCCCAGGTGTGCAGGGTCACTCCTAGATCTTCCTTCCCTCTCTCATGATGGGGAGGACTTGGAGGGGAACTGGGCCCTGGTCCATCTCCCACCCTCTCCTCCCTTTCCAGTGTTCCCAACCAGGTCTTCTCTGTTGAGTTCAGGGCTAACAAGGCATTGTCAATCCTACCCTGTACCCCAACAGTCATGATAAACTGTAGGTTGACACCAAAAACTTATTTCATGTGGTGAAGACTTGGTGGGCAGGCCCATCCTTGCCAAACCTTATTGCTACTCTACATCACTGCTTTTTTCTGGCTGGGGAGAGTTCCAGGTACCTGGAAGGTTCTGAGGACTTCCCTCTAGAACTCCGTCCTTCTCCAAGGCTGCATCCTTGTTCCCAGAGATTTCTTTGTCTCACTTGAGGTCACAAAGCAAGCAGACACCTGGGACTGGAATAAAGCCCACCCACAGTTCCTGACAAAGGTCCTTGCAAGGATCAGCACTTCCAGATACTATCCTATGCTGGAAAATAAAGTCCTTGGAGGCCCAAGGCCAGATTCCCACCCCTGAATAGAACAGAGGTCTGGACAAAGAACCTGAATCTGATTTCTATTTCTGAAAATGAAAATCACTGGACCAGGGGAATGGACAGTGGGCATGAGTTCTAGATTTGGATTCCTTCCTCTGTCACTGGCTTTGTGACCTTGGGCAAGTCACTTAATCTCTATGGACCAAAGTTTTCTCATCTGTAAAATGGAGGGGTTAGACTAGAACTTGGATTCTTAACCTACAGTCTTTGAAGTGTGAAGTTTTTTAAAGATTTGTTGATAATTAGAAGTCATTATAATTGCTTTCCTTTGTAATCCCATGTATTTTATTTTATCTCAAAACATGATTCTGAAAAGAACTCATAGGTTTCATCATTCCCCCTGAGGGTGCTATGACACTAAAAAAAAAAAAAAAAAGCCAAGGATCTCTGGATGACATGGCTTCTAATCTCCTTTCCCATTCTGCAGCCCTGATTCTGTGAGAGAAGGCAATAGGCAGAGCATTGGACTATGGCTGAAAAGCCTAAGGTTCCAACTTCCTCATATATAAAATGGAGAGACTAATAATAGTGCCAGCCTCACAAGTTCTGTGAGGATCCAATAAGATGATGTATATCTAACCCTTTCCACCCCCTTGGAACACCATATAAATGCAAGTTATTATTATTGTTCTGATCGACTGAAATAATAGATGTCACTTTAATATTCTGCACTGGGTCACCCTTCAGGCAGAATCAGAAATTAACTTCAACCAGACCCAGAGTGAATTTCTCTTTTGAAATTAAATTCAGATTGTTCCTTTGTTCTATGGCTCGATCATGAAGAGAGATGGTCCATAGAGGGTCCTTAAAGCAGGAGCAGAGACTGTCTCCCCTTGAGTTCATCTCTTCCCTGCTCCCTTACATTGGATCCTAGACCCTCTTCGGTGATGTCGGCCATTCCTCACCACATGGGTCAACCGCTTCTGGATTCTCTCCATTTTGCCAGTGCCTTTCCTAAAATATGGAATACAGTATTCAGTTCAATAGATATTTACTAAATTCATGCGATATGCAAAGTACTGAAGATACAAAGGCATGATGGGAAATTCAGTACTCCAGGTGTGACTTGACCAGGGCAAGATTTGGAAAGATTTGATTCTCCTCTGCCCCAGAGACAGGGCACTTCTTAATGCAGCCCATGATCATAGGGCTTTTCAATTCAT